>NW_011494826.1:6761427-6764147 GCF_000754665.1 Bison bison bison | reverse complement strand
CACAAATGTCTGGAGTAGAAAGAAAAATAACAAATTCAAGAAACAGAAATGGCTAGAGCAGATAGTATGGAACCAGCAAGATAAGGTTGGACCTGTGGGTGGTAGCTTGACTATGGAGTCCTCACTGTCTTTTTCCTTAAGATGGGAAGCCATGGAAGCCATTGAAGCAGAAGGGTGACATGATTAGATCTGTGTTTTGAAAAAAATTACTCTGATAAATGGTATGGTAAGAGAGGGTGAGAGGGATTGAGCTAAGAATGGGATTACAGAAAGAGAAGTGAGAAGATAAGAAGTGAGGTTAGGTTGAACCAGGATGGTGGCTGTTGCTGTGATAAAGATGGAAATAAGGAAGCAAACTCAAGAAATATTTAAGACAACGCTACTAATGGGACTTGGTGATGGATCAGATACAGAGCATGAGTAAAATGAGATGTCAGTGATAACTCAGAGTTTGTAACTTGAGTCATTGCATGAAAAGTGATACCATTTCCTGAGTTAAGGAGTGCTGGAAGAGGTTGAAAGAGGAAAGATCATGAGTTTACCTTTGGACCTGTAGAGTTTGGGGTCTCTTTGAGATATGCCAGGGGCAAGGTCTGTTAGGCAATCAGATCAACATTCTGGAGCTCAGAGAAGTCTGGATTGGTGGTAAGATGTGGAAAGTACAATAAAGTAGGATTGTACAGGTATCATGAGAGGAAATCTTGTTATGGGAGGACATCATGCACGCTCAGTGTGCAGACAAGGGGATTTTCATCATTTGTAGTATATCCCTTTATAATGATATAATGCTTTGTGATTTATCAGCCTTTTAAGATCAATGATATAATTGGAATATCATGACCCCTCACTGAGAACTGTTATCCACATCTTAAATTGAGGAAACTGATGCTCAGGCTCTCATGTTTGAGAGCCCATGTCTGAAGATACTTTATTTCTCACCAATTCATTCTTTCCTCTGTGCTACCCAAATGGCTATAGAAATTAAAAGTATATCTGAATATATATGCTATAATGCCACTTAACAAAATCCTATCCAAAGGATGCGAAGTTATAAAAGAGTATATTTGCCTTTTGAGTGAAACATGTTTGTATGGTACCTCTATGCTATGAAGATGTTTCCCCTTGGGGCAACATTATAGCACAGAAGACAGGACAGGGAAGATACCACTTAGGTTTATCTCACCCAATTGTTCTAATAGCTTGCATTATTTTTTCTACTATCTGAGTTTTTAAAGTCCTGAAACTGCTTGTTCTCACCCTATGTTGTATTTTCGGGTCCTGCAAAACCCAGGAGATGGCATATGATCATATAAAAGCTTTCCATGAGGATAAGGATATGGGGAGGGGGTAGTGCATCTTTATTTGTCAGAAAGTCCTTGCCAAGAAGTCCATCAGAAGCTGAAGTTTCTCAAGTGATACTGACTCCAAAAGAGAGAGAAAAAAGAATTTTTTAAAGAGTAATTTCTATTTATAAAGGAAGGAAAAAAGTATAGAAATCAAGAAGCCAGTCACTTCTCCTTATCTAAAAGCAAAGGAGTAATGACCACAGCTAATGTGCTATATCCTCTCATCCATGATCTTTTCTATAACATCTGTATTTTAAAACTCAAGTTGTTGCTCCTCAGGCAGATAAAGTGACTTCCCTGTGATCCCAGGACTTGGTAATAACCGCATCAGAGCTGGACTGAGCGACTTCACTTTCACTTTTCACTTTCCTGCATTGGAGAAGGAAATGGCAACCCACTCCAGTGTTCTTGCCTGGAGAATCCCAAGGACAGGGGAGCCTGGTGGGCTGCCGTCTATGGGGTCGCACAGAGTCAGACGACTGAAGCGACTTAGCAGCAGCAGCAGCAGCATGAAACCTCACCATGTAGGTAGAAGCAGAATTTTCTGTGGCAACCTGGAGGGTTGTTTTGCATTTTGCTCTAGTCTTCAGAAAAGATGACATTTACATTTGTTCCTATGTATTAGCATCTATGGCTCAGAGGTTAAAGCGTCTGCCTCCAATGCGGGAGACCTGGGTTCGATCCCTGGGTCGGGAAGATCCCATGGCGAAGGAAATGGAAACCCACTCCAGTATTCTTGCCTGGAGAATTCCATGGGCAGAGAAGCCTGGTAGGCTACAGTCCACGGGGTCGCAAAAAGTCGGACACGACTGAGCGACTTCACTATACTATACACTATTAGCATCTGTATAGTTTTGTTAACTATTTCTATTAAAATATCTAACAGGAAACTTTGTTCCTATTTAACCATCCCTAACCCCACTCCAGCACTCTTGCCTGGAAAATCCCATGGACGGAGGAGCCTGGTAGGCTGCAGTCCATGGGGTCGCTAAGAGTCAGACATGACTGAGTGACTTCACTTTCACTTTCCACTTTAATGCATTGGAGAAGGAAACGGCAACCCACTCCAGTGTTCTTGCATGGAGAATCCCAGGGACGGGGGAGCCTGGTGGGCTGCCGTCTATGGGGTCGCACAGAGTCGGACACGACTGAAGCGACTTAGCAGCAGTAGCATATCCAGAGAAGGCAATGGCACCCCGCTCCAGTACTCTTGCCTGGAAACTCCCATGGACGGAGGAGCCTGGTAGGCTGCAGTCCATGGGGTCGCTAAGAGTCGAACATGACTGAGCGACTTCACTTTCACTTTTCACTTTCATGCATTGGAGAAGGACATGGCAACCCACTCCAGTATTCTTGCCTGGAGTTTCCCAGGGA
>NW_011494826.1:6757699-6761308 GCF_000754665.1 Bison bison bison | reverse complement strand
ACTGGTAAAGCATAATGTTAACATAAAGTATCCAAATTGCATTTTCCCCAAGCAATTATTTTTATAACCATTCATAATCTAGTCAGTTTCTTCAAAACGGTACATTTTTGTACTATATCCGTGTCTATATTTAGATTTGTATTCCTATCCGTCTCTGTATCTATGTAGTTGGATAGAATGATCTCTAGAAGAATAGGTACCAATATGCTTCCCGGATGGCTCAGTGGTAAAGAAGCCACCTGCCAGTGCAGAGACTCGGGAGACACGGGTTTGACTCCTAGGTCGGGAACATCCACTGGAGGAAGAAATGGAAACCCACTCCAGTAGTCTCACCTGGAAAATCTCATGGGCAGAAGAGCCTGGCAGACTACAGTCCATAGGGTCACTAAGAGTCAGACATGACTGAGGGACTGAGCATCAACCTGCTAACAGCTACTGTTACTTGCAGGTGAAATTATGGGTAACTTTATTGTTTTCTATATTTTATATTTTTTCCACAATATAACAGTATTAGCTATATAATAAAAAGATTTTATAGTTTTTTCCAATCTACCAGTGTGGAGTATTAAGTAAATTTCAGGCCCGCATGAGAGATTATGGGAATAATCGTAGTCATGTGCTCAATAATCTTGTTTAGCTAAGGAAGTGAGCAAAAACTAGCAAGTAAGATGAAAATCAAGTACCAACTAATGCAGCACCAACCTAGTCATCTACCTTCTAAAACAAAGACCAAGAGGAATTTGCTGGGGAAGTTTCTTGAGGGGAGCTGTTTTCAGACATGGGCTGAAATGTAGGATTGATGTGATGGTCAAAGCGGAAGAAAGAGGATGCAAGGATGGCCAAGCATGGGGTCGCTGGTGAGATCCCAGTGCATCGTGGATAAAGGACAGCTAGTTGGCCGGCTTTGTGGAACAGAAGCTGAGCTGAGACTATGGCACTGATCATATGTACACAGGTTTACTCTTTAGGAAGGAGTCCACACGAACATTCTGTCATAAGTACAAGTATTGTATATTCATGTCCATACTTCTTATGGTTGCACATGGTTGACTAAAGCAGTCCCAGTTGGGTTAATATTGCTTGCTTGTGAAAGGTATATATATTCCTTCTTCTCTGTACAGAAAACTCACCAGTGAACATGACCCATGAAAGTGAACACAGGTCTGAAGTTAGACAATACTGTTCTCCTGGGACTTGTTTCAAGTCTCGTTTTACTAGATGTACGAAGTGGTGGCCAGTATGCAAGGTAAAGGAAACTAATCATAGTGCCAAAGTTCTCATGCTTTTATCAAAATTCTTATGTTCTTATCAAAATTTTAATGTTTGTATCAGAACATAGAATGGCAGTGATAATGCCAATGTTCTTAAGATGTTTGATTGAGAGGGAATTGGATTCTGCCACTCCCGTCAGGCACCAAGATGCTATTGACCTTGTGCAAACTAGCATAGGAAAGTTCCACCTGCCTAAATGTGTGGGGAAATCTATTCATGAGCACTAGTTCCCAACTTCCCACCGGAACTTACTGGTTCTCATGGAACTTACAAAATACCTTTTAGGAGTTCAAAAAATTTTTAGCTCAAAATATGAACAATAAAATCTAGATACTATATCAAAATATTATAAAGCAGTTATGCTTATGTGCTAGCTAAGATGCTTTGGTCTTCTCCGACTCTTTGTGACCCTATGGACTGTAGTCTGCCAGGCTCCTCTGTCCATAGGATTCTCCAGGCAAGAATACTGGAGTGGGTATCCACACCTTCCTCCAGGGGATCTTGGGTAGGTGCAAAATATTTATGGGAGTCAGAATAAACCAATTTAGTCAGAGTTTGCTTGTTCTGGAGAAAAGAAACATAAATTACTAGAAATTTACATGAGAATATTTATCAAATTGATTTGATAGTGATGAACCACAAGGGACAAAGCTTGTTAAACTACAGGAGATTGATTTATGTCAATATTTTCACAGAAAAGATATAGTTTTAAATACACAGACATTAAATATTTATGTATTTTGTATATTTAATGGATACATAATACATTTCAATGGATATAATCAGAACAGAACAAAAGAATCACAAAAGTTGTATATGTTCATCGAAAGTGTGTTTATAGACAATTTAGAGACATGTTAGTACACTGGTAACTTCTTAAAATTTTGCAACCATAATTAAAGGTTATGAGTGAAATTGTTATTAAAATCCCTTTGTGTTTAGTTTGAACAAACACTATGTGCATTTTTATGAACCTTCACTTAACAAATGTATGTTCTGATAGAGTTCTGCTTCCAGTATGGTAGATTAAGTTTCTAACCTAACATCCTGACTTTCTGACATAACAGTTATAGAGTCTGAACAATAACAAAAGAAGTCACTGTAGGGGCTCTGGAGATTGTAGCAAAGCAAAAAGAGAGTCAAAATTTAGAAGTGACTGCCAGTGACCTACACCAGTTTTACCCTACGGGCAATCATGGTGTTGGCAAAAGGGTTAGAAACTGCGGTAGAAAGCCTGTGCCTCTCTGGCAAGGGAATTTAGAAGGAGGAGCCTTGAGCAACCAGGACCACTGGAGGATGATGGGGGAGCCCTAGAAACAAGAGAAGCAGAGAAGGGAATGTTAAGATCTATATACATGCTTTGCCCAAAACCCTGGCAGACATTGACCCTTACATGCAGAATCACCACCAGGGCAGGCAGGCTTCCATTTTGCATTTTGAGTTAAAACAATTGAGGGCTTTCTAAAGAAAAAAAGAAGAGGATACTTTTTGAAGGAATATAGCAGAATTGAGAGTCTCCCATGGCATAGTGTTAGCATGCCAAAGACAGAACCCAAAATTATTTAACATATATAAAATCAGGAAAATATATCTAATGGAAAGAACAATCAACAGATGCCAACTTCTGGATAATATAGACATTGGGACTGTCAGAAAAGAACATGGAACTATTATAACTATGCTTAATCAGATAGAAGAAAACATTCTTGTAACAAATGAAAAAGTAGGCAATCATGGCAGAGAGTTAGAAAATCCTGATTTTTAGAAATTAGGGGAAGAGGTGAAGTTATAACAAGTGTGTGAAAAGTTTTGCATAATCCTTGATGTGCAATGGTGGTGTGATAGCCATCTGTCATGGGTGTTCTGAGTCACAAAGAAATGGGAACTGCTGTATTAAACAGTAAAAGACTACTGAGTTTTTTCTTGGTTGGTTGTTTGGTTTTGTTTTTAGGAAGAGATGGTCACATTCAAGACTGTGACTTAAAAAAAAAAGCATTCTAAAAGACACATAGATGATTGAAGAAAAGATAGATCTAATGGAGTGCCAAAAAAAGAAAAGACAAGAAATGTTTATAGCAAATATAATAAAATTTTAATATTGTTAATATGTAAAGTACCATAAAATTGATATATAGCAAGATATCAAAGAATAATAGACAAACGACATAGACTTATATTTCCTTAGCAATTACTATTCTTTCCTTTAGGAATTATAGCCAAAAAGCTGGTCTTCCTGTTACTCAGATCAGATCAGATCAGTCGCTCAGTTGTGTCCGACTCTTTGCGACCCCATGAATCGCAGCACGCCAGGCCTCCCTGTCCATCACCAACTCCCAG
>NW_011494826.1:6735012-6757599 GCF_000754665.1 Bison bison bison | reverse complement strand
CGCCAGGCCTCCCTGTCCATCACCAACTCCCAGAGTTCACTGAGACTCACGTCCATTGAGTCAGTGATGCCATCCAGCCATCTCATCCTCGGAAATGCAAATTGAAATAATGATATCACTTTGCCAATTAGGAAAACTTTGATGATAATATTTAGTTTGAGTTGAGGGCATAGGAAAGTTATATATTCATATATTATAAACAAAACTGTATATAAAACAGTATAACTGATTTGAAAAATAATTGACAATATATATCAAGAGCTATAAGAATTTTAATATAATTAGTTTTAGCAATACCAATTTTGGATACTTAGGAAATAGCCTCAAACTTCCAAAAGCACATAGATGAAGTTGTTCATTCATCAGCAAGTAAATTATAATAGCAAAAAATAAATAAAAAGGTAATTACACACTGCTATATAAAAAATAGATAATCAACAAGGACCTGCTGCATAGTACGGAAAACTCTATTCAATACTCTGTAATAACCTATATGGGAGAAGAGTCTGAGAAAGAATGGATGTATGCATGTATATAACTGAATCACTTTGCTGTACACCTAAAATTAACACAATTGTAAATCAGTTATACTCCAGTATAAGATAAAGTTTAAATTAAAAATTTAAAATCAGTAATAATAAAGAAATTGTTACATAAATTAGGATACATGCATGGATGGAAAGTTGCACAGTCATTAAAATGTTATCATTATGAAGAGTAGGTAGCAAAATTGAAAAGTATTATGAGTGAAGAAAGCTGTCAGTGATATGTATAATAAAATAATTCTTTTAAAAAATACATTAAAATAAACCAAATTGAGTGTAATTGTGTGAGGGTAGTGGGGTTTTGGGGTTATAATTTTCTCCTCTAGTTTTCAACCATGTATGTGCTTAAAATTATAAGTTTAAAAGCAGTCTAGGCAAGGGTGTATAAGGCTTGGGAATGAACTGGAATAGTGAGAATGGCATGGATTAAAAGGTGAGGAGGAGGTCAGATAGAGAGCTTTTGACACCTTGATTGTGTGTGGGCTGTGGGAGAAGGTGGTGTCAAAGGTATTCAGAGACATTAATCTTGAGTGATTAGGAGAAGCTGATTCCAGGGTCAAAAATAGGGAACACAAGAGCAAATACAAAAGGGAAAAGACTAGATCCTCTCTCAGGTGTGTTAAGTCTGAGGTTGGACATCTTAATCCATAGGCACTTGGAAATGGGAGAAGTCAAACAGAGAAGGCATGACACCTCAGTCTAGTTCAGTTGCTCAGTCATGTCTGACTCTTTGTGATCCCATGGACTGTAGCACTCCAGGCCTCGCTGTCCATCACCAACTCCCAGAGTGTACTCAAACTCATGTCCATTGAGTCAGTGATGCCATCCAACCATCTCATCCTCTGTCATCCCCTTCTCCTCCTGACTTCAATCTTTCCCATCATCAGGGTCTTTTCAAATGAGTCAGCTTTTCTCATCAGGTGGTCAAAGTATTGGAGTTTCAGCTTTAACATCAGTCCTTCCAATGAATATTCAGGACTGATTTCCTTTAGGACTGATTGGTTGGATCTCCTTGCAGTCCAAGGGACTCTCAAGAGTCTTCTCCAACACCACAGTTCAAAAGCATCAATTCTTCTGTGCTCAGCTTTCTTTATAGTCCAACTCTCACATACATACATGACTACTGGAAAAACCATAGCTTTGACTAGACAGACCTTTGTTGGCAAAGTAATGTCTCTGCTTTTTAATATGCTGTCTAGGCTGATCATAACCTTTCTTCCAAGGAGCAAGTGTCTTAATTTCATGGCTGCAGTCACCATCTGCAGTGATTTTGGAGCCCCCCAAAATGAAGTCTGTCACTGTTCCCATTGTTTCCCCATCTATTTGCCATGAAGTGATGGGACTGGATGCCATGATCTTGTATTTCTGAATGTTGAGTTTTAAGCCAACTTTTTCACTCTCCTCTTTCACTTTCATCAAAAGGCTCTTTAGTCCTTCTTTGCTTTCTGCCGTAAGTGTGGCATGATACCTATCCCCATGGATTAAGCTGCTGAATTCCTGAAATGGGATGAGGTTACCAAAAAAGAGTTGTGAGAAAGAGGTAGAGGACAGAACCTGAGCTTGGGGTAAGAATAACAACAAGGAAGAACAGTAGAACAAAAACAAGATTCACTAAACTTAGGGTTAAAGAACCGGTCCAAGTCCCAGAGACATCAGTGGGACAAGTGCAGTGGCTGGTTACATTTATGGTCCCTGATGAGTCTTGCTTCCCTTCCTCTAGAGCATGGTATGGATCTGTGACCTGCTCTAGTGAATGAAATATGGTGCAAGTAACATCGTACCAGTTTTGGACTGAAACCTTAAGAAGTCTTTTGCTCTTTGGAGAGCTCCCACCACCATGTAAGAAATCCAGTTACTCTTTTGAGAACCCATAGAGAGAATAGCCTTGAAACTACTTGGGGAATGAGGGACCCAGATATTTCAGCATTCCAGCTGAGGCCACCCTGCCCCCAGCCAGGTGCCAGACATGCAAGCGAGCCATCTAAGACATTCCATTCCCCATCTGATGCAGCTTCATAAGAAATCCCAGGAGAAGCCAAAGCAAAACAAAATTGTCCAGCTGAGCCCCTATCCACCCACATAACTGTTTGAAATAATAAATTGGTTGTTTCAAACCACCACATTTGAAGTGGTTTGATATGTGGCACTAAATAACTGAAACCACAAGTTAATCAAAACTCTTAGATTAACTTGGCTTTCTTATCTACGCTTGGCTTTCTTACCTGCAAAACCAGTTAATAACTCTTATCATTCTCATGATAAGTTTGCCATAATGATCAAAAGAGATAGTGTCTTCAGGTGGCCAAAGTATTGGAGCTTCAGCTTCAGCTTCAGCATCCATCAACCAACCTGTTGCTCCCCTGCATTCCACCAACCAACTCGGGTTTGATTCTTGCCTTTAGGAGTGTCAAGGAAGCTTTTAAACTTTTCAGTTCAAAACTTTGCACCATCTTTCTGGAATTAGAAATATATTGCCTCCATCAGTATGTCTCTGATGGCAATAAGTAGGGCAGGTCAGATAAAACAAATAAGAGAGAGATGATCCTGTGTTGTGTTGGGTCCCTGCCCCTGAGCCTCTTGCCCCTGAGCAGGTGGTAGAAATTTCCAACATGAGGACAAGAGGAAGCCTGACCCAGCCTAGCATCTACCCACTGTCAGGGCTCTGATTTGTCTGGGCATGACTGGCATCCTGCAAGATGACAAGGCAGCAACTTCTGTGCCTGTGAGCTCGGGAGCCCTCTTGGAGAGAATTTATCCAAAGGGAAGAGGGAGTCAGGCATGCTGAGCTGACCCAGTAACAGAGCTTTCGTCCTGGGGGAGTGCAGTGACTCTAAGTACTGTATTTATTGTCCATTGCTGGATTCTGATGCCCCTGGAACCTAAGCAAAGAGAGAATAGTTGGTAAGAACTGGAACTATTCTGTTAAACCTATAAATGCTCAGATATCAGGAAGTGCGGCTTTAGCAAATGTTACTAAAATGGGAGGGGAAATTGTCTACTTCAATTTGCCATAAACCACCCAAGAGCCCAACACTACAGTTCAAAAGTATGAATGTGTGTTGGAGAAGACTCTTGAGAGTCCCTTGGACTGCAAGGAGATCAAACCAGTCAATCCTAAAAGAAATCAATCCTGAATATTTATTGGAAAGACTGATGCTGAAGCTGAAACTCCAATACTTTGGCCACTTGATGGGAAGAGCCAATTCATTGGAAAAGACCCTGATGCTGGGAAAAGATTGAAGGCAGAAGGAGAAAGGGATGACAGAGGATAAGATGGTTGGATGGTATCATCAACTCAATGGACGTGAGTTTGAGCAAGCTCTGGGAGATGATGAAGGACAGGGAGGCCTGTGTGCTGCAGTCCATGAGATCATAAAGAGACATGACTGAGTGACTGAACAACAACAACAACCCAAGAGCCAGGCATCATGGTGGGTTGTGGTCCTGGTGCAGTGAATAGTGGCAGCAACAGACTCTGTGGAGTCCAGCTCTGAGCAGAGGAAGTGCAGGGCCAGCAGGAGGGAGCTCGTTAGTGAGCACAGAGCAGCCCATCCCCGGGGACTCTTAGCGGCACTTGGGGGCTCTCTGCAGGGGAGAATAGACTGTGACACGTGATACATCACTATTTCTATGACCCCAGCTCTACCCGGAGGTGCTTTCAGATGGGGTAGGTCAGGTCACATAGGACCCATTGCTTGCATCTGGTAATGGAGTCTTCTGTTACGTAAAGCTTAGACTGCCAACCAAGGACCAGAGACATCAACTTGTTCATCATAATTCTTGTGCTCAAATACTTTGTCAATCCCATCGTCCTCTGTATTTGTAGATATGGTTCAGCTAAGTGCCACCCTGTCCTGGATATACATTTACTATAAACTTGTTCTTTTTGACCATGGAAATTGAGTCACAGCCACTTCCACTTTATTCTGCAGGTTGACTACATTCTGGTGACTTTAAATGTTCCTGTATTGTTCTTCCAAGTTTCTTGCTTTTTATTAATATATTTGTAATAACAGAGTATTATAAACATATCATTGGGTATCACTCTGCTCTGTGAAAGCCAATGCATCAATGATGCTCCTATGACCTGCTATAACAAATATTGGCATTAAATGGCTTGATGCCAGCAGGTGAGTAGGCAGGCAGGGAAGGAAAAGGTATTATCACCATACGTAGAAAGAGCTCATCATACCTTTCAGCTTGGCATCTATGAAAAAGCATCAATTCTTTCCCCTTGTTGCAATGTATTCTCGCCTTACGTGTAAGAAATTATTCAAAGATGGCAACAGATTTCTCACATGACCTTTACAGCTGCTGGTTTGAAATGACTTTGGGCTGCTTGCTGGAAAAAAAAAAGATTTCAGAGATGAATTGTCAGACATTAGCACCTCTTTGAAGCAGCTTTAGGAACATTCTGTACTTGATATATGTGAGTGTGTAATACTGAAGACGTACAGTGTGAATATGCAGGAAAAAGAAATACACTTTGCTGGCTGCCATAGCTCAAGGCTGCTCTCACTGGTCATAATGATCGGGGAGCAGTTTCCTAACCCCTCAGACTCAGAGATCACCCTGCAAAGAACACAACTGGGGAAGATTTTCTCTGATGATGTTTTTCCATAATAAGGAGTTACATGTTTCCCAGAAGGGCAGCACATCTGAAGACTTCCTGAAAGGAACCTATGGCTGCTCTCTCTTCTCTGAGCTCCTGGGAATTGGGGGCTCTACTGGGGAGCTTGTCCTCCTCTCATCCATCCAGGGACCTTGGCCCTTTGGTTCTAGAAGAGCAGGGCAGTGAGGGTAGAACAAAAACAGTGCTAAATGTTCACAGGAAAGAAGCTCTTTTGAGGTAAGAGCTTTCAGGTTATTACAGATCGTGGGGGAGTAAAGGTATGGTGACCAGAAGCTACTGAATTCCAAGTACTTCATGAAGCCAGAACTTCCTCAGAGACTCAGACAAGCTTAAAACCTAAATAACATAATGTGTTGTTTATAATGGAAGAGTGTGATGACTTCTCCTAGCTCACACAGGAAAGGAGTCTATCACTACTAGGTCTTTTGTAAAAAGAGATCGTTCTAGAGAGAGAATTCATAATTGGCCAGATTTTGGTGTTAAAAAAAAAAAGAAGCCTGACAGTGACACTGATCCTGGTTTGCAGAGAAACCAGAAATTCTATCTGCATTCTTTTCAGTGAGAGATGAAATGCTTAACTGCCTACATAACTCTCTTTCACAGGAAAATGTTAAAGTTGAGCAAATAAACAGTGATCTCTTTTATTATTATTTACAGAGGAGAATATGGCCACCAGGAAGCATGTCTGCTAATGGCTTTGGCCAAGTTCTCCATAGAGACAGTGATTAATGGAAGAAATGAGTGGAAAATTAGTATACACAAATAGCTATTCAAAAATGAGAAATGCTAATGCAGTGACCTTTAAATCTTCATTTTTCTTTATTTCTCTGAATGCTAATTAATGGACGTGTTCGGCAACAGGAGGATTTTGCGTCCAAGTCCATATCCCTGCTAAGTGGCATTCTGAGAATTTCTGGAGCTGATTCTCGGAGAAGAGCCGACCCCGAGGAGGCTGCCCTCCCTGCTACCACATTGTGGCTTTTCCTCTGAGAGCAAAAAATGCCATCGTCCAGCAGCTCATTAGCATGGTTGAACAGCCTCTGCAGTTAGCAAGGTAGTTAGTTCCAGAGGTAAGTGGAGGTTGGGGAGGTTGGCGGCACAGCATGTTTATTGACTGCTGTCCCTGGACAACAAAACCACTGCCTGCTTGTTAAGGAGGCCCGAATTACTGCCTACCCTGAGCGCTAGTTCCATAGGAAGAAACAATGTGGTAATTGGGGCCTTCCTTGAACCAAAGGGCAAAGGTAAATTTGTTATTCAGGCAATAACCTTTACAGTGATGCCAAGGGATGCTTTCTGGGAAACACCACTGTCGTGCAGGGAGGGCAATAGACTACAAGTGCATGCTGAGTTTGGGGTAGGAATTCCTACCATCTCGGAGGAAGAAGAAATAACTCAGACTGACTGAAAATGAACTGGAGTTGTTAGGGAGGAAAATCTTTGAGATGAACTTTTATAAAGTGAAGTGAAAGTGTTAGTCAGTCGTGTCTGACTTTGTGACCTCCTGGACTATAGCCCGCCAGGCTCTGCTGTCCATGGAATTCTCCAGGCAAGGATACTGGAGTGGGTTGCCATTCCCTTCTCCAGAGGATCTTCCCAACCCAGGGATTGAACCCAGGTCTCCTGCATTACAGGCAGATTCTTGACCATGTGAACCACCAGGGAAGTCTGGTGAACTTTTATAAGGAGAAGTTTAAATTCCTACAGGTGTAGCCTTTCCATGGTGGAACTGTCAGGTAATAAAAGATGAAGCAGTGGTTGGATGGTCATCTGTGCCTCTCTTTGTCATTAGTTTTCCTCATCTGTCACACTGAAGATTAAATAATATGATAAAACACATATTAAACTCTACCTAAGTCTTTGACATTATTATCACCATTACTACTTATCTATAAAGGAGATGCTAGAAGGTTTGGGTAGGGTATTGAACTAAATGACCTCAAGATACCCCCAGCTCGTGGGTCCTAGGACTCAGTGGTTTAGTAATAGAAGTATTTTATACCCCACATGTCGCTTAGGTGAGTGTTAATCTAGGCCACACTAATCTAATAGATGAGTCCCAGTGGGTGTCTTTAGAAGAGTGATGAACTTTCTATATGACTCTCTTGATCTATTTAGAGTGATATGTGCATATTTTGTATTCATTTATACCCTACTTTGTTCCTAAAAGATTTTAGGCAAGACATTCAAAGTAACTTTGAAAATGCTTTGGAAGATATACTGAACTTTCTAGACTTGTCTCTTGTTAAAGCATAGCTTTAAAAAAAGTATTTAAAACCATCAAGTAAATTGGTAGATTGTGAAGACTAAATCTAATATTTTTAAAAGTATACCATATGGATGCACTGGAGACAGAGAGTGGAATAGGAGAAGAGGGGAGTAGGAAGAGAAGGACACCAAAAATGTGACTTATGGTAGTTTCAAATTATAAAAGAAAACAAAGGTCAAAGGCAAGTGTCCAGTGGACACAGGTTACACAAGAGTCCAAATGTGCCATTTGATTATTTTGTGTCCAGGCATGGGTCTTCTGATCAGAGTCTTATTATTCTCCATTGGAGCCATCAAATGCTACCATATGGACGGCATTTAAAAGATGACAGAGCTCATGATGGAAAGGATGACAAAGAGAAGGCCTGCTGTGTGCCAGATGCTTTATAAACACCATCTATTTTAATCTTCACTGGAATCCTGATGAGAAAAGGAAGATTCATAAAGATAAAGCAACTTGCCCAAAATCTAATTCATAAGTGAAGGATTTGGAATCCCCTTCTAGGAATGCTTAACTTTAAAACCCATGTGCTTTCTAATACCCTTTTCCTCTGATATAGACCTGTGAACAACCAGGATCTAGTATTACTGAAACTTTGGAGACAGAATGCTCCTCCATGTCTGTAATACTTGAATTTGTGTACCACTTAATTTTTAACCCTCTCTCAGCTCTCATATTAGAGAAGGAAATGGCAACCCACTCCAGTGTTCTTGCCTCGAGAATCCCAGGGACGGGGGAGCCTGGTGGGCTGCCGTCTCTGGGGTCGCACAGAGTCGGACACGACTGAAGCGACTTAAACAACAGCAACTCTCATATAATCCAGGACATTTAAGTAAACCTGATCATATAGTTTCCATCTCTGGATCCAGAAACCTGTTGTTGAGGGTGTTTTACATTTGAGAGGAAATTGCTTTAACTTGATATCAAAAACTGGGAATGGATCTTCTTTTCTGGTAAGGAGATCTCCAAAAGTCAAACCCTTCATAGTCAAACCCTAAATCTTTAAGAAATAATTTTATCACTAATGCAAACCTTGTAGAAAACAATCTTTTTCTCAAAAAGCCTAGGATGGGATCTGGGATCACTTTGGAAATCAAGTTGCTAGCTAACATTACTAAGACTTTTTCTATCCAATGTACTACTAATTTCTAGTGTGACATCAATCTCTGAACTGAGTTATTTAAAACACATCTTGAGGAGTGAAAAACCTCGGATGCCAGCCTACTATTCCAAATACCCCAATGATACTAGGCTGTCAAAATTCTTCTGGTGTTAGGCCATTTTTCCTAATTTCTGCCTGATTCCAGAGGGAGATTTAATAGGACAGTAAGATTCTTTGACTATCCTTAGCAACAGTGATAAAGACAGATACAGATAATTAGTGAAGAACACTTTGCACTAGCCAAGCAGTGACTGTGGTGGCATCTGAAAGTGGGTGGTATTATTGTCAAACTCATGTCTGTACTCCACAGAAATTTCATTTACTTGTCCAGAAGACTCACCACCCACCCGCCGCCATCCCCACCCCCCACCCTTGATAAGCTATCCCTCTTCTCTGTTGATTGCTTCCTTCAGCATCTCATTCATCTACTTCCTGGAGTCATCAGATGATATTACCAGCACTAGCAGCACTGGAGACCAGCCCAGAAAGGGGCCTTCCAGATGGGTGCTTTGTGACAGCTCTCCCCAGTCAGATATAGAAGGGAAAGAAGTAAGCAATCCCTTATACCATCCCATATAACAACAAAGGGTCATTAGCCATTTGTCTCTGCCAGTTTCTACCAGAGATGATATTCTAGATTCCTTACAGATTTCACTTTGTTTTGTGTTTTGCCCTGACCTTTTCCTGATGCTTGAACTTTTTTTGTTCCAAAAGGAAGAAGTAAAGATATCTCTTTTACAGACAAATGATCATGTATATAGAAGCTTCTTAAAAACAGCTACTAGAATAATTAGAAAATTTAGGAAGGATATGAGATTGCAGAATGTGAGATTAACTCAAAAATACCCATGTATTTTTGGATACTGTCATTGAAAAAAGCTGAAAATGAAATTAAAGAAATAATTCCATTCAAAATAGCATCAGAAACAGAATAAATTTAGCAAAAGAATCCAAAAACTCCATAGCATTTACAATGTCCAGAATACCATCTAAATTTATTTGACATATAAAGTGTGGTCCAGTCTCAAGAAAAAAGACAATCAGTGGAAGATGGCTTAGATGTTGGAATTCTCAGTCAGGGAACTATTGTAGCTATACACTAAAAGGTAATGGAAAATTTACTTATAATAAATGAGACAGGAAAATTCAGCAAAGAGAAATATTTTTTTTAATGTTATTTTATTTTTAAACTTTACAATATTGTATTAGTTTTGCCAAATATCGAAATGGATCTGCCACAGGTATACATGTGTTCCCCATCCTGAACCCTCCTCCCCCCTCCCTTTAACAAGTGGTGCTGGGAAATCTGGTCAACCACTTGTAAAAGAATGAAACTAGAACACTTTCTAACACCATACACAAAAATAAACTCAAAATGGATTAAAGATCTAAACGTAAGACCAGAAACTATAAAACTCCTAGAGGAGAACATAGGCAAAACACTCTCCCACATACATCACAGCAGGATCCTCTATGACCCACCTCCCAGAATATTGGAAATAAAAGCAAAAACAAACAAATGGGACCTAATTAAACTTAAAAGCTTCTGCACATCAAAGGAAACTATTAGCAAGGTGAAAAGGCAGCCTTCAGAATGGGAGAAAATAATAGAGAAATATTTTTTAAAATAAAATTCTAGAATAATATGATAACTAAAACAAGCAAAAGAAATACTGGATGGATTTAAGAGCAGAATAGATACAATGGAAAAGGGTCAATTAATTTGAAAATAGATGAAGAGAGAGAAAAAAGATTGAAAGCACTAATAGAACCTTGGAAATGTGGATTAATAGCAAAGGGTCTAACATATGTGAAATTGGAGTTTCAGAAGGAGAGAGAAAAAACAAGGCAGAAAAAAATGTTTGACGAAATAATAGACAAAAACTTTTCAGAATTGGTTAAAAAAAAAAAAAAACACCTAAATTTACAAGAAACTCAGTAATCCCCAAGCAAGATATGTTGTTTGTTGATGTTTACTTGCTAAATTGTGTCTGACTCTTTGCAACCTCATGGACTGTAGCCCACCAGGCTCTTCTGTCCATGGGATTTCCCAGGCAAGAATACTGGAGTGGGTTGCCATTTCCTTCTCCTAGGATATTCCCAGTGCAAGAATTGAACCCACATCTCCCTCTCAGCAGGTGAATCTTTTTACCACTGAGCCAACTGGGAAGACCCCCCCAAGGAGGATATAGATTAAAAAATCATGCTTAGATACATCTTAGTAAAACAAGGCAGCCAGGGAAAACTGATACATTATACATCAGTTCAGTTCAGTCGCTCAGTCCTGTCCTTGGGACTGTCCATGGGACTCTTTGAGACCCCATGAATCGCAACACACTAGGCCTCCCTGTCCATCACCAACTCCTGGAGTTTACTCAAACTCTTGTCCATCGAGTCGGTGATGCCATCCAGCCATCTCATCCTCTGGCGTCCCCTTTTCCTCCTGCCCCCAGTCCCTCCCAGCATCAGGGTCTTTTCCAATGAGTCAACTCTTTACATGAGGTGGCCAAAGTATTGGAGTTTCAGCTTTAGCATCAGTCCTTCCAATGAACACCTAGGACTGATCTCCTTTAGAATGGACTGGTTGGATCTCCTTGCAGTCCATGGGACTCTCAAGAGTCTTCTCCAACACCACAGTTCAAAAGCATCAATTCTTCAGTGCTCAGCTTTCTTCACACTCCAACTCTCATATATAGGAGATCAATAATTTAAATGACTGCATACTACCAAGATCAGAAGACTGCATAGCAACATCTTTACTATACTTAAAAAGCAAAAATTAAAACCTATCAACTCTGAATTTTACATCCAGCAAAAATAGTCTTCTAAAATAAATATACATTAAAGATTTTGGGGGATGAAAGAAAACTAAGAGAGTTCATCATAAGCAGTCCTGCACTACAAAAAATGATAAAGGAAGTTCTCCCTTGATAGAAGAAAATGATACTGGAGAGAAACTTGAAACCGGAGGGAACTTGAATCTGCAGGAAGCAATGAAGAATGCTTAAGACAGTAAATATATAGGTAGACAAAAAATACTAATTTGCCTTTTAATTTGTTTAAAGCAAAGAGAACTTTAAAAAAACATAATGTTTACTGTAGGGTATATGATATATGTAGATAGAAATCACATTACAATTATAGAATGAAAAAAATAGAATATAGAAGAGAATGAAAAGGGATTAGGGGGGCTATGTTCCAAGATCTCCAGTTAGTTAAGTCACTCAGTCGTGTCCGACTCTTTGCGATCCCATGAACTGTAGCCCATCAGGCTCCTCCATCCATAGGATTCTCCAGGCAAGAATACTGGAATGGGTTGCCATTTCCTTCTCCAGGGGATCTTCCCGACCCAGGGATTGAACCCAGGTCTCCCACATTGCAGGCAGACGCTTTAACCTCTGAGCCACCAGGGAAGCCCAAATACACAAACAACCCAAATAAAAAAGTGGGCCAAAGGCCTTAACAGACACCACATCAAAGAAGACAAGCAGATGGGAAATAAGCATATGAAAAGATGTTCCGTGTCACATGTCATCAGGGAAAAAGACGCCTTTACACACCTATTAGAATGCCCCAATCTAAGAACATCAACAACATCAAATGCTAGTGAAGCAAGCAGAGCAAGAGCAAGAGATCTCCAGTGGGTGCCTGAAACTGAAGATTGTACCTTTGTATAACTATGTTTTGTATACTATGGAAAAAACTATGTTTATTCCTATCCAGACATCCCCATGATAAAGTTAAATATATAAATTAGGCATAGTAAAAGATTAACAACTAATAATAGAGAAATTATAACAATGAAAGTGAAAGTGAAGTCGCTCAGTCGTGTCCGACCCTTTGCGACCCTGTGGACTGTAGCCCACCAGGCTCCTCAGTCCGTGGGATTCTCCAGGCAAGAATACTGGAGTGGCCTTTTACCTCGTTGCAGCCGAGAAGGCAACATGGGTCACCAGCAGCTCTACTGGAGCCATCCGAGAAAATTCGGCCAGGGTTCTCGCTCTTGCCGGGTCTGCTCCAACCGGCACGGTCTGATCCGGAAATACGGCCTCAATATGTGCCGCCAGTGTTTCCGCCAGTATGCGAAGGACATCGGCTTCATTAAGTTGGACTAACCAAACTTCCTTAGATGGCTCATCCAGCACATCAACCTTAGGCGGAAACAATACTAGCTCTTTGTATATAAAATAAAAGTTTTCAAAACTTCAAAAAAAAAAAAAAAAAAGAATACTGGAGTGGGTTGCCATTTCCTTCTCCAGGGGATCTTCCCCATCCAGGGATTGAACCCAGGTCTCCCACATTGCAGGCAGATGCTTTAACCTCTGAGCCACCAGGGAAGCCAATATACTGTATAAAAATAATGTGAATGTGAGCTCTCTGTCTTTCAGAATATCTTATTTACTGTACTCTTGGGAGATGTGAGATGATACAATGTCTACCTGATGGATGAAATGAGGTGAATGACACGGGTACTATGACATAGCATTCGGTTATTCACCTTTTTGCTTAAAGAAAGCACTTTATGGCTTCTATTTGGCATATGTGAATTGCCAGCATCATTACTCTTATGCTTGGAGGCCATTATTAAGTAAAATAGAGTTGGAAAGAAAGTGAAAGTGTTAGTCTCTCCGTAGTGTCTGACTCTTTGTGACCCCATGGGGTGTAATCCACCAGGTTTCTCTGTCCATGGAATTCTCCAGGCAAGAATACTGGAGTGGGTAGCTATTCCCTTCTCCAGGGAAGCTGAACATCAGCAGTGCAATACCATGACAGTTGATCTGATAGCCGAGATAACTCTGTAGTGACTGTTGGACAGGTAGCACATAGAGCACGCATACGCTAGACAAAAAGATGACTCATGTCCCTGGTGGGACTGAGCAGGGTGGCACAAAATTTCAACACACTACTCGGAATGGTGTGTAATTTAAAACTTATGAATTGTTTAAAGGCATATCTCAGAGAACTGTGGATTTGGTTCCAGACCACCATAATAATCACAATCAAGTGAGTTACATGACATTTTTGAATTACCAGTGCTTATAAAATGTATGTTTGCACTATACTATAGTAAGTATGCAATAGCATTGCTATCATCTGAGCCTTTTAGCAAGTTGTAATCTTTTTTGCAATAGTGACATCAAAGATCACAGATTACTGTAACAAATATAAAAATAATGAAAAACTTTGAACTGTTGCAAGGATTGTCAAAATGTGAGACAGTGACATGAAAGAAGTGAAGGCTATTGTAAAAATGATGCCGATACACTTGCTCTATGTAGGGTTGCCACAAAGTTTCATTTTGTAAAATATGCAGTATTTGAGAAGTGCAGTAAATCAAAGCACAATAAAACGAGGTATGCCTGCATTTCTGGAATTTTCCATTTAATGGTTTTGAGCCATGATTGACCTTGGGTAATGGAAATAGTGGAAAGCAAAACCACGGATACTGATGGGGGGAGGGTGCAGCTACTGTAGTTAAATAAATAGAGCTACTAGAGTTGTATGATTCTTATGTTTTAGGTAAAGTGGTATAATAACAACTCTAACTAGAATGAAAAGTTAGAGATGGGTATTAGAATCACTACAGCAAACATTAATGAACAATGTAAAAGAGTACAGCTAAAGTACCAATAAATGGAATTCTAAAACATGTTAAGATAATTCCAAAGAAGTTAGGGGAGAGAGCACAGAAAAATGAGAACAACAGATGATGTAAACAAGAAACACATAATGAAAACAGTAAGCCTAAATCAAAACATATGTGTAACTATGTTACATATTAATGAATTAAACGGTCTATTTCCAAGGCAGAGGTTATCAATATGGATTTTAAAAAGCAAGATCGTATTTTGAAAACATGGATTTATAAATGCTGTCTATAATAGTTGCACTTTAAAAGTAAGACATGTATAGGTTGAGAGTAAAATACTGGAAAACAAGATACACCATGCAAATAGGAAACACAGGAAGGCTGGAATGGCTACATTCATATCAGAAAAAGTAGATTAAAAGGGACATTTCCAAATGATAATAGGGTCAGATCATCAGGAAGACATAGCCATAAAAGTATACATGCCAAATAAGAGGGCTTCAAAATATGTGAAGCAAAAAAGGGGCAGAATTAACTGGATAAATGTCATTATATAGCATTACAGCATTATGTACATAGGTTTTGACTCCCTGATTACAATTCAGGTTAGAAAACATTTATATTAATGCTTACTGTATATTGGCTTTAGGGAACATAGAATAATATGACAGGGTCTGTATTTCAGTGAGTTTACAATCTTACTGGGACATGATATCTGTGCTTAGAATACAATGAAAGAATAGGAAGTTTTAGAAATAAGAAAATAAGACTTTGTCTTCTGTTCCCTTTGTATTGATACATGGCACAAAATAGCTACATCGATACATTGATAACAAATAGTCACTTTGATGAAGGTGACAACAATTACCAACAAAACACAGATCTAGGATCTGGATCTTACTAAAACTAAAACAGAGCATAATAGATATTGAGTTGACTGCCCAGTCAGTCATTCCTTTCCACTTCTAACGAAATGCCACTTTTTTGTCAGATGGCATTGACACCAACCCCAGTTTCAGAACACGGTGTGGTTTGTCGCTAAGTGTAACCTCATTGCCATTGCTACAGCAGTGGATTTGAGGTGACTACTGTTTGATGTGTGCTAAGTCACTTCAGTTCAGTTCAGTTCAGTTCAGTCTCTCAGTCGCGTCCAACTTTTTGTGACCCCATGAACTGCAGCACGCCAGGCCTCCCTGTCCATCACCAACTCCTGGAATTCACTCAGACTCATGTCCATCGAGTCAGTGATGCCATCCAGCCATCTCATCCTCTGTCATCCCCTTCTCCTCCTGCTCCCAATCCCTCCCAGCATCAGAGTCTTTTCCAATGAGTCAACTCTTTGCATGAGGTGGCCAAAGTACTTGAGTTTCAGCTTTAGCATCACTCCTTCCAAAGAAATCCCAGGGCTGATCTCCTTCAGAATGGACTGGTTGGATCTCCTTGCAGTCCAAGTGACTCTCAAGAGTCTTCTCCAACACCACAGTTCACTTCAGTCATGTCTAATTCTTTGCAACCCCATGAACTGTAGCCTGCCAGGCTTCTATGTCCATGGGGTTCTCCAGGCAAGAATACTGGAGTGGGTTGCCATTTCTTCCTCCAAGGGATCTTCCCAACCCAGGGATGGAACCCACATTTCTTATGTCCTGTGCACTGGCAGACAGCTACTTTACTGCTAGAGCCGCCTGGGAAGCCACTGTTCGGTGGTGGCAGGGAAAAACTTTATTTCCTGCTGCCTGTGGTCAAGGGATTGTGCAATTCTAATTGCTTTTAGTTTCCAGTTTACCTCTGAATGAAACCTAGTAAACACATTTAAAGCATTTCAAGCAGTTCCTAGTTTAAATAGTACAAAGTAAATGTTTAACACCTTATCTATTTATTACTGTTGCTGTGTGCATGTTAATTTTCATGGAAGACTGAACTGAGAGAAAAAAAATCACCAAATTCTGGTGACATGGTTGATTCTCTGGATTAAACCAGTCTTAAAACCCTTCCAAACTCTAACCAGTTAGAGGAAGGCTTGTTTTATTTATTTATAATTGGAGAATAGTTATTGACAATGTTGTGTTTCAGGTGTACAGCCAAGTGAATCAGTTATACATATATCCCCTCTTTTTTAGATTCTTTTTCCTAGAGTTAGGTTTCTTGATGTTTTTTTCCACTTGAGAGTTCCTGACTGTTACTTAGTCAGTGTGGTTTAACTCCATGTGAAGGACAGTTTTAAAGGGATAATCCCCAGCATCCCCATGGTGATTGAATTTAGTCTCCACATAATTGTATATACAAAATGAAATTACAGGCTATACAGGATAGGTGACTTTCCCCAACTTCCACCATCCTTTATCTTTTGCTAATTGGTATTGCAATAGGCGCCTAACCAAATTCTCTGGCTCCAGGCTTGTCCTCTCCCTTCTAATCCATCCTTCACACAGCTGCCAGAGCTATCTTTAAAATACAAATCTGATCATTTTACACATTTACAGGCACTCACATCTATGCATTATCTGCTCAACGTCTTTCTGTAGTTCCTGAATACCTATTGGATTTTGTTCAGATATCTTAGCATGGTCCACATGGTCCAAAATTTTCAGCCTCCATTTTCAGCTTTATCTCCCAGGACTCTCTCTCATAAACTTAGTGGTCACTATATCATGAACACAGGATGCTCTTGAATGTCTTCAAGTCTTTGTATGTGCTATTTTCCATGCCTGCAAGGTCTTTTTCCTGCTCTTTTTGTTGGAGAACTCTCCTTTATCTTTGGAGACCCTCAACTCAAATATCATCTGATTAAGGATCATTTCTTGATACCCCTGACAGAACCATTAGAATATGATTTATCATGGAAATTTAGACTTTAAACAATGTGGAAGTCAGTTGATTGATGAAACAGCCTATGGGTGGTTTCACGTCAGCCTTGGGTAGGCAGTTGGAACAGGAAGATAGGGAAGAAGGACAAGTTGGAACCTGAATGGGACCTATGAGGGTGAATGGGAACCTCTGTTGTTGGTCTTTTGCCACCTCGAGGCCTCCAACTTTGATGCTGTGAGTGTCCACCGCAAGTGAAGCCACTCCTTTTTATCGTGATTCTTGATACGTACTGAACCAGGAGGCAGAGATCTGAAGGAGGATACAGCAGAAGTTGGACCTGCTATGAGCCCAGCTGCTGCCTGTTCCCCATCCCTGACCAGGTAAACCAGCAAATTAAGCAGCCATATATGTGAGATAGGTCAGCACCCTTTGCCCTGCTCCAAAACTCTGAGTGTAATAAGAACATGGCTGTTTCATTTTTCTGTCTTCCAAATTTCCCATAAAACAGCTCTCAAGGTCCACACTAACCTGGAAGTCTAGAGTGAAGGGAATTCTGAGAAACATGTATCCAGCAAAACTTAGCTGACACAGTACAAATTCATTATACTCTCATATTTTCCTTTTATAAGAGTAATGGTTTTTTGCAGATCTATTTCTACTATCAACATCTAAATTAGTTTGAGCAAGGAACATGTCTTATTTATATTTGAATCTGAAGCTCCTACCTTAAATGGAAGGTACTTAATGTTCAGTAAAATAAGTAATAATAATGTATTCTTAAACATAACAACTTAATACTGAGTAAAATGCTTAGTTAATTAATATTATTTTTATGTATTTCTTCCACATTGGTTGAGAAACCAGTGTTTGGCATTTGTATAACCACCTGAGTAATGTTCTGGAAAAGGGAGGTTTTTTTAATATCCATGCTGGAACTGAATTCTGGAGGGGAATAAACCTACTTCATTGGTAAATTTTGGTAGGGTGCTGACTGCTTCAAAGGATGTCAGAGTAAAGTATTCCCTTTGGAATGCATTGCCAAGTTTTCCAAACAGGTGGGAAAGGTTAATTATTTTAAGCATTTGGAACTTGGCAACAAGTAGGATGGAACAAACATACTGACTAGACATATGCTATAGAATATTCCATAAAGCTCCCTCTCATCTGTAGTGGTTTACACAGAGAGCAGAACATATGGCAGGATTTGTTTGGCTTTTTCTCTGGAATTATCTGTCAGGACATGAGCTGCCACCTAATTACCCACTCACATTACACTCTGCTTTTCCATTTTTGGTCTGATTTCTCAAAGCCTTCAGACACTGATTTTTTCATTTTTTTAAAATTAATTTTATCTGACCCACTAAAGAGTTGTGTGCATTTCTGGGAGACATTTTTAGAGTTTCGAAATGTGGACTCCATCTCCTGGCTCTTTGACTCTACAGCCTATCAAGGCAACTGTATCTTAGAAATGTATGATTGATCACCCTACTAAAGGGCAAAGGGCTTGGAGGGAATGGTGGGAACTACTAGAATCAAACTTTTATGTTTTCTTGAGCACCTCCTGTGTGTAGGCATGTCTCTCAGTAAAGCAGTACTTCTCTAAGTTCTTAAGGGTGAGGTGAGAACCAATTCAAAAATTGGTTTTTGAAAGATACAAATCTTTCTTTGGGATCATATATGTAAGTAATGCATAAATTTATATTTTCATTTTTACTTACAACAAATGACCACTGTCTGGTATTCCATAAAACAAATTATTACGGCTTATTGAAAATTGATATTTATAAGTTGACATATTAGGGAACCTGACTTGGCATAATAGATATTCTACTAAAATGTGTTGATTATTTTGAAAAGTTTTTATTGAGCATATACCCTATAGATAATTGGAATTATTGAAAATTTTGAGAAAGAATACATCTTTATCAGTATAGAATGAATGTTGCTTTGGTAGAGTCATGGCTTTCCTTTGCTATTCTAGTAGTAATCAACTCACATCTATAACTCTTACTTCTGCTATAAGCTTATTTGTGTGTGTGTAAATATTGCACAATTAATTTTTTGGTTTCTATTTATCTTCTCTCCAATTCATGTGATCATTCAGTTCTTACTCTACTGAAAAGTAGGAATAGGCAGTGTTGGTGACCTGCACAGAGTTCTGTTCTGCTTAAGGAGATTTCACTCAGGTAAATTAGTTGTCTGCTGGTTCAGAGAGACACCAACATTACAGAATAATCAGAGGATAGAGAGTGGAGACTTGGCACTTTCGTTTACTTTCATGGTAATCATCTATGCTGATGCTTTCCCATCTAGTAATTACTTTTAAAACTAACATTGGTAATAAAATCAGCAGCATTCAGCATCCACACTCATGCTCTGAGGGAAGCAGGGAACGGACTGGCCTTCAGTGTCTTGTTTAACACCAGCAGCGAGAGCTGAGTGTATGGCCCAGAGTAATAAATGCTCTGTCACGCCTTGCTGCTTAAATTTTTTATAACTTTTAAGCTCTATTAAAGGAAGTGATGTCAAGAGTATTTAGTGGAGATAGCTTCTAGCAATGGCTTTTTATTAAGAAAGATGACACCAATCATGCAACTGATGATGGAGTGAGAAAAGATATTACCCTGCTGCAGATGGGCTTATTATCTCCATCCTGGAATGGTTGACTGCTGTTAGAAATGGTTGAGCAAAAGGGCGCAAAAGAATTGACTGGCATGACTCAATCAAAATGTTTGTGTCTGGATTTCCTTAGCGGAGAGGCATGGACTTAGGAAATGATCTGTGACTAATTCAGTTTTTATTTTAATAAATGCTCATCTTTGCCATGTATAAAGTGGATCCACTACTCAGAGAACAAAGTGCATTCTCTGCTCTCTCTCTCCAGCTATTTTGTGTGCCGGCTAGGAGTGCGAAAGTCTTCATGATTTTTCAGTCTCCTTTCCATGATTGCATTCCATGCCTCCCATCCATCATATGCAGGACTACCTTCTGGGCCCATAAGACTTTTAGGGCCCAAGAAAATTTTTCATTTCTTTTCATATCAGAAGGGAAAAAAATGAACTTTTGGGTCAAAGAAAATGTTTTAATGTATAATAATATATTCTTCTTTATACCAACACAGTTGTTAAGTATAATTTTTTAAATAATATTTAATGAAGGAGTAGACCCACAAAGACATAATGTTTGCGACTCCACCCATGCCCCACGAAAGTCACAAGGCAGTCCTAAGTGGGCATGCTGTAAATATACTAATTAATTGAAAAATAATGTTTGGATGCTCCACTGTATCTCTTTGAGGACTCAATTATGTTCATGCCACCTGTAGGAAGGTTGATGCAACAGAAGAAGAGTACAGACAGTGATCCAGGAAATCTAAGTTTGAGACTTACCTCTACAACATCTGTTTTTTGTTTTATTTTTCACTTTACAATATTGTATTGGTTTTGCCATACATCAACATGAATCCGCCACAGGTTTACATGCGTTCCCCATCCTGAACCCCCTTCCCTCCTCCTCCCTGTACCATCCCTCTGGGTCATCCCAGAAAGTCACTTAGGAATTTGGACTCCTTTTCCTTACTTACCCTTAAAAAAGTTTGGATTCAATTTCTAGAATCTCTCTAGTTTAGAAGTTCTGTTATGCTAATCTAAAACAGGTTGCTAAAGTTCCTTCATGAAAAATTCTAGGCAGATGGTAAAAATCACATTTTCTGGTTATTTCCTGAGCTCATAGTAGATGCTCAATAAACAGAGGTTGAATTAAAGACTTTGATGCTGCTGGGTTCCTACAAAAACATCTGCCCTCTCCATCTCTGACCACAGGGTAGATGTGTAATTGTCTAGAAGAGATGTGGAAGATGATGATCAGGCCGTGCATTTTCTGATGCTCCTTTCCAAACCTGTCATTCTTTCTTGTTGAGGAAACTCAAGCTGGTATTTCCTGGCCAGGCTTAAAGATATCTCTAAAATGACAGCATGTGTCTTTGGATTCAGAACTGAATTGGCAACAGGATAGACTGTCCAAGAGCCCCCTGGTTCAGATTGGCCACCCACTGGTGACAATTTCCAAAGTATAGGTGCTCACCTGCTCATCTCACTCTCTCTTTGGCCACATTTGCTTGCAAACCTGAGTCCCAGTAAGCCTTTTGCTTCTGGGAGTTGTGGCCTGGGTAGGGCTGAAGTTCAGCTAATCCCCTGAAGAGAAGACAGCTGCAGTGAGTGACAGATACTCCCCTACCCCCAACAGCCCCCTCACCGCCTTTGCCACCCACTGAAGCTGTAAAAGATGAGTGCCCTTCCTTCCACATTCCTAAAAATGAATCTTAAAGAACTGAAGAACAAGCAGTAGTTGTTAAATTATTAACTAGCAATGGTGAGTGAAATGGACATAGACCCTGCTCTCTAAGACCATAAAAAACCCAAAGGAAAACACCAACAAGGAAAGAAAGCTAATAAGCACTATTTCTTTAAATATTGTTCTGATGTTGTCTTAGAAGAAAGTAACAGCATGGAAACTTTGGTTCTTCTTTAGAAAACATACTGCAGAGTTAACACTCATGTGGGCTAAGTCCCAAGGCATGCTGGAACCTCAAAGGGGAGAAGACAAGTAATGAACCTGTAAGTAGTGAACCTGGAATGGTTCACCTGGGCTAAAGACAGATTCAAGAGCTTTTATCTCCAGGTAGGGTTGCCTAATTGTTTCAGTTCAGTTCAGTTGCTCAGTCGTGTCTGACTCTTTGCGACCCTATGAACTGCAGCATGACAGGCCTCCCTGTCCATCACCAACCCCTGGAGATTACCCAAACCCATGTCCATTGAGTCCATGATGCCATCCAACCATCTCATCCTCAGTTGTCCCCTTCTCGTCCTGCCCTCAATCTTTCCCAGCATCAGGGTCTTTTCAAATGAGGCAGCTCTTCATATAAGGTGATCAAAGTATTGGAGTTTCAGCTTCAACATCAGTCCTTGCAATGAAAGCACAGGACTGATCTCCTTCAGGATGGACTGGTTGGATCTCCTTGCAGTCCAAGGAACTCTCAAGAGTCTCCTCCAACAGCACAGTTCAAAAGCATCAATTTTAAAAAATATGCTCAGCTTTCTTTATACTCCAATTCTCACATCCATACATGACTACTGGAAAAACCATAGCCTTGACTAAATGGATCTTTGTTGTCAAAGTAATATGTCTGCTTTTTAATATGGTGTCCAGGTTGGTCATAACTTTGCTTCCAAGGAGTAAGCATCTTTTAATTTCATGGCTGCAGTCACTATCTGCAGTGATTTTGGAGCCCCCAAAAATCAAGTCAGCCACTGTTTCCACTGTTTCCCCATCATTTGCCATGAATGATGGGACTGGATACATTGATCTTAGTTTTCTGAATGTTGTGCTTTAAGCCAAGTTTCTCACTCTCCTCTTTCACTTTAATGAAGAGGCTCTTTAGCTCTTCTTCACTTTCTGCCATAAGAGTGGTGTCATCTGCATATCTGAGGTTATTGATATTTTCCTGGCTATCTTGATTCCAGCTTGTGCTTCATCCAGCCCAGCATTTCTCATGATGTACTCTGCATATAAGTTAAATAAGCA
>NW_011494826.1:6733945-6734765 GCF_000754665.1 Bison bison bison | reverse complement strand
AAATCTTTTTCTCACTTCCACTGTATAATCATAAGGGATTTGATTTAGGTCATACCTGAATGGTCTAGTGGTTTTCCCCACTTTCTTCAATTTAAGTCTGAATTTGGCAATAAGGAGTTCATGATCTGAACCACAAGTCAGCTCCTGGTCTTGTTTTTGCTGACTGTATAGAGCTTCTCCATCTTTGGCTGCAAAGAATATAATAAATCTGATTTTGGTATTGACCATTTGGTGATGTCCATGTGTAGAGTCTTCTCTTGTGTTGTTGGAAGAGGGTGTTTGCTATGACCAGTGTGTTCTCCTGGCAAAACTCTATTAGCCTTCGCCTTGCTTCATTCTGTACTCTAAGGCCAAATTTGCCTGTTACTCCAGGTGTTTCTTCACTTCCTACTTTTGCATTCCAGTTCTCTAAAATAAAAAGGACATCTTTTGGGGGTGTTAGTTATAAAAGGTCTTGTAGGTCTTCACAGAACTGTTCAACGTCAGCTTCTTCAACATTACTGGTCAGGGCATAGTCTTGGATTACCATGATATTGTTTCAGCAACTTTAAAACTATAGTTTATCTTTGAAAGCTACCATTTGTGTGAGAAGAATTCTGGACTATGGATTAGCTTGTATAATCCACATAATTAGACTGTATTCTCATTATTTTACACAGTAAGGGTGGAGCTGAGGGTCAGACTTCAGTGCACAGAGCTCCAATCTGCTGCTTATAAGAGTGCCTATGTCCAGGTTCGATGCACGATGCTGGATGCTTGGAGCTGGTGCACTGGGACAGCCCAGAGGGAGGGTATGGGGAGGGAGGAGAGAGGAGGGTTC
>NW_011494826.1:6732799-6733845 GCF_000754665.1 Bison bison bison | reverse complement strand
AGATTTCTCAGGAGGCAGGTCAGGTGGTCTGGTATTCCCATCTCTTTCAGAATTTTCCACAGTTTATTGTGATCCACACACTCAAAGGCTTTGGCCTAGTCAATAAAGCAGAAATAGATGTTTTTCTTGAACTCTTGCTTTTTCCATGATCCAGCGGATGTTGGCAATTTGATCTCTGGTTCTTCTGCCTTTTCTAAAACCAGCTTGAACATCTGGAATTTCACGGTTCATGTATTGTTGAAGCCTGGCTTGGAGTAATTTTGAGCATTACTTTACTAGTGTGTGAGATGAGTGCAGTTGTGTGGTAGTTTGAGCATTCTTTGGCATTGCCTTTCTTTGGGATTGGAATGAAAACTGACCTTTTCCAGTCCTGTGGCCACTGCTGAGTTTTCCAAATTTGCTGGCATATTGAGTGCAGCACTTTCACAGCATCATCTTTCAGGATTTGAAATAGCTCAACTAGAATTCCATCACCTCCACTAGCTTTGTTCATAGTGATGCTTCCTAAGGCCCGCTTGACTTTGCATTCCAGGATGTGGCTCTGGGTGAGTGATCACACCATCATGATTATCTGGGTCGTGAAGATCTTTTTTGTACAGTTCTTCTGTGTATTCTTGCCACCTCTTCTTAATGTCGTCTGCTTTGTTAGGTCCATACCATTTCTGGACCTTTATCGAGCCCATCTTTGCATGAAGTGTTCCCTTGGTATCTCTAAATTCTTGAAGAGATCTCTAGTCTTCCCATTCTATTGTTTTTCTTTATTTCTTTGCATTGATGGCTGAAGAAGGCTTTCTTATCTCTCCTTGCTATTCTTTGGAACGCTGCATTCAAATGGGTATATCTTTCCTTTTCTCCTTTGCTTTTTGCTTCTCTTCTTTCCGCAGCTATTTGTACGGTCTCCTCAGACAGCCATTTTGCTTTTTTGTATTTCTTTTTCTTGGGGATGATCTTGATTCCTGTCTCCTGTACAATGTCATGAACCTCCGTCATAGTTCATCAGGCATTCTGTCTATCAGATCTAGTCCCTTAAATCTATTCCTCAAAAC
>NW_011494826.1:6729658-6732699 GCF_000754665.1 Bison bison bison | reverse complement strand
GTTGTAAAGTTTAAAAAAAAAAAAAAAAGAGTGCCTATGGTCTTGCCTTCTGCTTTATTTATTTATTTTAAAAAAAATTTTTTTAAATTTTATTTTATTTTTAAACTTTACATAATTGTATTAGTTTTGCCAAATATCAAAATGAATCCGCCACAGCCTTCTGCTTTAGTATTAGATCTATTTTGACAAGAGCAGATATAGACAAAGGTTGGTCCTCTAAGGAGGGAGATGCCTAGTTCCCAATTCTATACCTTGATTGATTACCCAGAGAAGATTCAGAAAATGCTAGAAGTAACTTGCTTTCCCATCTCAAGGTTGTTCTACATGGAAAATGAATTATCCTGCCTTTCAGAGCACACAGAGGGAAAACTCATAAATGATGTGTCTGCTTTTCTTTCATGGTCATAATTCTTGTTTTTCTTTTGAGCTTTTTTTTTAACACCTCTTAATATGGCATAATATAAACAAATGCTTTTGTGTGATCATCTGTTAACAGATATGTTTTTAATTATGTGATTGATCCTGAAAATATAAAGCCGAATTGGAGATTAATGACAGGATGCTAAGCCTTTTTATCCTTAAAAGCAAATATTTTTTAAAATTACTCTTCATTTCTGAACCTTTGCATCTTTAAACTTCCCATTTTTAAACATCTTGCTGTTTCTTTTAAGTCCTGATTGAACACAATGGCTTTCTGACTTCTGAGGTTGTATTCAGTTCGTATTTTTTAATGTTTTCTACTTAATTATCTTCTGTTCTCATAAGATTCTTTAGCTAATGGACAGTTCAGCTTCTTACCAATGATTTCCGTCTGACCCTGATCAAAGCAGAGCTCTTGTTTACTGTTTGTGTTATAATATACAGATCTGCAGAGAGGGCAGAGTAAGAGGAAGCAAGGCATACATGTAACGGGAGATGAAAACAGACCACAGAATAAAATATTACAGCCTTAATAACAGCAACAGCCATACTGGAAATTTATATTATAAATGAGAATACCAAATGGATATGATATCCAAAAAGCATGAAACATATAAATATTGTCTTATTGCTGTTTTTAGTTCTCTGTTCCTCCTTGATCTTTAGTGAATGAGAACACTGGGAATGGGAAGGAGTCAGGATTTATTGATTAAGTGCCACATACTTGTACTGGGCACCTTACTTCCTATATTTTGTCTATTTTCATGATTACCTCAAGAGCCAGGGAGTTTTATTACCATTTTCCAGATATAAAAACAGATTCAGAGATATTAGCTGACTTATTATAGTCACGTAATCAAGAATTTAAAGGCCTACTTTATCTTTTGCTGAGATTTAAATGATTTATTTTATGTTTTATAATTTATTTTTAATTAGAGGATAATTGCTTTACAATGTTGTGTTGGTTTCTGCCATACATCAACATGAATCAGCCTTCGATATATGCACATATCCCCTCCTTGAGCCTCCCTCCTACCTCCCACCCCATCCCACTCCTGAAGTTTGTCACAGAGCACCAAGCAGAGCTCCCTGCACTATCTGTTTTACACATGTTAATGTATATATTTCATTGCTACTCTCTCAATTCATTGAAAGGACCATTTAAGTTTAATTCAGAAGCCTGTGCTCATTCCCCTCTCTCTGCTGCTTTCAGGAGAGAAATGGGCCAAGATGAGGCCAAGGACAAAAATATGGCTATTCATTCAGTAATGAATGCATTGGCTTCCTGAATTAAAACATTAATACTATTATTATTGTAATTTTATTATAATATGCATTGTGTCGAGTATGATATATTGTATAAATAACATAAATTATAATAATTTTGTTCTTCATTTCAGTTCAGTTCAGTCGCTCAGTCGTGTCTGACTCTTTGCGACCCCATGAATTGCAGCACGCCAGGCCTCCCTGTCCATCACCAACTCCAACTCCCAGAGTTCACTCAAACCCATGTCCATCAAGTCGGTGATGCCATCCAGCCATCTCATCCTCTGTCATCCCTTTCTCCTCCTGCCCCCAATCCCTCCCAGCATCAGATCTTTTCCAATAAGTCAACACTTCGCATGAGGTGGCCAAAGTATTGGATTTTCAGCTTTAGCATCAGTCCTTCCAAAGAACATCCAGGACTGATCTCCTTTAGAATGAACTGGTTGGATCTCCTTGCAGTCCAAGGGACACTCAAGAGTCTTCTCCAACACCATAATTCAAAAGCATCAATTCTTCAGTGCTCAGCTTTCTTCACAGTCCAACTCTCACATCTGTACATGACCACTGGAAAAACTATAGCCTTGACTAGATGGACCTTTGTTGGCAAAGTAATGTCTCTGCTTTTTAATATGCTATCTAAGTTGGTTATAACTTTCCTTCCAAGGAATAAGTGTCTTTTAATTTCATGGCTGCAATCACCATCTGCAGTTATTTTGGACTTAAAAAACTGTAAATGATAATCTTGAATTAGATTTGTAAACCTCTTTTACTGCTTCACTCAGTTCAGTTCAGTTCAGATGCTCAGTCGTGTCTGACTCTTTGCTACCCCATGAATTGCAGCATGCCAGGCCTCCCTGTCCATCACCAACTCCCAGAGTTCACTCAGACTCACGTCTGTTGAGTCAATGACGCCATCCAGCCATCTCATCCTCTGTCATCCACTTCTCCTCCTGCCCCCAATCCCTCCCAGCATCAGTCTTTTCCAATGAGTCAACTCTTCACATGAGGTGACCAAAATACTGTAGTTTCAGGTTTAGCATCATTCCTTCCAAAGAACACCCAGGACTGATCTCCTTTAGAATGAACTGGTTGGATCTCCTTACAGTCCAAGGGATTCTCGAGTCTTCTCCAACACCACACTTCAAAAGCATCAATTCTTTGGTGCTCAGCTTTTTTTACAGTCCAACTCTCACATCCATACATGACCACTGGAAAAACCATAGCCGTGACTAGACAGACCTTTGTTGGCAAAGTAATGTCTCTGGTTTTTAATATGCTATCTAGGTTGGTCATAACTTTCCTTCTAAGGAGCAGGTGTCTTTTAATTTCATGGCTGAAATCACCATCTGCAGTGA
>NW_011494826.1:6705710-6729558 GCF_000754665.1 Bison bison bison | reverse complement strand
GCAGTGATTTTGGAGCCCCCAAAAATAAAGTCTGACACTGTTTCCACTGTTTCCCCATCTATTTGCCATGAAGTGATGGGACCAGATGCCATGATCTTAGTTTTCTGAATGTTGAGCTTTAAGCCAACTTTTTCACTCTCCACTTTCACTTTCCTCAAGAGGCTTTTTAGTTCCTCTTCACTTTCTGCCACAAGAGTGGTGTCATCTGCATATCTGAGGTTATTGATATTTTTCCCGGCAATCTTGATTCCAGCTTGTGCTTCTTCCAGCCCAGCGTTTCTCATGACAGAACTAGGTGCTAGCAGATGCTAATCTTGCTGAGATTCTTCCTGGACTTACAGGGCATTTCCTCAGTGCAAACGAACAGAGAGAAAACTGGTATCTTTTCTTCTTCATGTAAGGGCACTGATCCATCACAAGAGGAACACCCCAATGACATAATCTAAACCTAGTCACTTCCCAAAGGCCCCACTTCCAAAAATACCATCATATTGGGAGTTAGGGCTTTAACATATGAATTTAGAGATCTCTTCAAGAAAATTAGAGATATCAAGAACATTTCATGCAAAGATTGGCATAATAAAGGACAGAAATTGTAGGGACCTAACAGAAGCAGAAGATATTAAGAAGTGGAAAGAATATACAGAAGAACTATACAAAAAAGATCTTCATGACCCAGGCAATCATGATGGTGTGATCACTAACCTAGAGCCAGACATCCTGGAATGTGATGTCAGGTGGGCCTTAGGAAGCATCACTATTAACAAAGCTAGTGGAGGTGATGGAATTCCAGTTGAGCTATTTCAAATCCTGAAAGATGATGCTGTGAAAGTGTTGCACTCAATATGTCAGCAAATTTGGAAAACTCAGCAGTGGCCACAGGACTGAGAAAGATCAGTTTTCATTCCAATCCCAAAAAAGGCAATGTCAAAGAATGTTCACACTACCGCACAATTGGACTCAACTCACATGCTAGCAAAGTAATGCTCAAAATTCTCCAAGCCAGGCTTCAACAATACGTGAACTGTGAACTTCAGAGGTTCAAGCTAGATTTAGAGAAGGCATAAGAACCAGAGAGAAAATTGCCAACATCCGTTGTATCATGAAAAAAGAAAGAGAGTTCCAGAAAAACATCTATTTTTGCTTTATTGACTATGCCAAAGCCTTTGACTGTGTGGATCACAACAAACTGTGGAAAATTCTGAAAGAGATGGGAATACCAGGCCACCTGACCTGCATCTTGAGAAATCTGCATGCAGGTCAGGAAGCAACAGTTAGAACTGGACATGTAACAACAGACTGGTTCTAAACAGGGAAAGGAATATGTCAAGGCTGTAAATTGTCACCCTGCTTATTTAACTTCTATGCAGAGTACATCATGAGAAACTCTGGGCTGGAAGAAGCACAAGCTGGAGTCACGATTGCTGGAAGAAATATCAGTAACCTCAGATATGCAGATGACACCACCCTTATGGCAGAAAACGAAGAAGAACTAAAGAACCTCTTGATGAAAGTGAAAGAAGAGTGTGAGAAAGTTGGTTTAAAGCTCAACATTCAGAAAACGAAGATCATGGCATCTGGTCCCATCACTTCATGGGAAATAGATGAAACAGTGGAAACAGTGAGAGACCTGATTTTTGGGGGCTCCCAAATCACTGCAGATGGTGACTGCAGTCATGAGATTAAAAGACACTTGCTCCTTGGAAGAAAAGTTATGACCAACCTGGACAGCATATTAAAATGCAGAGACATTACTTTGCCAACAAAAGTCCATGTAGTTAAAGCTTTATTTTTTCCAGTGGTCATGTATGGATGTGAGAGTTGGACTATAAAGAAAGCTGAGCACAGAAGAATTGATGCTTTTGAAGTGTGGTGTTGGAGAAGACTCTTGAGAGTCCCTTGGACTGCACGGAGATCCAGCCAGTCCATCCTAAAGGAAATCAGTCCTGAATATTCATTGGAAGGACTTATACTGAAGTTGAAACTCCAATACTTTAGCCACCTGATGCGAAGAACTGACTCATTAGAAAAAGCCCTGATGCTGGGAAAGGTTGAAGGTGGGAGGAGAAGGGAATGACAGAGGACGAGATGGTTGGATGGCATCACTGACTCAATGGACATGAGTTTGGGTACACTCTGGGAGTTGGTGATGGACAGCGAGGCCTGGCGTGCTGCAGTCCATGGGGTCGCAAAGAGCTGGACACAACTGAGCGACTGAACTGACTGACTGATTTGGGGAGGATGCAAAAATTAGGCCATGGATACATGTGGGTATTCCCTTAGGTTCCAGGAATACTGCATATGTCATTTCATCTAATTCTTAAAGGACTCTATTGGGTGGTATTGTTTGTTCCATAAGCACATAAGACAAAATTTCAAGCTGAACTGAACAGTTCATTCTCCCCTTGTCCATCCTGACCCTCACTTCCTGCATGTCTGTTCAGATAAATGACCTCATTGTCTATTCTCTTGCCTACGTCTGGCTCCTGCTCATAATTCTTAACTCTTCTCACTCTGCCCCCCAGCCTCATCAAGATCTGTGGATTATACCCTGTGAACATCTCTGGAACCCACCCAGGCAGACTCTGGCTGCCCCTGACTTGGTCCAGGCCATCACCATCTCTCAGGAACCATTTTAACCACCTAGTTGATCTTATTGCTTTCAGTCTTGCCCAACCCATCACCCCCTCCATCCTCAAGCAATCCATTCTTCACATAGCAGCCAGAGAGATCACTGTGGAATGCATATTTTGGTCACATTCTTTCCTTGATTAAAACCCTGTGAACGGTCTTCATTTTCCTTAGACAAAAGGATTCCTGAGCAAAACGTAAGGAATCTTTATGATCTAACCTCTGTTTCCTTCTGCAGCCTCATCTCGGAATATTCTTCCATCCTACACATCCATCCTCCACTCACTCCGAAAGTCTTTCAGCTCCCTGTCCTGCATCTCCTTTTTGACTGCCCCTCTCACTTGACTTCACCAAGGTTGAACTCCCATCTTCAATTCCTCCCATAGGGTGGTCTCTAGAACAGAAAGGACCATGTCTGTGTCTACCAATAAATGTATTTCAAATGGAAAAATTGATCTCTAAATGCTGAGGCTCAATTACTTTCTCAGATTAAAATAGCTGGTTAATGGTAGGGTTAGGGATCTGAAAAAAACCATTTGTATCCAAACCTAATGCTTTCTTACAGCGTCAAGGTATCTATCATAGGTGGGTGAGTGTGAGGCACTCAGTAACTCATTTGGGTTGGATCATAGCACGTGCACAAGAGACAAAATGGGAAAAGAAGGCTTTTATCTTGTTGCATATGGCCTTGTGCCATTGGTCAAGGAATTAGGATTCTATTCTGCAGATTCTATTCTATGGGAAATCGTAGATGGGCACCAAAGTAACAAGAACAGAATATTTACATTTTCTTATGCCTTAAAAAAGTGAAAGTGAGGGCAGAGGAACACAAGAAGAATTGGGGGCTTTTTGCCACCATCTTCATGCATAAAATAATAGTATCTGCTTCCTATGACTTTTGTGAAAATGAAAATGAATAATACATGTAGAAATACTGTGTATACCTCTTTATAAATGTTATTATGGTTTTTTTTTTTCTCCTCTTCAAGTTGGTTCAAGGGGCTGTTCAGCTTTGTAGTTACATCTAGAAAACTCCGAGTAAACTCTCTGAGGAGCCATTCTCTAAAGGTGGTGCTGAGACTGTAAATAAAGTTTTCAAGTTACTGGGAAGTTAGAGACCTATTCCAGGAGGCCGGAGAGGCCACTGACCACGGCAGCTGGAAATTTCTCAGGTGATAAACTGGGGTGGGGCTCAGGAAAGGTGGAAGGTACTGGTGCTGATGAGCGATCCCCCACCAGGAACAGCTGCCAGCACACTGCCAGAAACTCCTGTGAGGAGGAGCAGCTGGAAACCAGCATGGGGAGCAGCATGGGATGTCATAAAGAGGGGGCCTGACTGCTTGAAGGCCTCTGGCTGCGCTGTTTCCCCAGCTTGATTTACCACAAAGAGAGAGGGGAGTGTACTAAGTGAGTGCTCATTACTAAGAGTGCAACTGGAAGTAAGTATTTTGATATAAATGATAATATGACTATAATAATAATTAGTAGCACATTAATTGAAGAGAGAGAAAGACCAAAGTCAGAGTCCAGAAAGTCTGTTTAGGAAACTGCGCCTGGAAAGAGGACTGCTGCTAAGAACAGCTCGTCTGGCCCAGAGTATTGCGTTTGGCTGGTGGTTGTGAGAGTGGACTTGGGAACTGGCCTTCCGAGGAAGGCCCACTGACAGGATTTTTTTCAAGGACTCCTCCTTGGATCCACTGTTTGGAAAAAGGAAGAGTAGAATGGCCCTGGGTAGAAGTTGTTCTAGAAGCTCGAGTGGGCTGGGTTAAGCCTTGGACTTGAGAGAAAGACTTTTAGGATTTCTGTGACCTTGACTTGTTTCCTATTGGCCAACTAAATTGTGTGCCAATTTAGAGAAGCCAACTTCCAGGAACAGAAGATCAGTTTTCTTCTCCTGTATTTCCCTATCACAGGATCGCATTGTGCAAATAGCCGGTGAGCTGGCCAGACCCCCTAAACTGCTTTCTCTATGACTCAGCTCTTCACTGTAGGTCTTCCTGGCACATTAGGCAGGTGAGGTGGGAAGGCACCAGAGTACAAGTCAAATATTCTGAGTTCTATTCCCAGCTCTGCTAAGAATAAACTGACACGAACGATGTCTACGATCAACCGGTTTTCCAGATGGTACCCAGGGATTATTTTTCTAGCATCTTGGCAATGACTATGACTCATCATCTAGTCTAACAGGTCCTCAAGTAAAAGCTGAACATATAATTATGACCAAAACTCTTTTTTTACACAACTTTTAAAGAATGAAGTTTAAACACATTGTCTAAAAGAAAATGTTGTATGTAAGTGTCACAGGCAAGACTTCCCTATGCTGCTTATCAGACGCCAATGCAAATGGAGCTGATTCAAAATTAGTCCCATTAGCAAGTGTCCCAAACCAACATGGGCTTACATGATTACTCCTCTCAGTCAAATTTAACTTCTTTGCAAATACAACTGAGAAAACTGCCCTTTAATTTGAATCTAGTTTATTTAATGAAACCCCTTTCTCAGTTAATTGGACATAAGTTGTAAGAATGAAAAAAAGGGCTTCACATGCCACATAACAGCTTAACAGTGTCTGTGGCAAGCAGCAAAACCAGTCGACGTTCTTGAAGAAACGGATCAGTGGTCTGGTCTCAACCTCAGGCCTGGGAAAACCATTAACCAAACAACTTGAGTTTTATTTTTAATTTGATACACTGTGTTTGATGCAAAATGTATGGGCATTTTGAGAGGCGGTTTGCTCAATTGTGGGGAATGGCTGTAATCCCAGTGGGTTTATCTTGCAGGCTCGGGAGGCCGCTGTTATTTCCTGGTGGGTGTCTCAGGGAGTAGGCAGGAGAATGTGGAGAATCTGCACAAATGAAGCTTTCTGAAGCAGCCCTTTGATTAGGTTAGAACAGGCTTCTTTATCCCCCATGGAGGCTGTGAGTTGGGCTGTGGGTGAAGTGCCAAATAGGCGTCGGCTGCTTTGTGACTATGGGATCACAGCAGGCCTCTAGGAATTTTAAAGAACAGAATTTTAAAGAACCCTGGCTGGAGGTGGTAAAGTTATGGAAATGCCCCCCCTGAGGAAGGGAGAAGAACATAGGTTTTCTGAGGGAAACCCACCTCTTGATGCTCACATGGCCACTTCCATTTTCTTCCTTCATCTAGCAAACAATTCTTGAGTGCCTGCTCTGTACTGAGCGTATGGCTAAGATAAGGTCTCTGACTTGGAAAAACTCATTTTTGACAGGCATGATTCCCATCCAGATAATTAAGGCACAAATTAAAAATGGTGATGCTTATGGTATGTAGAAAATTCAGTGAGCACATGAAGGACAGAGTGACTAAATAATTGGGAATGTCAATGTAACTCATTGTAGCAAACATATATGGCATGCTTGTGCCGTGCCATGCTCAATGGATTGACCTGGGTCCCAACGAAGGGCAAGACAGAAGCATCTTGTCTGCATGGAGTTTCGTCTAGAGTGGCAGGAAGGATTTTGAGAGATAACTTGGGAAGAAAGAGAGAAGGAGAGATGATATGTACAGACACAGAAAGCTGGAAAAGCGTGGAGTGCTGAGATACAAGAGTGTGTCGGGGGGAAGGGAGGAAAATAGATATTAGTGAGAAAGTTTCAAGAAAAAAGCAGAAATGTCAGGATGTTTGAAGCCATCTTTGAAGTCTCTTGCATGCCACGACATTGAGTTTGGTTTTTATCCTGTAGGCACTGGAAGGCAAAGAAAGATTTAAACAGGAAAGCTTGAGTACGTCCACATTCTAGAATAAGTCCTCCAGTAGTCAGAGAGAAAGGAAGAGGGATCTAACATAAGGCCTCTGTAGCTAGTGGAGGAGAGTGGCCAGGGAGGTGGTATTTCTCCTTGTGAATTGCCCCAGAGAGGTCAAGAAGGACAATGTCTGAAAACAGGCCACTGGATGTGGTCATTAAGAGGTCAGTGAGGACCTTCCACAAGAGTGCTCTGTGTGTAACTGGTTTAAAGAGTAATTTACAGGAAAGCAAAGCGGAGGCTCTAATTGTCCAGAGCACAGTCACTTTTTAGTGGTTGTCGTTCAGACCAGCAAGCGTGGTTTGCTTTGTAAGGAAAACAGCCCAAGGATAAATGAATGCCTGTGGGCTCCAGCAACCATGCCGGTCCCTGCGAGTTGTATCAGATGTGCAGTGGCATTGGTCTGACGTTTGTGCTGTCACTGTGAGGACCCAGGCTGACTCCAAGGCAGACTTTCTTCAGCCCTGCTTGGGTTGCCAGTTCTCTTGAATTTGCAGGCAGTTTCCTGATTTTAGAGTTTTCAGGATACCATTTGCAAATCATTCCTGGTCCCCAGTGACATTCCTCATCCTCTGAGGATGAAGTGGGGAACACCCTCCCTGAGTCCTAGCAGGGCAGGGGAGGGGTTCTGAAGCACTCACTGTACCAGATCCCCGATAATCCACTGGAAAGTCTGTAAAGGTGGAGTTACACCCCAGGGACCCCATCCTGTGATTGCTCCTCTGTTTCCCCACCCAGCGATAGAGCAGGCCTGTTTTTCTGACATTGTGACCCAGCTAGCTTTTTGCCATGATCAATGTTTCCATTCTTTTCCAAAATAAACATGTTGATGGTAATTTTCAAACAGAGAAATGAAAGTTTTCCATTCCTAGGTGCAGTGCATATATTTTTGGAAACAAAAGAATTTAGCAAAGGCTAAATCTAATCTCTGGTTACTTTGTAATTTTTCTGGGGCATTAGACCTTAGAAAGCAATTTTTTTTCTTTTAGATTTAGTTAAATTCTCTCCCCCCCACCTCCCCACTCCTTCTGGTTTTGTTCAGAATTATCAAGCAGAATAGCTTGAAGAGAATAAGACCTTATTGTATCACATTTCACAAATGAGCCAGGAGGAAACAGGAGCCAAGCCTGGAAATGAGAAAGTCCTTGTAAATGACCAACAGAAAATAGGAGTTAAAATACGTAACTGTTGTTGTGCCAGAAAATTGTCTGCCCTCTCTGAATGAACTGGGAGTGCTGGTTTGCACTTACACAAGGTTTTAAAAATAAATAAATGCCATTCTCCCTGCTCAAATGAAATATAATTTCATAACTGCTTTGAAGATAAGCCTGCCTTTTTGTATCTATAGAAATGAACCGCTTAATACCCTTGAAAGTCCCAGATATCGTACCTGTTTAATATAAACAAAGTTTGTTTAGTTTGGGTGATTAGTGATTTTTTTTCAGAAAGAAATGACTGATTAAGAGTTATGCAGATGTCATGATCAAACCTTACCTTATTCACTGGGGGTGTCAGAGACAGCCAAGCTGTTTATGTGTCTACTGGGCTAAATTAGTACCATTATCACTTCAGTAAGCCTAGATGTTACTGTGTTCTCTGCTAAAGAAACCAATTATAGTATCTGCTGGATGGTATATTAAATGACACCATTTAATTAAAGCCTAATCTCTCTCTGAATGAACAATATTTTAAATTATTGTACATTATTTCATTCAATTATTGCAAGCCTCTGTCCATTTTTAAGTGCAGAAAAAACTCATTTGGCACCCTGATTGCCGGGAAGAATAATTGCTGTTCTGTGCTGTGTCTGGTGCTCAGTGCCCAGTAACAGTCAATTCAGGACACACATCAGTTCAGAAAGTCTTTTGGTTTCAAAATATTTCAGATTTGTTTCTCAGGCCTCCAGGCAGCAGAGAGCCCTATTCTACCATTGCCAGTGGTTCCCTCCAAGGATTGGGGGATAATGGAGACCTCGAGAAAGAATATGTTTAGAGGAATAAAGCCGTTAAAGAAATACAATTCCCATGTCAGGAGCAGAGCTATGTAACTGACAGGATAGCAATTCATTTTGAATGAATACCTCATAAGGGAATGCAAGAATTAAAATGGACTCAACAGTGAACTCAAGAGATAACCTTTAATAGAAAGAAAAATTCACTTGTTAGAAGGAGAGATGAGTTAAAAAGAGGTAACTGTTTTTAAAAATATGGGGCAAACCAAAGTGAATGGATTTTTATTCTGTATAGTCATTAACTATAGGGAAATGTTTGGCACACATTTGGGTAGCATAGATAAAGAGCTGCTAGCCAAGTATCAACAACAGGCTGTTTCTGTAGCTGTATAATGTCAAGGAATATGGTGCATGCATAGTGTATGTTTATCAGCTTACTGGGCCATCAGTAAGATCCCAGGGAAGGAGGATAGCAGTGATGCCTTTCCCCCCTCCAGGGAGATCTCCCAACCCAGGGATCGAACCCAAGTCTCCCACATTGCAGGCGGATTCTTTACCATCTGAGCCACAAGGGAAGCCTAAGAATACTGAAGTGGGTAACCTGTTCCCTCTCCAACGGGTCTTCCTGACCCAGGAATTGAACCAGGGTCTCCTGCATAGCAAGCAGATTCTTTACCAACTGAGCTACCAGGGAAGCCAGATACTCTATGTGTGTGCTCCCAAATTCAGACTGTGGGTGGGAAAGTTGGAATTCACCCCAGGGCCTACCATCAGGTCTTGTTCACAGTAAATCCTTTACAGATTTAATTCCCTGAGGTCATAATCCTAATGTGTGAAATTAATGGTCCAAAGCCAAGCTGATCTATGACTTTTATCCACTCCTTGGTAAGCATGTCCTTGGTAAGCATGTAAGATTTTGACCTGAGGAATGGTATTTGTCAAGAGTGATGATAAAGATGACCTGAGTTCAGTGCAGGTTTTCTCCAAGTGTGAATCACTTTGTTCTATTATAGTTTCCCTTGCTATTACTTTTGTTTTTTTAAGAGCAATTTTAAGTTCACAGTAAAACAGAGAGGAAAGTACAAAGATTTCCCATATGCCTCCTGCTCCCACACGTTGATAGGTTCCCCTGTTGTCAACATCCCTCAGCATGGTAGGACATTTGTTACAACTGATGAACCTATACTAACACGTTATTATCACCCAAGTCCATAGTTTACTTTAGGGTTCATTCTTGGCGTTGTACATTATGTGCGTTTGGACAAATGTATAACGACATGTGTCCATCACTATAGTACCATGAAAAGTGGTTTCACTGCTCTAAAAACCCTCTGTATTCTGCCTGTTGCTGCTTCATCTCTCCCCACCCCCAACCTTTGGTGACCACTGGTCTTTTTACTTGTCTGCACGGTTCAGCCTTCTCCAGAACATCATATATGTGGTTGGAATCATACAGTGCATAGCCTTTTCAGATTGACTTCTTCCGCTTGGTAATATGAGTAATATGTATTTAAATTCCTTCATATCTTTTCCTTTCCATGGCTTGATAGCTCGTTTCATTTTACTGAATAATATTCGATTGTCTAGACGTACCACAGTTTACCCATTCTGGTGTTACGTTTTTTTTTTTTAAATGCCTTTAGGCAACTCTTAATTTCATGTAATTGTCAACTGTGTACATCTAGGGAACATATGTAATGTCCAAGGGCTTTGGGTTTATTATCGTGGCTGTAAATTGGTTCAGTATAACATAGTGGGTAAAGATTTGAGTTTTACAGTCCCTCGTTCATGCGCTTATTTACCAAGTATTTACTGATTCCTGATAATAGTCAAGGTAGAAAAGACACCTGACCTGGGAAAAATCGAATTCAAATTTGAGTTTGATCTCCAGCCCACCTTTGCTAACTATATAGTATTAAGCTTGCTACTTAACTTTCTTCACCTGTAATATGAGTCAATGATACACCCCTCATGGAATTTCTGTGAAAATTAAGAGTAATTTCAGTATCTACCATATGATAAATAGTAAATAAATATATAATGATATGCTTTACATAAGTAGGGGCCACTTCTAAGGATTATAGATTGGCTCAGAGGCTGGAGATACAGAAATATAGCAACAACAACTTATCAAAAGAAATACTTAGGAACCAGCAAGAGTTAATGCCAGTTTGTGTAGGACAGTATAGTACACCTTAACCTGTACACACACCCAAATATACAAATATATATATATATATATTTTGGAAAGCATACTTCTGTTGAGGATGGTTCATAATTGGAAATGGCGGTAGGAATGCTCTCTGCATTGGCAGAGTCTCCAGGAGCAGGCCTGGAGTTATTAGATATAATCATCAGGTTGAGTTACTCATACAAAGCCAGTTATTTGCCATCTGCCATTTGGAGAGGTGTCCTTAGGCCCTGCTTGGATGCCAGCCCATTGCTATGCAGCAGGGGAAACGTTTCTGTCCAAATAACTTATCTCTTGGTTTCAAATTCTAATGTGAGAAAGGACTGTCAAGTAGATGCTCTGTCTTAATGATAAAGGGGACAATGGGCATTCATTGTCCTCCTTATGAGCAGAAATAATGCATATGGCATGCATTTTAAGGATTTTAAGATAGTTGGAGAATAAAATATTAGAAAACTTAAACTTGGTTCAAAGACACATTCAGTAGATGTTTGGCCAGGTGGGAGAAGGCTTTCTTTTGAAGGCATGTTTTTGAAATGTTTCCACCCTGAGCCTAGGGTAGTCAGCAATGGGGAGTGTGTGGAGGTTGTAAATTATCGAACAACCTTAACATAATCTGTAAAGTGTGTTATGCAAAAGTCATATTGACTGTGGTCTGGTTGAAATAAACATGGGTGTCAATGTGTGGAACCCTGGGCATGCTCCATGGAAAGACTGAGGAGCATTTGGGACTGGGTAGCTAATGGTTCAAAATCGTTTCCAGGCAATGGCATAACTCACAACGACTGATCAGGAAACTGCATGTCCCCATAGGTTATGCAAGAGAAGAGAGCCAACGGTGGACTCTACGCCATAGTCAGTGCCCCTCCTGCTGTCACTCAACTCCAGTGTATGAATCAGGAGACTGAGATCACGGTCCCTTGGCCAGCACATGGGGGAGCTGAAAGGTGTGGTTTTCTCCGATGCTCTATTGCTCTGACAGGTAAGTGGCATTAATCTCATTTTGTGTGCTCCTACTTCTAGGAGGTTGCCTCCCTAATCACGGTCTTTTCTCCCCTGACCCTGATGCAAACTCCCACCTGTTGTTTGAAGATTTCCACTTCATGTCTGTCCAGTGTCACATACATGGCACGTCTAAGGCAGCTTATTTCCGGCTCCACTCTCCATGCCGCCCTGACTTCCCAGTCAGCGTTCCTTACTCCCACATGCTTACTTCCAATGGCAACCTTTCCTTAGTCTTCCAGCCTCAAAGCTTCATGGACAGTTTTCTTCCTTAACTCATTCCTCTCTGCCTTCTCCAACCAGGTCATCTCTGCTCGCATTTTCTTTTCAGTTCCGTGAATACCTCAGGTCTAGGATGTGTAACCTCATTCTATACAAATACTCCTGTAATGGACTCTAAGCTGGTCCCCACCTTCCCATCTTTTCCTGCTCTGACCCATCCATATGTATTGCTGAATGCCTCTTCCTAAACCACTGCCTTGACTTTGTCACTATCCTGGTTAAAAATCTTCAGTGGCTCCCTAGGGCCCCTGGACCTAAGCCTGGGAGCTTATATTTATCCTTGTTGAATTTCATCTTGTTCGATTTGACCATCATTTCAGTCTGCCTGGAACTGTTCATGTTATTGATCTCTCCCTTTATGAACTTGTACTCCTTATGAATGTACACAACCAGAATAGTTCTGTTACCCAACTAGATTATAAACTCCTTGAGGATAAAGATCTAGTCTCAGAGATGTCTAATTTTCCTCACAGAATAAAACACATACTTACTGATCCATTAGTTATTCAGTTAAGGGATGTGGATGCAATAGCAAGGAAATGTGGCAAAGGGATGAGGCAACTTGGATGGTGAGATTCAGAAATTTTCAGAAAACCCAGAAGACAGAAAGGCATCAGCAAGGAAACATACTAGAGGTTGGAGTTGGAAAGATTCACTATGGACATTGGCTGTTTTGGGCACATGATAGCCATCCTCCCTTCTGTTGGCAACAGAACTGGTCCCACCTGCTCCCCTAAACATTCTCCATCAGAAGCGGTTCTGGGGTCCAAGCCAATGAATGAGCATATTTCCTGCTCTTTTGCATGACTGGGTTCAGATATGAGCATGTCTCACCCTGATTTGGGCCAATAAGAGTCAATCCCAGGACTAATACCTCTTAAGGAAAATTTTTCTCCTGTGGTCCTAAGATAGGAAGTAGATGGAGAGCTGCTGGCAGCCTTCTTGCCATCAGGAGGACAGGTCTGTCAGAAATGGAGGCAGCAGAGAAGGACCTGGAGCTGAGGGGTTCAGAGAAATGTAGTCCTGATGGCATCACCTTGCCGCTAGACCTAGCCACGGTTGAAGGTAATCTAGATGGGGATTTTTATTTCCATTTTTGAAGTTGATATATTCCCCCTTTCTGCTTAACCCAGTTCATGTTGGATATTCCATTACTTGTAACTGAAAGAGATTTAAGAAACTCAGTATCAAGTCCATTGATTTAAAACAAACAAAAAATAACAATAACAACCTGGTTGAGCTGCCGGGGCCTTGTCTCCTCTCTGGAATTCCCAGTCTCCACACTTTGACATTTTAGATATTCAGGTTTGAATTTAAGATTCCTTGGCTAAACCACCGCCCACCACACCCCGCTGTCAATACTCACTTATTTCAACCCCTTTATTTAACAGATGAGGGAACTCAAGTTCAGAAACATTAAGTGACTTTCTCAAGATCACACAAGTATCTAGTAGAGGAGCTAGGGCTGAAACCAAGTTCTCAAAATTCTTAGTTCCATACTATTTCTTCTTCAAAACATTAATCTATAAAAGAGTGGATACATGTATATGTTTAAGTTATTCACTTTGCTGTGCACTTGAGACTAACACAACATTGTAAATCAACTATATTCCAGTAAAAATTAATTAATTAAAAAAGGTCCTATATTTGGTAAAACCAATACAATATTGTAAAGTTTAAAAATAAAATAAAATTAAAAAAATAAAAAAGGTCCTTTGCTATATCTTGAGAGCAGCACCTATTGGCCCTTAGACCCATCTCTTCAGGGTTAAGGTAGATGAGTGTACCCTATAGCCTCTGGATGAAGGGAGAAGGGGTCACTGAACACAGGAGGAATGTTCCTTTTTGTCTTGCAGTGTGATTCAGTTTTTCCCTCATTTTGTGTATTCACCTCGCTCAGAGACAAGATGATGCTTGTTGTTTCACAATATGTTAAAAGGCTTTTGCTGTGGCAGATAACAGAGCACCTTTTTGTATTCTCAAGAAGCTGAATTTCTGAAGCTTTGATCCTTAAGCATTAATTCTAATAAGTTTCCCCAAGGAACTAGTGTAAACAGCTTTTATATCACAGGCCAGATATAAGATTTTGGTGACCTCCTATATGATTTAAAGGCATAATCCACACTGTTTGGGGATTCAGGCATCCCATTTTATTCAGTTTGATTTTATTGAATGCCTCTTCTAACTAAAAGTGATGGATGAAATACATTTGTTTCTTAAAAAATAAGTACATTGAAGTTAATCTGCTTAGACATTTCTGGAGAAAGTGTCCTCTGTCTCTTGAGAAATCTTGAGATAATATTAGACATCTCTCTGTTTCTCTCAGTTAGGATTGAGGGTGGATCCATCTCTAGAAATGTTGGGAGGACTAAATGAGAGAAGGTATTTAGCACAATGCCTCCTGTGTGGTGAGTGGCCAAGAAGTGTGATGATGATGATAATGATGAAAATGAATCAATAGTTTTCATGTAAAGCAAAATTTTCTTCCCTGGACTCCTAAAACAATTCTTATTTAATGTCATTTATGTAAAATTACCTATGAGGAAATCATTGGTCTCTGGTATTTTCTGTGTCCTACTGTGTTCTTATTGTAGTTAAATTATATTAAATTGGATTTCAGTTTCTCACAAAACCTTGGTTGCTGGAAATTTACCCAGTGGCTGAACATGATAGCAGCAAATGCTATGAGAATATCCCTACAGACTATCAGGCAGCAAGATCTCTTAATAAATCTTGAGCCTAGTCTGAAGTTTAATGACTTTGAAGGCAGCCACAGTTGGCCAGTCAACCAAAGACACATCAACTTTATTAATAAGATTTTGTGGAGTCTTATCTATTTATTCATCAGTGGGCATCCTAGCAACCGAACCCTTCTCTGTACTGCCCCTGAACATTTTCAGTTTCCGGTTTCTGTGATACTTTCCAAGTACAGATGGATTTGTGTCCTCACCTGCAGGTGAGCTAAGTGATTTTCATCACTTAGGACTGATATGACTTTCCTTATGAAAAAATAACATTAAATATACTTGACTTTAGACACCTAATAATGTCTTTTCTGGGAAGAAACCGTGAAGTCTTTGAAACAGTTTGATGTGTATCCTAAATTCACCAAATCCATAGCACTAATCTTAGCAACCCAGATGTCAGTGTGCTCTGCATACCTGTGAAAGCTACCTCTGATTCAGAGCAGGAGGCGTGGAGAAGGTGCAGGAGCCAGGGTCCCTCCTATAGTCTTGTACCCACAGCCAACACAGTTTCACACCCTCTGCCCATGAGCCTGTGAGCCCGCTTCACTCAATGCAAGTGCTCTAACTAAAGACCCAGCGATAGATAAATATAGACCTCTGAGTTGTTTCCAAAATCTCAGTTATTTACTTGGGTTAAGGAGAGTAATTTGGTGTTGGGGGAGATAGTTTTCTCAGCAGGTTCATGCAGTTACAAACCAAGAAGCTGCAGAGATTGGTTAAAACCATGGATTTAGGGTCATTAGGACACGAGTTAGTCCTATTAGGACCCTCACTACAACACCTAGCAAGCTACTGAGTCTCTGTGTTCCTAAATTGCTCTGTTTCTAAAGTAGGGTTAATGGTGACAAAGACGGTGATGGTAATTACACCTTGTGCTAAGCACTCACAGTGCTCTGGGAACTGCACTAAGTGCTTCCTGTATACCCCTTCGCTTATCTTCAGGACTCTTTGAGACATATCCCATCACAACAGATCGTCCTCTGTAAGCAGCAGTTACTGTAATGTCCATTACAGATGCCAACACCACTGTTACTCTAGAGAAAATCTTTCATTCCCATCCCCAGACACTGCTGCTAGGATGTGACAGATATTCTCACCTGCCTTCTTGAGGCACCGAAGGCTTTCCTTGTGTGTTCTAATGCTGCATATATCCAAGGTGCACTGTTACAAGGAGGTTCTGTTCCATCCTTCGTTTTTCTGAGAGTCGTGTAGTACATGTAATTTCATCTTGTTTTTTAGGGGTGTTGAGCTGCTCTAGTCCAGGGTTGCTTAATGAAAAGGCTAGATCGAGATTTTTTTCTATAAAGTCAGGCTAGTTTAAACTGATCAAAAACTTTAAAGACATAAACAAAAACAAAAGCATCAGTGATAAAAAGTAATCTTCCTACTAATTCTATGAAAGCCCCTCTGGCTCAGGTATTGAATTTTCTTTGACATTGTCAGGAGATAATGTAATTCAAGCTGTTCTTTATGCAGCAGCCCTTTGTGACTCTAGCTCTATTTTACCAGCACACTGGTCTATTAATGCAGTGCCTGAGGAGCAGCAGTCCTGATCAAGACAAGGCAGCCAGCCTCCAGGAAGGGAAAATTTCTACTGCCAAAGACATTTCTACCTCTGGCTGTAATTTATCGGTAGTGTTTGGGTGGTAATTTAACCCATAATGCATTGCTTCCAAATTACAGTGTGCTAAACATCTCATAAGCTATCTTCCACAATTAAACAGGCTGAAGAAACCCTGGAGTGCTCGTTACTGACAGAGAAGCATTTTATCACAGGTAGTGAGTGTCACGTACGGCATTGCACTCTGAACTCCTGAACCGATCCCGAAAAATGTCACAGACAGAGAATTACTCATCCTGTCCTTAAAGTGGCATATTTATTTTAGTTGAAAACTGTGATTTTCTACAACCTAAAGTTGAGACTTTTTTTTTAAATCAGGCATGGTTGCATGTAAACATATCCCATGCACAACTATGAGAATTTCCATAGAGAGGTGAGCAGAAAAGTAAGTAATCTAACTTCAGAAACTTCAGTGCTGTTAGAATACAGACTCAACTGCAGTATTGCTTGGTTCAAGTGGGAGCTTTGGGGGAAGGGAGCTCGTTTGTTCACTTTAGTGAGATTTGGCTATGAGGCATCCCCTGTTGAGGTCTGTGAGTGGGAAGCCTACTCAAGAGCTTTTCTCAAGGAGAATCTGGAATCTTCTCCTGTGCACTAAGACTAGGCAGAACTCTGAGAACTGATTTGTACCTGGGATTGGCCAGAGGCGGGGGACTGGCCTGCATGACCTTATGTTTCTTTTAGTTTTAATGAAGTCTCTCTGAGAGACTGTGACACCACCACTCACTCCAAAGCCAAGGTTGATAAAAAGAGTGCTGAAGGGAGCCATGACTGCAGTATTTTCAGCTATCGCAGTAAAATGGTAACAAGATGATGTGGAAACCTAGTGTAAATCAGAATTATCTGATGCCCATGTTAAACAGTGTGGTGCCTTGGGTCCAGCCTGCAGAGATTTCATTCAGGAGTTTTTTCACAGGACCTGGACCTTGTATTTTTTTGTTTGTTTGGTCAACTTCATTGAGGTATGATTTACAAACAGTAAAGTGGACTCATTTTTAGTACAGTCAATTCTGATGAAAGCATATGCCCCTGTAACCACCACCACAATCAAGCTAGAACATTTCCATCACCCAAAAATGTTTCCTCATGCCCTTTGCACTCAATGCCCATACCCTCCAAACTGCTGGCCTCAGGCATCCTTTGGTCTGCTATCTGTCACTGTAATTACTACCTTTTCTAGAATTCACAAAAATAGAATCATGCATTGTGTATTACTTTGAGTCTGGTTTATTTTTCTGAGCATGATATTTTGAGATATATCTATTTTGTTGCATATGTCTTTGAATCATTTCTTTTCATTGGTATATAGTATTCCATGTTGTGGCAATGCCACAATTTGTTTATCCATCTACTTTTTTTTATAGATAATTGGGTTGTTACAGAGTTTTATTATTGAGAATAAAATTCTGTGAACAATCATGTAAAAGTCTGTGTGTGGAATTGCTGGTCAAATGACAATTTTATGTTTCACTTATAAGAAACTGCCAGATTGTTCTGCGAATGAAACTGTGGGTAGTTATTAGTCAAGTCCATTTTACTCGCCTTCCCTAATCAAGGTGGTTTTAAGACTTGCATGTCCTCCAAGAAGCAAGTCGGAGAAGGCGATGGCACCCCACTCCAGTACTCTTGCCTAGAAAATCCCATGGACAGAGGAGCCTGGTAGGCTGCAGTCCATGGGGTCGCTAGAGTCGGACACAACTGAGCGACTTCACTTTCACTTTTCACTTTTCACTTTCATGCATTGGAGAAGGAAATGGCAACCCACTCCAGTGTTCTTGCCTGGAGAATCCCAGGGACGGGGGAGCCTGGTGGGCTGCCGTCTATGGGGTCTCACAGAGTTGGACACGACTGAAGCGACTTAGCAGCAGCAGCAGCAGCAAGAAGCAAGTAGCTTGAACAGTAAGATGTTTGCCTGGGTTGTTTTTAGGAACCTGGAGTCAGCTGTGTCTAGTTGGAGCTGAGTTGGTTAAAACTGGATAGGACCACTGACCCTGGGCATGCGTGAGTGACCTCTCTGTGACCTTTTGATGTCAGAGGGCTGAAAATTCCACCCAATCATGCTAAGCACCCGCAATGTTTGAGGGCAGAGGGCTGTAGCTTAGTTCCACCTGTGTAGAATGAAGATTGTCATTCCTACATTATTTTCCAATCGCCTTTCCCCACACTGCCCGTGCCCTCCACACCTCAGACCACCCTACTGCTTTGTTCCTTAACCCATAAATACCCCAATACCCCTGCCTTGGGGAGACACATCTGGATTCTCGATTTGAGATTCTTTCCCCTCCCTCTATGCCTAACTTTCTTCACTGCCTTGTGAATATATCTTTACTGCAGACCTTAAGGTCTCAAGAGTTTTGGCTTGCTGTTCTTGAGGCAAAATGACTCTGATTTGATGAAAGCTGCACATTTTTAGACTCTCACCAGCACTGTTTGAGGGCTTCTCAGGTGGCTCAGTGGTAAAGAATCTGCCTGGCAATGCAGGAGATGTGGGTGTGACCCCTGAGTCAGGAAGACCCCTGGAGAAGGAAAAGGCAACCCACTCCAGTATTCTTGCCTGAAAATTTCCATAGACACAGGAGTCTGGTGGGCTACAATCCATGGGGTTGCAAAAGAGTTGTACACGAGGTACCGACTACACAACAGCACTGTTTGAGAGTTCTAGTTAGTCCACGTGCTCACCCATAATAAACAGGATCCTGGGTCTCAGTCTTTTCCATAGCCAGGCTTCCCACCTCTCTGCCACTATCGTCCACTGCCTCTCTAGGTACCACTGCCATGTACTGTCCTTATATCTGCTAGCTGTGTACCTAGTGACCCTGGAACTGAACTGTATTGAATGAGTAGATGTTGCAGGGAGGGGCGTGGTTCACATGGCAGGCAGAGGGACCAGCAAGAACAAAGGTTTGGAGGCATGAAATAGCCTGGCCCATTTGGAAAACTGAAGGTTGTTAAGTGTCCATAGAGGTGGCACTGAAAGGAGGTCTTAGGGAATGACGGTTAAACAAAAACCAGACCACACAGAGGTGTGATGCATGGCCAAGGGTTTGGACTTTTTATCTAGGAGAGGCTGAAACTTGGGGGCATGGAATACTCTCTTCTATGTTTCAGAAAAATTACCCTAGTATCTGCATAGAAAAGAAATTGGCAGGGAGGAAAAAGAAATAGGAACACTAGTTAGAAGACCAGGATTGTACTCCAGATGTGTCCTGGGGACCTGTCCAGTTCTAACTCATTGTAGGAGCCTCATTTTTAAATAAGAGAATGAAAAAAATGAGTCATTTTGCGTCACTCACATCTTTTCCCCTTTTCTCCTGCCCTGCTAAAGGTGGTGGAATATATTGGAGGAGAGGCCACCGGATCCTCCCAGATCTGATCACTCCACTAAGATAAACTCCTACTTTGCCAACCTCTGGGGCAACCCTGTCTTCATTCCAGTTTATTATGACTGTTTCCACCTAGTCCTCATTTGTTCCCCTACTGAATAGTCTTGGAGCATTTCTTACGAGCCAGGCATGAGCAAGGTGTACAGAGAGGAGAAGATACCATGCCTACCCTCAAGGATACTGTATCCTCCCCTCATCTTCAAGCCTTAGGCCAGGGGGTCTGCAAGTTTTTTCTATAAAAGGCCAGATGGTAAATAGTTTGGGTTTTAGAAGCCATGTGGTCTGTTCCAGCTATTCAACTCCTTCACTGTGATGCTAAAGCAGCCATCAGTTCAGTTCAGTTCAGTTCAGTCGCTCAGTCATGTCCGACTCTTTGCTACCCCATGAATTGCAGCACACCAGGCCTCCCTGTCCATCACCAACTCTTGGAATTTACCCAAACTCATGTCCATCGAGTTGGTGATGCCATCCAGCCATCTTATCCTCTGTTGTCCCCTTCTCCTCCTGCCCCCAATCCCTCCCAGCATCAGAGTCTTTTCCAATGAGTCAACTCTTCACATGAGGTGGCCAAGGTATTGGAGTTTCAGCTTTAGCATCAGTCCTTCCAAAGAACACCCAGGACTGATCTCTAGAATGGACTGATTGGATCTCCTTGCAGTCCAAGGGACTCTCAAGAGTCTTCTCCAACACCACAGTTTAAAAGCATCAATTCTTCAGCGCTCAGCTTTCTTCACAGTCCAACTCTCACATCCATACATGACCACTGGAAAAACCATAGCCTTGACTAGACGGACCTTTGTTGGCAAAGTAATGTCTCTGCTTTTGAATGTGCTATCTAGGTTGGCCATAACTTTCCGTCCAAAGAGTAAGTGTCTTTTAATTTCATGGCTGCAGTCACCATCTGCAGTGATTTTGGAGCCCAAAAAAATAAAGTCTGACCCTGTTTCCACTGTTTCCCCATCTATTTCCCATGAAGTGATGGGACCAGATGCCATGATCTTCGTTTTCTGAATATTGAGTTTTAAGCCAACTTTTTCACTCTCCTCTTTCACTTTCATCAAGAGGCTTTTTAGTTCCTCTTCACTTTCTGCCATAAGGGTGGTGTCATCTGCATATCTGAGGTTGTTGATATTTCTCCCGGCAATCTTCATTCCAGCTTGTGCTTCTTCCAGCCCCGCGTTTCTCATGATGTACTCTGCATAGAAGTTAAATAAACAGCCATAGACATTAGCAAACAAATGGGTATGACTGTGCAACAATAAAACTTTATTTATGAACAAAATTTTAAAGTTCATGTAATTTTCATGGCCACTAAATATTATTCTTCTTTTGACTTTATTCAATCATTTTAAAAAGGTAAAGATTATTGTTAGCTTGAGGCTGAACAAAAATTAGGTAAGGGCCAGGATTTAGCCCACAGGCTATAGTTTGCACACCCTTACCTTAGGCTGTCTCCTCATAACGTATGGACAGAAGCTCTTCTTTAATATTAATTATGGTTACCACCACTTTCTCCTACCAACAATCCCTATTTCATGTTCCTCTTTCACCATGTACATACTCACCCAAGTCCTGCATTTCTGCTCTTTCATTGTAAATAGGATGGACTGAGCCCTCCCTCAGCTCAACACCCGCTGCAGGTGCTCCAGAGCCGTGCATCCCGGCCTCTGGGGCCTAGCTGTCTTGGCTTCTCTGGACCCCTCTTTGCTTTCCCTGTCAGTTTCCTCCCTTGCCTTTTCTCACCTCCAATAACTCGTGTCCCAGCCACTCCAAATCATTGACAGTTGCTCTTTCCAGGCTGTGCTCCTTGGCCCATTGGATTTCCCGTTTGGAATTCTTAATTTCCTTTCTCACTGGCTAACTCCTGCTCGCTTTTGAGACTCAGCCTTTGCTTCACTTCCCAGTCTCCTTGAGCCACATGCCTGCAGGCAGAATTCACATGCCCCCTCCGGGTTCCCAGCCCTCCGCATGTCCTGGCAAACTTGAAGTACCTTAAGGGTTGTGTCTTGTTCTCTTTCAAGCGTGCACTGCAGTGTGGAGAACGTAGTAGATGCTTTGCGGATGTTTTCATGAATTCTCAAACATCAAGACCCCTTTTTATACATTTTATAAAACTATGGGCGATGTGTGTACACTTTTTACTGGTTTCCTTTTCCTAGTTTCATGTGTTATTGCTACTGTTAAATTTTAAGTTTGTAAGTGCAGACATAGAGTTTTTTTTCTGGAAGTAGACTTCCTTCTAAATATATAAAATAACATTCTGTGGCTCATGGCTTCTCTTCTGGGTAACCGTGGTGGGCTTTCACCAGAGTATCTCTAACCAACTTGCCTTGTAGGGACCACAGAATGTCACTGAGGCCCTGATAGGTATCTTTTTTTGACAGATAAGGAAACTACAAACTCAGAAAGATAAAGCAGCTGACCTGAGGATGCTGGTAAATAACAGAAACAGAACAAGGACTGGAAATCAGGCCTTGGTATCACCAGTATTTGAATTTTTGATGCAGTTTGCAAGGTTAAAGTGTTGAGCTCTGAATGTGGATTTACGATTTATAAGCAAGTAGGTGTGAGGTGGCTGGGGGGAAGAGGGTGTTCCTGGGGAGCTGGGCAGTGGTGACCTTTAGTGCCTTGCTTCTTCTGAATAGGATTCCTTGTTTGCTAGTCCTCACAGCCCCTGTCTTGCTCCTCCAGTGTATCAGTCAGTCATTCCTTTAAAACAGTGACACTCATTATGGCTGGCAAACAAATGGTTGGGAACTAGGCAACTCCAATTATTGAACTCAGCATGCGAAATCATTTAATCAGAGCTCACAGGACTAAGGGGCAGTATTAAAAAGAAATAGGCACCCTGTCTGGTCCCCAGAATGAACTCTTTTCAGAAGAGAAGAGAGCTTATATTATTTATTGTAGCAGAAAGAAGATATACTGTAGTGTATATTAAATGAGAAGAAGGCTAGATGCTCAGGGCTGGGAAACCAAGATGCCACTTGAACTCCATTCCTGATTTCTTTTTTTCAGTTTAATTTTGGAACAATTATTTAATTATTGTGTAACTCAATTTCACCACAATAAAATAGAATCACTGCTATTTGTATCTTTAAAGATCTCTTGTGATGCTGCCCTGTAACCTGGGACAGGGCTCTCTATGTCATCTTGTGCTCATCTAAGTGCTTGCAGTTACTGAAAGGCCAGTAGGACCTCGTTTTAAAGTGGCTTCAGCTGCAAGATGTGTGCCATGGTGCTGGTTGCACTGTGTACACAGATATATTTTTGAATGCTTAGAAGCCTAAGCAGACATTTAAAAAGCAATTTGTGTTCACCACCATATGCCTTTTTTGTATAGTATAAGCAGCCTTTTGTTAAATGTGAGGTTATAGGGGATAGAACATGGTGCTGGGAAGTATAGTAACTGGAAAATACATTGAAGGCTGATCCAGACAGAGATGCTAAAGGGGCAATTATCCTTCCTTTATATCATTTCCAGCTTCTTTTGGTCACCACTTGGGAAGGAGCTTCCTAGGGCAAAGCAGCAAAGAAACAGGAGCTGCTAGGGGACAGTCAGCCTTCTCACCAACCATCACTTGGAACACACGTACACATGGAGGACTCACATGCCCTCCCAAGGCATGGAGCTTTATCTGGAAAACACTCTCTCTGTTTCCCCTCAAGAATCTTTCATATTCTTTTCTGAGAAAAATTAACACTCTCCTCCTGACTGACAGAATTGAAAGAACAAATGCACAGTCATGGGAAGCAGGATTCTACTTCCAAAGGACCACGTGGAATATGCTTTCCTTGAAACATACAGAGGCATACATCAGGGTTCAGGATGGGGAACACATGTATACCTGTGGCAGATTCATTTTGATATTTGGCAAAACTAATACAATTATGTCAAGTTTAAAAATAAAATAAAATTAAAAAAAAAAAAGTCCACAAACAGTAAATGCTGAAGAAGGTGTGGAAGAAACGGAACCCTCCTGCACTGTTGGTGGGAATGTAAATTGATGAAGCCACTGTGGCAAATAGTATGGAGGCTCCTTAAAAAACTAAAAATAGAGTTTTCATATGATCCTGCAATTCCACTCCTGGACATATATTCAGAGAAAACTGTAATCTGAAAAGATACATGCACCCCTGTGTTCATGGTTAATTCTTTATAATAGCCCAGATATGGAAAGAACCTAAATGTCCATCAACAGATGAATGGATAAAGATGTGGTGAAAGATGTCATTCAGTTGTGTCCGACTCTTTGCGACCCCATGGCCTATACC
>NW_011494826.1:6684236-6705610 GCF_000754665.1 Bison bison bison | reverse complement strand
AAAGATGTCATTCAGTTGTGTCCGACTCTTTGCGACCCCATGGCCTATACAGTCCATGGAATTCTCCAGGCCAGAATACTGGAGTGGGTAGCCTTTCCCTTCTCCAGGGGATCTTCCCAAACCCGCAATCGAACCCAGGTCTCCCACATTGCAAGTAGATTCTTTACCAGCTGAGCCACAAGGTACGTGTACACAGTAGAATACTACTCAACCAGAGAAAAGAATGAAATAATGCCATTTGCAGCAACATGGATGGGCCTAGAGAATATACTAAGTGATGTAAGTTGGAGAAAGACAATACTATATAGTATCGCCTATATGTGAAATCTAAAATATGATACAAAACAAACTTATTTACAAAATGGAAACAGACTCACGGACATAGAGAACAAACATGGTTACCAAAGGGGAAAGGGGCAGGGAGGGGAATAAATGAGAAGTTTTGGGATTAACAGGTACAACTACTATATATTAAATAGATAAACGACAAGGTGCTGCTGTATAGCACAGGGAACTATATTAAATATCTTATAATAACCTGTAATGAAAAAGAATACAAAAAGAATTTACGTATGTGTATATATATGACTGAACCACCTTGCCGTACATTAGAAACTAACGTGTTATAAATCAACTATACTACAGCCCCCACCACCAAACCATAGAGAGGCATGGAGTAAAACTTAATAATCCATTAAATAGAATTAATTTCATTTAAACACTGCTTATATACATATACCATATACAGATAGGTTTTTTATTGCATTTTTGGGTTTCAGTCCTTATTGTCTTTCAGAGCTGTCCTCCTATCTTAGGTAGCTTTGAAAGGCTACATTCTAGCTACATGTTGCATAGATAGCCAAATGAGTAGTTTGCAATGTGGTTGCTACAGGAATTACTGGGGACTCAACATGCTTTTTTGGTTCATGCAGCCTTCATGAAGACTAGACTCTGTATCAGGTCTTTTAAATGGGCTTGATGAGTATTTTACTCTCATTTTAATCTGTATCTCATTTTATTTGAATTGAACTCCCTGGGTTTGATGTCGGTGGAGGAAACTGGATTCATTTGCCCTGAGCAAAACGTCACATTCTTCCTGCTTGGATAGCAAGACCTGGAGGAAAAGGAGGACTCACAGGAGGCCAAGGGTAAGTAGTAAGCAGGCCCGCATTAATCATGTTAATTTGGCGGGTCGAAGAGACAGAATCCTGTCACATTTTTTTAAATCTTCATACACGTTTTTTCCTGATATTTTCTTTCTGTCCCTTTTGTTTTTCAATCTCTCCTTTTTCTTTATTTCCCCCCTAGAAGCAAACAAAATATTCAAAAGGCAGGTTTTGAGAACTCTAATCAAGAAAAGTCATTCCTAGGAGAAAGCATGCTGAACCACAACTTGGTTTGGGGCCTAATGCAGCCAGAAATGATCTTTTAAAATATTCTGATCAGGGGCTTAGAAAACAGAAGATTTAACATTTCAGCTCAGAAGAGTATGATTATCTTGGAGCAGATACAGTAGTTTCAGCCACGTAATTTTAGACATTCTAATTGGCAGTTTAAAAATAGCAGAGTCACAGCCTCCTCCCTGGGCTCTTCCCTTTGTTTTATCCTTGACTGTGCTTTGTATTTGGGCGTCTTCTGATGGCTGGGGCCAGTTTGGGAACCACGCATGGGTCCTCAGGGACCATCTCCCAGGCCTGCCTGCCTCTGCCCTGAAATACCACGAAGGTAACAAAACTTATATTTTCTTAGGAATGCTCCCAGCTTCCAACTCACAGACATATTCTCCTTCCTTTTCTAATAACTATGTGCTTAAAGGATGTACTTCGGTGATGATATTAAATTAAATCCATCCCTGGGCGCCTTAAGCTTCCAGCTGAATGGCATCATTTTCTTTCCAGGTAATAAGTACTTTAAGGATGTGATCAAGGAAAGGAAAACACTGATTTCAAATAACCAATGATTTGCCAAATTCTGTGTGAGGCAGTGTCCATATGCTGAAACAAATGTTTGTTCTTTGCTTTGGCAGCGAGATAACACATCAGAGTAGATGCCCACAACAAGCTACATGTTTCCTTTTTGCATTTTCAAGGAGCCCTGAGTCCCCACTGGTTGGGCGTGAAGTTGCTCATCCTCACCCAATTTCAGTCTCTGAGTTTCCTTTCTGGGAGACATTGGCTGCATCACAGAGGGAGAATAGGGCGGGGGTGGGGCGGCGGGGTGAGCTGGGGTAAGAATCGACTAGAGCTGTCTTATCCAGGCAGACGGTTTGGGGGGACCTGTGCTGGGAGATTCTCAAACCCTGCGGGAAGTGGTTTATTATCCTCGCTTTAAGTTTTATTAACAGGGAAATCTTGTACTTTCCCAACCAATGAGGCCACAAGAGCATAAACTATATTAAGTCCATAAATCCCAGAGTGCCAAATCTCTGGAGTAGCAAGCATCTGCTGTCTAACCCGCGGTGAGCAATAAATCTCCCTGTCCCTTTGCATGGCGGGCTTTCAGTATAGAGAACACTGCTGCTCGCCAGGCACCCTTTCTTTCTGCTCTTTCCCCCAACAGGCCTTGAATTCATTGCTCTCTCACACCTTAAGCACTCTTATAATGCACTGTTCTTTAAAAATAGAGGGGGGGGAAACAAAGTTGTCTTTTCCTGGCTGTTTAGACACAGGAGGTGAAACCTGCTGATATGAGGCTTGTCTTTCATCCTAAACTCTTGGAAACAAATTAGGGACATTAACTGAGGTGTGTGCTATCTTGACACTGGTCAGTGTCTTCTCTAAGCCTTCTCCCGTGGAGCCTGTAAGGAGAGTAACTGTTTACATGAGAACAGAATCCAGCCTCTCTTTTCACTTTTGCCAGGAGTCTTGCTAAGAAAGGCAGCCTCAGTGCCTGGCAGGGATGAGCCTGTGCTCTCCTGTCACAGGCCACCCTTCTGAATTTCAGGCATTGGTGAAATTTCACCCTTGTGAAATTCATCCAGGGGAACTTGCAGACACCTCTGGAGGAGAGAGATGGTCTGCACTCTACGAGGTGGTGATGCCTTCTCTCAACATGAAGGAAGGTTAAGAACATACCCAAATGGTTCCCAGTGGGATGAGACTGGGTGGGGTGGATTAAATCACCAGATCCATTTTCCTTTTATGATATTCCTGGGTAAAGGCCTAGAACACCAAAGGTCCTGCATCCCTGAAGAACAAAAGTTCAGTGAGGCCTGTTTGCCTGTGGACTCGTGGAACTGAGCCATCTTCTCCTGGTTCCTTATATAGCTACATAGTACAGTCTTCCTTTTGTGCTTTGAAAAGCATCCTTGTTACTCTTCTAGTCCAGTCTCTCTTGCTAACAAGGCCTTCTGCACATTCATAGGTATTAGGTTGTTAGCCATTTTTCCTCTAATTTTTAAAATTTGTAATTTACTTTTTTTTATTTACTAGATTCTATTTTTATTTTTTTATTTATTTTAATTTTATTTAATTTAACTTTACAATATTGTATTAGTTTTGCCATATATCAAAATGAATCTGCCACAGGTATACATGTGTTCCCCATCCTGAACCCTCCTCCCTCCTCCCTCCCCATACCATCGCTCTGGGTCGTCCCAGTGCACCAGCCCCAAGCATCCAGTATCGTGCATCGAACCTGGACTGGCGACTCGTTTCATATATGATATTATACATATTTCAATGCCATTCTTCCAAATCATCCCACCCTCTCTGTCTCCCACAGAGTCCAAAAAACTGTTCTATACATCAGTGTCTCTTTTGCTGTCTCGTATACAGGGTTATTGTTACCATCTTTCTAAATTCCATATATATGAGTTAGTGTACTGTATTGGTATTTTTCTTTCTGGCTTACTTCACTCTGTATAATAGGCTCCAGTTTCATCCACCTCATTAGAACTGATTCAAATGTATTCTTTTTAATGGCTGAGTAATACTCCATTGTGTGTATGTACCACATTTTTAGAACAGATTTTAGTTTATAGAAAAATGAGCAGATGGTACAGAGTTCCCATATAATCCCTCACTCCCCCAGTTTCCCCTGTTATTACTACCTTTTACTTTTAATTAACATTATGAACAACAGTACCAGAGGACAATCATTTTTTGTGAAAAGGAAAGACTTTCACCTACATCATCTCACTTAACAGAGACTGTTCAGGAAGCCAGAGTGTCCCATGATGGCCAATTGTGGACATGGACCTCTGGGCAAGAGTGAAGTGAAGTTAGTGAAGGGGGTGATGGTGCAACAGCTGGGAAACCACAGCTGGGAAACAGCTGGGTCTTGTTCTCAGTGACCTAACCCACATCTGGGCAGTGCATTCCAGGAGTGAGGATCAAGTTGGGGCTCCCAGGGCAGAAGAAGGGAATGAGACTGTTTCCTATGACTGCTACAAGAATCACCACAAACCTGGCAACTTAAAACAGGGGGCAAGTTCATTATCTTTTTGAATTTCTAAATGTCAGAAGTTTGAAGTGGGTCTGAATGAAAATTAAGGTGTCAACAGAGTTGTGTTCCTCCTAAAAGCTCTAAGGAAGACTGTGTGTCTTTGCTTTTTCTATTTCCTAGAGGCTGCCCTCACTCCTTGGCTCGTGCCCTCCCTTTCTGTCCGCAAAGCTGGCAGTGGCTGGTGGAGTCTTTCTCACACTGCATCTCTCTGATACTGACTCTCCTCCATCTTTCATTGGTAAGGACTTTGGTAGCTACATAAGGCCCACCTGGATAAACCAGCATACTCTCTCCATTTCAAGATCAGCTGATTAGCAATCTCAATTTCCCTTTGCCAGGGAAAGTAACATATTCACAAGTTCTGGCGGTTGGGAAGTGGACATCTTCAGGGGTCATTATTTTGCCAACCACACAGGGTATTGTCCTGGAGAAGTAGAGCCTGGGATCAAAGTCACCAGTGAATCATGTTCTCATCCTTCTCAGGAGTAATTAGAAACAGGGCCCAACCTCCTCATTTAGCTCAAATGCCACTTTTTCCAGAAAGCCTTCTGTATCTGCTGACCGATACAGGAGATACTAGACCCACGTAACATCTAAAGAGTGACTAGTCTGAACTGAAATGTGTTCTGGGTATAAAACATGCACCAGATTTCAAAGACTTAGTGCAAAAAAAGAATGTAAAATATTTTTACAGTCATGATTTTAAAAATATCAGTTATCCTTTGAAATGATAATATTTTAGTACATTATGAAATTAATTTCTCCATATTTTTTACTTCATAAATTTGGCTTCAAGAATCTCTAAAATAGCATATCAGGCTTGAACGATATTTTTTTCTGGACAGTGTGACTCTGTAATAGCTCTAGACTGAGCCCAGTTCTTCCTCTGTGTGCACTTTCCCTTATTCGGACCTTAACATTTACCTACAGCATAATTATTGATATGCGTGACTTTCTTTCTCCCACCACACAGTGAGTTGCTAAAGGATGGGGGCTGTGTGTTACCAATCACTGTATCTCTAGTGCTGGTATAGTGCCTGGAATGTCAGAAGAATAATCATTATCATAATCAGCACTTACATTGTACTAACTGTATGCATGCTCAGTTGCTAAGTCATGTCCAACTGTTTTGTGACCCCATGGACTGTAGCCCGTCAGGTTTCTCTGTCCATGGGATTTTCCAGGCAAGAATACTGAAGTGGTTTGCCATTTCCTTCTCCAGGGGATCCTACTGACCCAGGGATCGAACCCAAGTCTCCTGTGTCTCCTGCATTGGCAAGTGGATTCTTTACCACTGTGCCACCTGGGAGATTTGTTCCAAATGCCTTACACATTAGCTCAATCTATCCTTACAACACTCTCTAGGTGAATGAGTTTAGGGAAGTTACTTTTAACATTTTATATCTCAGTTTCTTCATAATATGGGGCTAGTTATAGTACCTATCTCAAAGCTATTAATTATGTGAGGATTAACTAGTTATTTTATATATACGTGTTTTTGAGGCTTACCTAGTGGCTCAGCAGTGAAGAATCTGCCTGCAATGCAAGAGACACAGGAGACTCGGGTTAGATCCCTGAGTTGGGAAGATCCCCTGGAGGAAGGCATGGCAACCCACTCCAGTATTCTTGCCTGGAAAATGCCATGGACAGAGGAGCCTGGAGGGCTACAGTCCATAGGGCCGCAAAGAGGTGGACATGACTGAAGTTGACTATGCATGCACACATACATATTGCTGGGGATAACTTTGACCTCAGGCAAAACCTCAAAGGTGGAGATTTCTTTGGCTTAAAGTCAGATGTACTCAGAGAACAGACTGGAACTGGCTACTGCTGGGAATGTTCTAAGCCACCTAGAGTACAGGCTGCAGATGTGGGTAAGAGGGGATTACTGCTCCTATTTCCGGGCCTTGAGTAGCCCTTGCTTAGGTAGAAGCTCCCCATTCACTCTGCTGTCCCTCACCTGATATACTGATTCTAGAAAATCAAGGATAATGGGGGCACCTGCAAAGCAGCCCAGGGTCTTCTGCATGTGACTTGCCAAGGGCACATAGAAGGATTTGGTGGTGAGACGGGGATTTTGCCAACCATTTCTCCCTGAACGTACCAACTTTACACATCAAGTTACTCAGTTTCTGAAGCTTAGTCTATATGTTACAAATTAAGGCAAAGCATATATGTTACAAATCATTATTTTAAAAAGAAAAACTCATTTAAGATGACTTCAAATGACCATGACTCCATAACCAGGAGTCCACATAGTCACCTCGAGAAGTTTATCAGAGCCACCAAAATATTGCTCATTTGTAGCATCCGGTGTGAGGGTCTTCTCTAGATGAAGCTGGGTCTGTCCCGGAGACCTGCAGCCCTGATGAATCCTGCTTGCAGTCTCTCTGGTTCCTTTTCAAGCTATTAAAAAGTGGAGGTCGTGCTGCAAGGCTTGGCCTGTAAATTTCAAACTCCCAGCCTAAATGTGCACAAAGGATGTGAGTAGGTCTCCAGCAGGTTTCACTGCCGCAGGAGGTGAGGGAATCAAAGGCAGGGGCTTGGTCTCCAAAAGGCCTGGAGAAATTTATGACTCAATTTAAAACCACTTGTAGTTTATCAAAGCAAAGGAAATGGAATCTCAAGCTTCGGGGCAGGAGTAGATTTTCTGTAAGAGTGAAAGAGGAGCCTGTCCTTCTAGCCAGTCTTCCATGACAGCAGAATCTTTTCCCAAATCCCACAAATTTGGCAACAAACAATCTCTTTTTGACACGACCAGTGATATAACAGAATTTATAAATGTCAAGACTGCCTCTCTAATCCTTGACTAACTAGGGAGGCCAAGAGTCTCCTGGGCTGGCTCAGTGATGACACACAGCAGTAGATATACAGAGCACAGGTGGACCTAAATCTGTGGGTTTGGTCTCAAACGTGACCATAGATAGACCTGCATGACCTTTGCCAAGACAACTAACTGCTTCGCCCGAGAGGACTGAAATGTAGAAGATCCCGCAGTCGAGTGTTCATTTGTTCTTTGATGTTGTTTAGGATTCCAGTTTGTCAGGCACACTTGTAAGTACGTTGAAGAGCATTGCCGATTTCTCTGTGTATAACCTAGGCCCTGGGAGATAGATGTTGCACATTTGCTATTAGGTGGTACCTGCTAGGAACAGAGACCTGGCTAAGGAGGCTTGCACGTGCAGTTGCCACGCAGAAAGTTATTTCTCCCATGTATTAAAAAGTCTGGAGGTAAGTAGAGACTGTCCTTAGTTCAATGGAACAAAGATATCAGATCTAAAGGCATCTCTAATTTGTTTGGCTACTGGAGCTCCAGCTATCACTTCTGATTCTCAGGCAATAGAAAGAGCAGAAGGAGAAACAAGGGCTTTATTGAAAGCCTCAACCAATACTGCTGACATTACACACTTAAATGTAAAGAAATTTCAAGTTTCTCCCCATAGTGAGCACTTTTTTGTTTCCATTTAAATAGGGAAGAGAGAGGGTAAGGGTAGATCTTGGGTAGGAAACTAGAAGTTACTTTCTAAATTTATAGCCAGTAAATCAGTAGTGCGGGAAGATAGGAATCCAGTCTCCAGGTTCATGTGAACTGAAGTTGTGTGTGGTCTGACCAAACTTTTCTCGGTGCACATGCATTTGTTACCTACTCCTCTTCTCTCTCTCTTTATATTATCCATTTATAAAGTGTTTTTGCTCTCCTTAAAAGGTCAGGGGTTAGAGTCAGGGTTGCTTTCTTATTTGGTCCAAGAGGTACTAAAAGAGATATTTATTGAGTTGGATTGTTTGATGAATAGGGTTTGAATTGGATGCTAGCAGGTAGAAATATTTACACAAATACTGTATAAAACAGTCTTTGATGTATTCAATAGTTTTAAGGCTGACAAAAAATTACTAGAGAAATATGTCTTCTGTTTTTTGTTCAAGGAGTTTAGATATTAAGAGTGAAAAGAAACATTTGAAGTTTTTTCCCCTCAACCTTCTTGAGAAATAATTGACAAGTATAATTGTACATATTTAAAGCATACAACATGATGATTTGATATACATCTACATTGTAGAATAATTACCAAGATCAAGATAATTAACACATGCATCATTTCATGTAGTTAACTGTTTGGTATGTGGTGAGAATGTTTAAGAGCTACTCTTAGCAACTTTTAACTACATAATACCATATTATTAATTATAGACACCAAGTTGTACACATCTCCCATTTCCTTTTCTTCCCAGCTTTTGGCAAGCACTGTTCAATTCCGTTTCTGTGAAACTGGATTTGTAAGAAAAATACTATATATAAATGCTACTATATACGTATATAAATGTATAAATAAATACGTAGTATTTGTCTTTCTGTCTGACTTATTTTGTTTAGCACAGTGCCCTCAAGATCCATCCATGTTGTTGCAAATGGCAAGATTTTCTTTTTTAAGGCTGAATGATATTCCATTATATGTGTGTGTGTATACCACATTTTCTTTATCCATTCATCCATTGAAAGACCATTGAAAGAGTGTTCCATCCACTGAAAGATTGTTTCAGTATCTTGGCTATTGTGAATAATGCTGCAGTGAATATGGGCAGTGTAGATATTCCTATGAGATACTGATTTTGTTTCCTTCAGCTATTTACCCAGGAGTGGGATTGCTGGATTATATAGCAGTTCTACTTTTAATTTTTTGAGGAACCACCATACTGTTTTCCAAAATGGTTATACCTAGGAGTAATGTCTTCTTTAATACTTCCGCAAGATGTATTACCCATAGGACTGAGCTTGAATGGGGAATAAAACACCAGCTTCATAAGCATTCTTCCCTACCCATATGAATTCTCTATTATTTTTCTACAGAACTTCTCCTCCCTCCTTTATCTGAAAAGAGATTACTTGGTCAGTCAACAATAGCATCTACAACATACCATGCAAGTCAAGGAAAGGGATCTACCAGTGATTCTTCTGGCTGCAAATCAGAATTACCTGGGCAACTTTTAAAATCCAGATTCCCAGGGTTTCATCCAGAGATTCTGATTCAGAAAGTGTGGGGTGGTGTTCCCAATTCTGTAACTTTACAGGGTGCTCCAGATAATTCTGATGTGCCATGGTGTGTAGAAATTGTGGGGGCAGAGCCCTTCCTTCTTTGTACCACTGCCGTGTCTTTCCTGGAGAGCATTTATAGGGTGCTACCACAGCTTGTTCATGTGTCTAATTCTGCACCAAACTCCTAAGGTGGGGACTATCTTTTCTCTTAGCATTCCTTCTGAGCTCTGTGTTTGAGTGTCTAAGTCATAGTTTTGTTTGTTTGTTTAGTCACTAAGTCATGTCTGACTCTTTGAGACTCCATGGACTGTAGCCCACCAAGTTCCTCTGTCCAGGGGATTTCCCAGGCAAGAATACTGGAGTGGGTTGCCATTTCCTTCTCCCTTAGTGCATAGTACATGTTCCATAATCATCTGTTATATTGTTTAAGCAAACGGAACATGTAATAATTCACCTCCACAGAGTGCTGCTGAGAAAAGTGTTGGTCAGTCAGTTGTGTCTGACTCTTTGCAACTCCGTGGACTATAACCCATCAGCCCCTCTGTCCATGGAATTCTTCAGGCCCGAATACTGGAGTGAGTAGCCATTCCCTTCTCCAGGGGATCTTTCCCATCCAGGAATCGAACCCAGGTCTCTCGCATTGCAGGCAGATTCTGTACCGTCTGAGCCACCAGAGCTCCTGAGAACACTAGCACAAAGAGGCTTGTCTTGTTACTGAGCAACCTGGCTTAACTTAACACTCAAGGACAGAACGAGCTATGGAAGAGGCCAAGAAGGGATTTCTAATGAACTGGGTGGTAAGTTACCTTGACAGTCTTGAGATTCTTGACTTTAAAAAAAAACAAAATATCATATTTACAAATAATTGTGGTGCCAGTGACCTATGGTGGATATAAAGTTTATTTGAAAGAATTCATGCAAAGTGCTTAGCACAGTGCCGAGAGCAAAATAATGAATGTTACATGATGATAATGAAGCAACAATTATAATAGATAAGTCTTCTTAAAAACTTAGAACAGATTGCAAAACATAAGAATGAAACCAAAAATTTACTGTTAATCTTGCCAGCAGGATCAGTAGCCTTGTATTTACGATTTTTTTTTTCAGTTTCTCTCCCAAGCATCTGTATTAACATGTACTTTAAAATATATAAAGTAAATGTTAAAAGTGTATATTATATGTTTTTGAATGGCCAGTAAGCACATGCAAAGAGAGGAAAGTTGACGAGGGAGAGGATATGTGTGTACATATAGCTAATTCACTTTATTATACATCAGAAACTGCAACTAACACATCATTGTAAAGCAATTATACTCCAAGCAATTACACGCCAATAAAATAAATAAAATTCAAGAAGAAAAGAGGTTCAACATCACTAATCATTAGGGAAATGTAAATCAAAATCACAATCAGTTACCACCTCACACACATTACTATGACTACTATCAAAAACCCAGAAAACCACAAGTGTTAATGAGGATATGGGGAAATTGGAATCTTTGTGTACTGTTGGTGGGGGTGGAAAGTGGTGGAAAACAGCATGGTAGTTCCTCAAAAAAAGTTGAAAATGCAATTACTATATGACCAGAAATTCTGCTTCTGGGAGTATACCCAAAATAATTGTAAGCAGGGTCTTTGAAATTAAAATAATTGAAAGAGGCATTTGCATAGTGCTATGTACTAAATTATGTCACCTCAAAATTTATCTGCTGAAGCCCTAACCCCCTATAAGATGATATTTAGAGGTGAGACCTTTGGGAAATAATTAAGGTTTTTCTAAAAAAAAATTTCTATTGTAATATAATTGATTAGCAATGTTGTATTAGTTTCAGGTATACAGCAAAGTGATTCACTTATACATACACAGGCATCTGTTTTTTTTTTTTTTTCAAATTCTTTTCCCAGTTAGGTTATTCCGGAATATTGAGCAGAATTTCTTGTGCTGTACAGTAAGTTCTTGCTGGTTATCTGTTTATAGCAGTGTATATATGTTCATCCTAAACTCCCAATTTATCCTTCTGTCCCATTGTTCCCTCCTGGTAATCATAAGTTCTCTAAGTCTGTGAGTTTATTTCCATCTTATAAATAAGTTCATTTGCATCATTTTTTAAAAGATTTAACATGTAAGTGATTATGTGATATTTGTCTTTCTCTATCTGATACTAATAAGTATGATACTTATCTAATACTTTGCTTAGTATGATAATTTCCAGGGAAATAATTAGGTTGAGGTAAGGTTCTGAGAGCAGGGCCCTCATAATAGGTTCAATGCTCTTGTAAGAAGAGACATCATTGTAAGAAGATACAACTTACATGAAGTAACTAGAGTAGTCAACATCATAAAGACAGAAAGTAAAATGGTAGCTGCCCTGGGCTTGGCAGAAAGGGAAATACAGAGTTGTTATTTAGTGGGTACAGAGTTTTAGTTTGCAAGATGGAAAGGATTCTGGAGGTGGGTGGTGGTGACGGTTACGCAGCAATATAGATGTACTAATACTTCTTACCATTGAGCCGCACACTGAAAAATGGTTGCTGCTAAGTCGCTTCAGTCGTGTCTGACTCTGTGCGACCCCAGAGACGGCAGCCCACCAAGCTCCCCCGTCCCTGGGATTCTTCAGGCAAGAACACTGGAGTGGGTTCCTGTTTCCTTCTCCAATGCAGAAAAGTGAAAAGTGAAAGTGAAGTCGCTCAGTTGTGTCTGACTCTTCGAGACCCCATGGACTGCAGCCCGCCAGGCTCCTCCATCCATGGGATTTTCCAGGCAAGAGTACTGGAGTGGGGTGCCATTGCCTTCTCCATAAAAATGGTTAAGACAATAAATTTTATGTCAGGTGTATTTTAACATAATAAAACTTGTTGGAAAAGACCCTGATGCTGGGAAAGATTGAAGGCAAAAGGAGACGAGGGCGACAGAGGATGAGATGGTTAGATAGCATCACTGACTCAATGGACATGAACTTGAGCAAACTCTGGGAGATAGTGAAGGACAGGGAAGCCTGGTATGTTGCAGTCAGTGGGATTGCAAAGAGTCAGACACAACTTAGTGGCTGAACAACAACAGCGTGTTTTAATATATTTTAATATTTTATTTTAAACATATTAGTTTAAATGTATAAAATAATATCATTGAAATATATCTTATGTTAACATAATATAAATAAAAATTTAGAAATAAGCATTTCCAACTTTGAATCAAGTAGCACTGTTTCTTGAGAAAGCTCTTTTATGTCCCCACTTTGCACCTGCTTCATTGATCTGGGGTCCTTTGGCCACAATTCTCTGTTCCACTGTGTAGAGAACCTGGCCTGCTACTCTGCACAGGCCGGACTTGTGTGGCAAGCCTGAACTGCTCTCATAGGAATGGTAAATTGGTGTGACCAGCAGCCTGAACGCCTGATCCTCTCGTTGGGCTCTGCTGAGCTCTAGGTCACCATGTTGTCAACAAGGGGAGCTTTCTCCCCCTGAAGCTGTCAGCATGTTCATTATCAGCTCTCCCTTCTGCTGCCAATCGGAAAGATGACATGTGGCCGTCTCCTGGTTGCCACACGTTAAGCCTCCTCTCACAATGGGCACTTGGTTTGGAGCTATCCCGAACATTTGAAAGTGACATTGCTGTTTCCTACAAGCTGAGACCCATGAATCATTCCAGCCAAAGGTAAAATTTACATTTCAATGATCAGCAAGTTTTAGTACATTTAAGAAACTGGCCAGAATTGCTCAGCCCCCATACACAGGTTTTGTTAATGAATTTGGCAGCGGGGAGTTGCATTCCTAGGCTAAAGTATTAGAACAAAAAGGATCTGTTTTCCCATGTAATGAATTGCTGAGAAATTATTCAAAATGTGACTTAAAAAGCCTCTTGCCAGCAAGCTCAATTCTCTTGAGTCATGAATTAGATAATGGGCTTTTATAAACCCACAGAGGGAAACCCTCTGAGGATTTATGTGGGTGAGGAGAGAATGTCTGTGCAGAGCTGCCACCTTCTCCCAAGTGCTCCTGCACAATGCAGAGGCCCAGGGACCTTGTCTTCAAATGCCAAGGCCAACTGGACCACTGTCAAGGGTGTAATCAGCAGTGCTCACCCTGAACACTTGCCCAGCTGGCAGCTGCCAGTCTCACTGGACACAGCAGAGTGCTGCCCTGGCCCTACTTCTGGAAACAGAGGTCGCCTGGGGAAGAATAGTTGGGTGGGCAAGGAAGGCCTCCTCCCCAGCTCCGTCACTTTCCCGAGGATGTGGTCCTGGATCCCAGCCCCAACCCATATTCAGTTAAGACCTGAGCCTCCCATGCAACTGAGACTTAACAGCCCCTCAGTGTATAAAGAGGGATCCTTTGAAGGTAATTCGTTAGAAACTAAACTCCACGTAACAGGAACATAGCCCCTTTCACAAACAACCTCCAAGAATGAAGGAGATAATCTCCAATCAAGAGGGTCTCAGACTGTAACAATAAACTTCATGATGTCCTCTAACCAGGCTTTCCCTAAGGTCAAGGGCCCCTATGAGTACACAGAGCTATTCGGTGTATGTTTTAACCCGCTTTAAGGTTCTCTGCTATAAGGGACACAAACTATTTCTATCCCCAAGGTGAGGGAACCTTTCCTTGTGTAACTTTGATTACCTCTCAGGCTAGCTATCTGCCTTGACCTGAGTATAGGGCAGATTTGATCATGCCTCCTGTTCGTTGTCCACTGGGCTGTGTGTACCCTTGGACTACCAGCTTGGAGCTCTGGCCTGGCTCCCAGTCATGACCTGGGCATGAGGACCACCTGGATGAGACATCTGTCAGCCCAATGATGGCCAAGATAATCTGGCAACACCTACTTTTTGTGATTCTTGAGAGGTTCCCAAGACTATTTAGCAGTCTCGTGTAACCAGTGGCCATAGAAGCCATGAAGAATTTTCTCTGTAACCTTTCCATGCTGTTTGAGAAGGATTTTCCTTATACTGGAACTGGAAAGATACAATGGATGTATGTGTGCTAAGTTGCCTCAGTCGTGTCCAACTGTTTGCGACCCTATTGACTGTAGCCTGCCAGGCTCCTCTGTCCATGGGATTCTTCAGGCTAGAGTACTGGAGTGTGTTGCCATGCCCTCCTCCAGGGGATCTTCCTGACCCAGGGATCAAACCTGTGTCTCTTATGAGTACTTTACCACTAGCACTAGAGTGAGAATGCCCTAGTGCATTCTCACTGGGCCTGAAAATGTCATTATTCGGGGGGTGACAACTCTCATTTCTGCTTCCCAGTGGCTTTCACTGCTCTCTCTCCAAAAACTTCAATGAACTGTAGACCTGGGAACTCACATCAACTCCTGGAGCTAAAAGGGCATGCTGATATGAATGAGTTTTGGTGGATTCTGGATGTTTATTGGCCTGTGTGGTTAGGACACTGCAGCAAGCAGACCACGTTCACATAGCCTGGTGGCTTAGCCGGCATTCTTCCCATCTGTGGCTGTACCTGTCACCCTGAGTTCTATGTGTGGTCATGGTCACACTGGGATGACAAGTGTGTGTTTTTGCCATTTCCCTTTTAATTCAGTAATTCAGCATTGAGTGCAATGCCCAGCATTGTAGTTAGTGCTTCAGGATACAGAAAGAAGTGTAATTATAAGTCAGTTGAGAATTTCCTCAAACTTGTCTTTTTTTCTCAGCTGATAACTCAGCCCTGAGGTCTCAGCCATTGTGATTTGAGTCAAACTATGTTAGCAGCTGTAGACCTTCTAGAGGTTATGATCTGGGATTTGTCTGGCAATGGCATGCCCCAGATCACAGCCAGCACTCTGGTCTTCATGGGTGAGCTCTGATTGCCTTTGTTTTTGTTAATTAAGTTTAATTTTTTAAAAATTGGAGAATGTTGTGTTGGTTTCTGCTGTACAACATGAATCAGCCATATTATACATATATCCCCCCACTCAGGCCTCCCTCCACACACCCGCATCCCGCCTCTCTAGATCATCACGCAGCATGAAGCTGAGCTCCCTGTGCTGCATCAGCAGCTTCCCACTAGTATCCCTTTCACACACTAGTATCTAAAGTGTGTATATGTCCATGCTACTCTGTTTGTCTCACCCTGTCCTTCCTGCCCTGTGTTGATAGATGAGTGAATAAAGAAGACATGGTAAATATATGCAGTGAAATATTACTCAGCCATAAAAAGGAATGGAACTGGGTCCTCTGTGGTGACGTGGGTGAACCTAGAGTCTGTCATACAGAGTGAAATAAGTCAGAAGTAAAAAACAAATATTGTATATTAATGCATATATATGAAATCCAATTGCCTTTGTTTCTTGATTGATGCCTGAGGTTCCCATAGGATGGGAACTTTGCCAGTATGTGTTTTAGAGGGAGGAATATGGATTTGTCAGTAACCAGCATTGCTGTGTGGACCCCTGTACCACACTCAGGACTGTGAGGTGGTCACCCCTTGACTTGCATATTGTCTACTATCTAATACCACTTACCACACAAGGATCACATGGCTTTGATGCCATTTGGTCAAAGCCAGGGGCACCATTTGTTTCTGAAGAATGGTTAACAATCTTTTTCGATCTACCCTTGGTTCTATTATGTTCGGGCCTTCTCCTCCTGCTTGGCTTACACTGAGGTCCTTGTATGAACTGGAGGTGAAATTCCTCAGATACAAAAACCTGTGATAGGTAAACTCTACCATCCCATTTATGCCAGTTGTCATGACTGTGCCTTTCCCATGTAGCTAGCACCCAGTACATTATCTCTCAAAGCACTTCCTAAATGAGTGGTACCTCATTACCTCTACCTCATTATCCCCCCAATTTCTTAAACCCAACAAGTTTAAAGTAAAGAATTTTAAGTTCCCATTTCTAAAGAGCCTTGGTCTTCTCAATTATGCACTTCTAGATGGAAAAGCCGTAAGTTTAGAAGGGAAGTTAGAGGAGTGAGAATCCATATAAACAATAAGTATTAGCTGAGCTACAAGTGAATTAGTGGTAAAATATAATGAACTGTAAAATATAGTAAGGTGAAAAGCCTTTAAAGATGTTGAAAGTAACATGTGATTTGTCCTTATTTTTAAAGTTCTTGAATTGCCCTTTGGTGGACATCTGCTGTCTTTTCTTGCTGTGTATGCTCTTTTCTGTGGATAAAAATCCCTCTCTCTCTTTTTTTTTTTTCCCGTTCCCTTCTCATGCAGTACCTCTGGCTGGGCAGCACAAGGGCAGCATGTAGGCCAGTCTTGATAATCAGAAAATGCCACCCTTAGCTATGGGATTTGGTCAGGGTGAGCACATATCTTAAGCCAGACAAATGACAGGCAGCCCATTTGGGGGCAGTAATGCTAATATTAAAGACCGGGGGTGGGGGGAAGGAAAAAAAAACCCTCTGGAAACCTTTAATTGCTAGGAATGTGGAGAAATCGTGCCACCGCAGAAGAGATACAGGCCTTAGAAGGTAATGAAATAGATTGATGATACCATTTGACTAAGCCAAGCCAGAAGACAGGAGACCTATGTCCCGTGGATTATTCAGCGGCATGAACAAATAAATGATGCTTTAATTATGTTAGCATGACTGAAATTTCTCTCATTTTAAATCAAAACATTTCTGACAAGTATCTGCCTTATCTTTAGGATGATGAGGATTTAGCCTGGGATACAGTGAAAATTGGAGTAGGCGATGGCACCCTACTCCAGTACTCTTGCCTGGAGAATCCCATGGACGGAGGAGCCTGGTAGGCTCCAGTCCATGGGGTCGCTAAGAGTCGGGCACAACTGAGTGACTTCACTTTGGAAAAGGATTGGAAAAGGAATTGGCATTGGAAAAGGAAATGGCAACCCACTCCAGTATTCTTGCCTGGAGAATCCCAGGGACAGAGGAGTCTAGTGGGCTGCCATCTGTGGGGTCGCACAGAGTCGGACACAACTGAAGTGACTTAGCAGCAGCAGCAGCACAGTGAAAATTAAGATGAACCAAGTGGTGGGTGTCAGTACAACTAATACATTGAGAACACACTTATAGCAAGGAACACCTAAGGCAATATCACAGCAATTAACAGGGGCTGACATTTAAAAAGCATTTCTTCTCTTTCATAGGGACTTTGACATTTGAAAATGAAGAGATTTATTTTACTGTAGAGGCCCAGATAGTTATGACATGAAAATCACAGTTTTCAAACATGTTGGCTAAGGTCATTGGAAAGCGCAGCATGATCAAGCAAACTTGAGGGAAACCCAACTGTTTTTCAAGTGTTTGGAGCTAGAGTGGAATGAATCAAATGACAAATCTCTTTGCCCTTTCACTTTGTCATAAAAATACTAAGTGCTGAGTCTTATCATCAAAATGAACGTGTCATGATACATAATTTATTTTGGCAACGGAATAATTTGCAACCTTTATGAATTGGTTACACAAGGCAGAAAAAGAAAAATAGCAGTGGCTTGAACAGGACAGGAGCTTATGTCTATTTCAAATGAATGACATCTAAAAGCAAAGAGACTGGAGGTGCTCTGGGGGCTCCACTAAGTTAGCAGAGACCCAGGTCCCTCTCAGCTCTCTGCTCTGCACCCCCCTCATGTTATGAAATGGCTTCTTGAGCTCTAAGCATCAAATCCTTGCACCAGGCAGCCACATGAATGTAGGGACAGAACATTAAAGATATTCCCTTAAAGATACTGCCCAGAAGTCACACGGAACTCTATGACCAAAATTTGGTCACATGGTCTCTCTGCACTACTTGTATAGTCTGGTAAATACAGTCTTTCAGTTGGGTGGCAATCTGCCCAGCTGCAGAGCAAGGATTATATTACTCAGAAAAGGGAGAGAATGGATATTTGGGAGGAGGGCACATGACAGGATAAGGTAGGAATTCAGAATCTAGGATAGGAATACTGATTTTTTAAGATTAAAGGATGTCAAGGCTTCTTAAATTCAGTATATTTGAAAGGAAGCTATTGAATTGTTCATAAAGATGAATATTTGGGCTCTAACTTCTGTGAAAATTTTCATGTTCCAGTTTTATTTTGTCTTTCACAAAAGTCAAGTCTCTAAAATACACACACAAACTAGACATTTCCATTACCCATGGCTTTTAATTCATTGCACAAGCTAGGCTATTCATATGTTTGCTCATAATGGGTATAAATCGAGATCTTAAGATAAAAATAAAATATGAATATGTTATTTCCTCCCTTACTCTGCATATTTTCTAGTTCTTCCCTCTTTGCCAAATGAAAACAAACCAATCATAGCTCTTAGACTCAATAAGATTTAATTTGGTTTAAACATTTGGATGATGGCAGAAAGAGGAATAATGCCATTTAGAGAAGGCAGACTTAATGTTTTGTCTCAATCATTCATTGTTTATCAACCTACCACCACCACCTCCCTCCCTCTCTATAGCTTTCTAAACTCTAAAAGGCACTTTATGGGAAGAAAAAGTCTCTGCCTGGAACTCTGAGATGATTCTGGTATTTGGCTGTTTGACTGGCTGACTGCTTGGTAAGAGAAAGAAAGATCAAAGACTTATAAAGACCTCCAGTCAAGATGTCAAAATAGGTTCATGCTTTGATGTATCCAAGTGTGAAATGTAGCAAAATGGCTTTATTAATATGAACCATATAAAATTGCTAATATGTGACCATTTGCCAACCAATTGGAAATTTCATATGATTCAAATATTATTAAAAGAGAGAGAGGAAAAAAAAAATAAAAATGGCATAAGCCAAGATCAAAAATAAGATAAACATGGGTTTTTTAAGACCAGATTTGGAAAAGAATTGCAGAGTGATGAAAGGGGCTGAAATCACTAGCCTCTTTGAGCTCCTGGATTCATACAGTGATGTATAGGAGTTTAGCTCTTGTAGGGTAATGAAGACTTAAGTGTTTCATGCATGATCCCTAAAGCATTCCTTGATCCTCAGAGGAATCTGAAAAAAGCTACTTTCAATTGCTGTTTAGGGCAACGGCTCTTGATAAGCTGTAGGTCTAGAAAGATGGGAAGACCCAGAGACAGTCTCCCAACCTGGAGCCAAACTAAGCCACTGACTAGCTAAGTAAATCTGCCCATTGTCAATATCATGTCAGGGCAGGAATACTGAATTGTTATCATATGACCAGATCTAGGATCTGAGTAATGATACCCACAAAACCACTGGACATGGAAAACTGAGCACAGAAAGAGAAAGAGAAAGACAATCACTGAAAATTGACTTGCAAAGTCAAATTCCAAAATACATAAAGAAATTTAATGCTAACAAAGATAGCCAACCTTAAAATCTTTAACGTGAAGTTATTTTAGAGGAAATTGATCTTTTAAATAAAAATTTGATCAAAGACTTCAAACCATAAAAGAAAGCCAAAGATAAGTATTATAAGAATGGGAAAAGAAAGAAAATTTCACAATTAAAAAATAGTCACTGAAATAAAAACTTAATAGATGCAGTTTACTATAGATTGGAAAGAATGAAGAAGAGACAATGTGTCGGCAATTTCATCTAGAACACAGAACTTAGAGACAGAAGTTGTGACAGAAAGTTAAAGGTTACAGGATAAACTAAAATTCTCCAACATATGTTTAATAGAAGTTTTTGAAAAAGAAAAGAGAAAGAATAATGGAGAGTACTTGTTTTAAAACATAGTAACTTTGACTTCCACTTAAAAATGACTATACTGCTGCTTCTTGTTAGGACTACCAAAATGACGATAAAGGCATTAAAAGGATGTAAATCTGCCAAGTTATAGATGGGAGAAAAGAAAAAGGCACAAAATTTCAGAAGTTCAAAAGTAAATAAATTAACAATAACATATTTGGCAGATGGAAGTTTATTAAATCTGATTTCAAAAGGGAGAAGTCAACAATAAGCTAATTTGCACCTCAGACTACAAGAATGGTTCATAAATTTGAAGATTGGTTAACTCTAAAAGGAGAATTAGTTGAAAGTCTCCATAAGAAGATCCCCCACTGAAAGGCCAAAAAATATCAAACAAACACAAAGATACACAAAAAAGAACAAAGATCCCTTCCCTTACCAGGTACAGCCAGGTTATCACCCCTCCTCACTCCCTAGAAAAAGACTGGCATTTTTCCTTTTGAAGACATTTACCAAGACATTCCAAATAGGAAAAGGAGTACGTCAAGGCTGTATATTGTCATCCTGCTTATTTAACTTATATGCAGAGTGCATCATGAGAAACGCTGGGCTGGAAGAAGCACAAGCTGGAATCAAGATTGCTGGGAGAAATATCACTATCCTCAGATATGCAGATGACACCACCCTTATGGCAGAAAGTGAAGAGGAACTAAAAAGCCTCTTGATGAAAGTGAAAGAGGAGAGTGAAAAAGTTGGCTTAAAGCTCAACATTCAGAAAACGAAGATCATGGCATCTGGTCCCATCACTTCATGAGAAATAGATGGGGAAACAGTGGAAACAGTGTCAGACTTTATTTTTTTGGGCTCCAAAATCACTGCAGATGGTGACTGCAGCCAAGAAATTAAAAGACGCTTACCCCTTGGAAGGAAAGTTATGACCAACCTAGATAGCATATTGAAAAGCAGAGACATTACTTTGTCAACAAAGGTCCGTCTAGTCAAGGCTATAGTTTTTCCAGTAGTCATGTATGGATGTGAGAGTTGGACTGTGAAGAAAGCTGAGCGCCGAAGAATTGATGCTTTTGAACTGTGGTGTTGGAGAAGACTCTTGAGAGTCCTTGGACTGCAAGGAGATCCAATCAGTCCATTCTAAAGGAGATCAGCCCTGGGTGTTCTTTGGAAGGACTGATGCTGAGGCTGAAACTCCAATACTTTGGCCACCTCATACAAAGAGTTGACTCATTGGAAAAGACTCTGATGCTGGGAGGGATTGGGGGCAGGAGGAGAAGGGGACGACAGAGGATGAGATGGCTGGATGGCATCACCGACTCGATG
>NW_011494826.1:6665932-6684136 GCF_000754665.1 Bison bison bison | reverse complement strand
AAGAGTTGACTCATTGGAAAAGACTCTGATGCTGGGAGGGATTGGGGGCAGGAGGAGAAGGGGACGACAGAGGATGAGATGGCTGGATGGCATCACCGACTCGATGGGCATGAGTTTGAGTGAACTCTGAGAGTTGGTGATGGACAGGGAGGCCTGGCATGCTGCGATTCATGCAGTGGCAAAGAATCGGACACAACCGAGTGACTGAACTGAACTGAACTGAACCAAGACATTCTGGAATTAGGGGAAAGTGGTACTGATGAAATAGTTCAATTCCAAGTACTGAATAAAAATATTTCTAGATTGAAATAATCCACTAATTTCTACCTCCCCTCAAAAGATAAAGTCCCATGTCAATCTGTGTTACTTTGAAATTTCCAATGTAATCACACACTATTTTTTTTAAGTTGAAGTATAAAGTATTAGGAATAATAAGACTTCCCTGGTAGCTCAGATGGTAAAGCATCTGTCTACAATGTGGGAGACCTGGGTTCAATCCCTGGGTCAGGAAGATCTCCTGGAGAAGAAAATGGCAGCCCAGTCCAGTATTCTTGCCTGGAAAGTCCCATGGACGGAGGAGCCTGGTAGGCTACAGTCCATGGGGTTACAAAGACTCAGACACGACCAAGCGATTTCACTTCTTCATGAAATATTAGGAATAAGAAGCCTTAAACTGCTCAAAAGCAAATCCTAAGAAAATGATTTCCAGTCTAGAATTATATACCCAGCCAAACTATCAGCCAAGTATGAGAGTGGAATAAAGATCTTGCATTTAAAACATATATAGTCTCAAAAAATTTACTTCCTTGTACCATTCCTCAGAAAGATACTTGAGGATATGCTCCTTCAACATCAGAGCATAAACCAAAAAGGGAAGAAGCATAAGATCCAGGAAGCAGGAGATTCAATTAGAAAAGAGGAAAGGGGAATCCCCAGGATGAGTAGAGGAAATACCTGGATGACAGCTGCCAAACTGGGAAGCAACCAGTTCAGCCTAAAAGCATAGGTTGAAGTATTCTAGGAGAGGTATCTGTAAAAAATAAAGGAAACTACAGATTACCTGATGTATGTGATCATATTTAAAGATGCTTTACAGTAGAATAATTCTGCTGCTGCTGCTAAGTCGCTTCAGTCGTGTCTGACTCTGTGCAACCCCAGAGACGGCAGCCCACCAGGCTTCCCCAGTCCCTGGGATTCTCCCGGAAAGAACACTGGAGTGGCTTGCCATTTCCTTCTCCAGTGCATGAAAGTGAAAAGTGAAAGTGAAGTCGCTCAGGTTGTCTACTTGAAAGTTACACAGATGTGTCCAACTCCTAGCAACCCCATAGAATAATTCTGCTGCTGCTGCTGCTAAGTCGCTTCAGTCGTGTCTGACTCTGTGCGACCCCAGAGACGGCAGCCCACCAGGTTCCCCAGTCCCTGGGATTCTCCCGGCAAGAACACTGGAGTGGGTTGCCATTTCCTTCTCCAATGCATGAAAGTGAAAAGTGAAAGTGAAGTCGCTCAGTCGTGTCCGACTCTTAGCAACCCCATGGACTACAGCCCACCAGGCCCTCCGTCCATGGGATTTTTCAGGCAAAAGTACTGGAGTGGGGTGCCATTGCCTTCTCCGAGAATAATTCTAGGTACATACAAATCTAAGTGAATAAAAGAACAAGGCAATACTCAAACAAGAAAAATAAAAACTTTTAAAATAAAAAGTATAATTATAGCATAACACATGGCTTAGTTCTGAATAAAATAAATACTCTGTGTGGTTCAACAATGAATATAATTTAACTACAGTAGGTCTCCTGCATGTGAACAAGTTCTATTTTGAGAATGCATTCGTAAATCCAATTTGTTCATAAGTCCAACAAATTTAGCCTCAGTATCCAACAAATACAATATAGTACTGTACTTTAATAGATTTATAAAACTTTTCACACAAATAATACATAAAAAACAAAAAATAAACATTTTTAATCTTACATTGCAGTACCTTGAAAAGTACAGTAGTACAGTACAACAGCTGGTATAGAGTGAACAGACAAGAAGAGTTACTGACTGGACGAAAGAGAAAGGTGGGAGATAGTAAAGCTGAAGGGTCATCAGCAACAGGAGATGGAAAGCAAGCTGCAATTTCACTCATGTCTGAAACTGATGGCACAGATTGTGTTTCCTTGCTGGATTCAATTCTTTTTTTTTTCCCCCCTTTTTATGTACTTTTATTTCAAATGTTTTTTTTTTTTCCTTTCTTCACTGAATACCAAAAACATTTCTCATTCCTTTTTTTTAAATATATAAATTTATTTATTTTAATTGGTGGGTAATTAATTTACAATATTGTATTGGTTTTGCCATACTCTACCCTCTTGAAAAAAAAGATCCGGGGACATCTGTAGTAGTAGCTCTTTTTTTCCCCATCATATTAATAGATGACATGGTAGCAATGAATTACATTCTGAACAGCTGCTGCGACCTTCACATACCATTCTACGCCTTGTGCCTCCAAAACTAACAGTGCCTCTTCAAATAAAGAATATCCCCTTGCCATTCCCTATGTCACGAATCTCTTCAGTTACTTCTTCTTCATCTTATTTCTCTTGGTTTTTTTTTTTTTTTTCTGATGGGACTCCAATTCCATCAAGTCTTCATTAGTAAGCTCCTCATGTTGCACAGTAAGGAGTTCCATGAAGTCATCCTCTTGCAGATCTACACAAGAGCACAACCACTTGAGGATGAATGCATGTGACAATGTGCACTGGAAACATGAACTAACTTATGTGATTGGATATGTGAACACACGTTCTCATCTTTGAAAGTTTTCAACTTGAAGGTTCATATATAGGGGACTTGAGGTATGCTGGAAAGAGAGAGATTGCAAAATAAGGGTGAGGGTTTAAGAGGGAAAAATCCTTTACCTTTCAAGTTAGAAAGTTAATAAATCTAAAACAAAGATCAATAAATCATTGTATATGAATGCTATTTTCAATAATAGAAGTAAATTCAAAAAGGAAAAGCTATATTACTCAGCTATTAAAAAAAACATATTTCAATCAGTTCTAATGAGGTGGATGAAACTGGAGCCTATTATACAGAGTGAAGTAAGTCAGAAAGAAAAACACTAATACAGTATATTAACACATATATATGGAATTGAGAAAGATGGTAACGATGACCATATATGCGAGACAGCAAAAGAGACACAGATATAAAGAACAGACTTTTGGACTCTGTGGGAGAAGGTGAGGGTGGGATGATTTGAGAGAATAGCATTGAAACATGTATATTACTATATGTGAAATAGATTGCCAGTCCAAGTTCAATGCATGAAACAGGACACTCAAAGCCAGTGCACTGGGACAACCCTGAGGGATGGGGTGAGGAGGGAGACGGGAGGGGGCTTCAGGGTGGGGGACACATGTACACCCATGGCTGATTCATGTCAATGTATGGCAGAAACCACTACAATATTGTAAAGCAATTAGCCTCCAATTAAAATAAATTCATTAATTAAAAAAAAGAAATGGCTAAAATATTTTAAAGTGGAAAGTGGTTGCTTCCAAGGAGTAAAAATATCAGGATTGGAGAGGTATGAGGCAGGAAATTACGGTTTTTTATTATAAGTCTTACAGAAATATTTTGCTTTGAAAATTATGTATATGTATTTAAAATACATGGGTTTTTTTTTTTTTGCTTAGATAAAAATTGAACTTAAGAAAACAAAGACAGTCTCTGAGAACAGTATTCAGTAGGATCAATAAAAATAGATCTATTCCTAGACATGTTACTGCAAAAGAGCAGAATCTCTGGGGTAAATAGGAAGTTACCAAACCAAAGAAATAAAAGTTAGACTAACAGAAGACGTGTCTTTAGGAACATTAAACTCTTCAGAAACAATAACCAGAACACTATGAAGCTATCATTTCAAAGTATTGAGGATGGAAAAGTACTATCAAAATATGTCTATCTAAACTATCATTAAGGAATAAGACTAAGATATCTTAAAGGCTAATGGGATATATCACCTACAGATACTCACTAAAAGAACAAGTAAAGGATATACTTCAACAAAAAGAAATGTGAACCCAGGGAGACAATTAAAAATTGATAATTGGAAATTGAAACAAATATTAGTTATTTATTTTTAAAAAATAGTTAATTTTTGTGCTTTAAAATAAGGTAAAACTAAAACTTCAGGAAAAATAATATGATGGTAGGGGAGTATTAATGGAAAGTTAAAACTTGCCAAATTCCTTGTCTTCAGAAGTGGAAGAGAAACATTAACATTGGTTTACGTTTACAAAATTCAAGACTATCCGGCAAAAGAATAGAAAGAGTAATGCTCGTTTTCTGCTGGATTGTTTAAACAACAACTTTATAAAGCAAGTTAGCAAGACTTGGAAACTGTACAAGCTCTATAACACAGCAATTCCACTTCTGGATGTAGATCTCAGAGAAACTCTCAAACACATGTGCAGGAGGCAAGTGGAAGAAGATTCATTGTCACATCATGTGAGAAGTGAAAAGCCACCTAAATCTCCATCAAAGAAGAATGGAACTCAAACAGGGGCTCTATGACAATCTAGAAGGGTAGGATGGGGAGGAAGGAAGATGGGAGGGAGGTTCAGAAGGGAGTGGACATGTGTGTACCTATGGCTGATTCTTGTTGATGTTTGACAGAAAATAAATGCTGTAAAGTAATTATCCTTCAATTAAAAAATAAAGTGGCAAAAACATTTTAAAAAATGTCTTATTCCTGTGGTGGAATATTATATAGCAAAGAAAATGAATGGACTTAACTAAAATCACATGTATAAATCTCAAAAAAAAATTGAGTAAAAAAACAAGTTGCAAGATATGTACAAAGACTATTTTTATCCATCTTGAAAACACACAAATCAATACATCTTTAGGTTGTTTGTATGTAATAAAGGGAGGAAAGCATATGGAATTAAGGAGGGGTACTCAGGTGGCTTTGTTTATGTACATAATGTTTTCTTGTTTTGTTGCTTAGTATGAAGAAGTTTGAGCAAAATAGTAAGATTTGGTAAACTTGGATGGTAAGAAGACAAGTATACATTTTATTGTTCCTTATTTTACTCTGTTTGAGATATAACTTAAATCATTTTTAATGCTTTTTATACTTGTGGGAACTAGGCCCCAACTAAAAATAATGCACGAAAAGAAAGAGACCCAGCAGCCACAGAGAAGGAGTAGCAAGAAAAAAAATTCCACAGAATGAATTGACATCTCACTATTTCATAAAATCACTAATGTTTCTGTCTTGTTCATTGGGATGTTGATGTCCTCTCTAGTATATAGTTGGCACTTAATATATATTGATCAAATAGTAAATTACATGAGAATGTGCTAAGAGTGAGAAAACTAAAACACCCAGGGAGTGGAGAGGAGATGCCCACAGACTAGAGCAGTGGTCTTTGAACATTTTTGTTCACATAACACCAAAAATAATTTTGAAAAATGATGTAACTTCTTGCATATTTTTAGATTGACATTAAAAAAATGTTGTAATAATTATAAACAATTGCAAAGGATATAATTCCAGGATATTGTAAATATTGCCATTGAAAAATAAACCTTTGTATTGCTTTTAAAAAAATATCCAAAGGAAAACCTTTGGAGATGATGAATATGTTTATGACAGAGATGTTGTTTTGGAGATTGATATACCTATGGCTAAAATAAGTTAAGGTTCAGTATCAATTCTATTACCATTATTGCTTTCATTTCTATAAGCTCAGAAGTAATACTGTATTTAATATTACTATTATCTAATACTAATATATTACTATTACTATGTAATATATTAATATTACAACCATTGGAGAAGGTAATGACAACCCACTCCAGTATTCTTGCCTGGAAAATTCCATGGACAGAGGAGCCCGGCAGTCTGCAGTCCATGGAGTCGCAAGAGTTAGGCACGACTTAGTGACCGAACCACCAGCATTATCTAGGCAGACTCTGGGGCCAGTCTACCTGAATTCAAGTCCCAATTCTGTCACTTATTAGCTCTGTGACCTTGAACAAGTAGTCAACATCTCTGGGCTTCCTTTTTCAAATGTAAATTAGGAATACTAGTAAAACTTACCTTACAGGGTCGTTTTAAGGTTTGAACAGGTTAATGCATTTAAGCTCATAAACCCATCCCTGGCATACAGTAACTTTCTCTTCAAGTATTTAAGCAAAGCACTAAATAAGGTAGATGGAAAAGAAAGAAATTTGCTAGAGTGTAGTCCCCAGTTGTGTTCATTCCTTGGACCTGTTTTCTGCCCCCGCCCCCATCATGTGATGATCTACCATCAAAATTATTTTTAGTCATATATTAGGTGACAATTCCTCCTTTGTTTCTGTTGAAAGCAAAGAATTGGAAGCCAGCTGACTTGAGGAAGGAATTGTTACCCAATCATCAAAATCATTTACTTTTTCAGTCCCTACACTAATGTCTCTAACTTTTCTTCGATTGGTGACCCTGAAGTTTTTATACCCCTAGAGCATCTTAGTAAAGCTCTAAATGAAAAAGTGATAAGGCTTCTCTTTGCTCCAGTGGCAAAGGCAGATTGTGAAAATTTGCGTATTAGCAAAAATGCTGCTATTTGCTCCAGGGCTGGGGGCTTAGCCAAGTCCTGGGCTCCCAAGAAGGTCAGTTATAAGTAAGAGTTTACCTCAAAGTCAAATATCTTCACATTGGCCGCAGAGAACTCCCTGGGTATGTGCCCTGGACAGTCTTATGACTCCCAGTGTCAGGCTGTCCTGTCAGAGGTCCGCTGGCAGCAGCAGCCAGGGACTCAGGTCAGTCTACCCCCAGGGAAATGGGAGTAACCTAATTTCTCAGTAGCCTGGAGAGTTTAGATACCAACAGTCTGATGCAAAAAACTGATTCACTGGAAAAAAAAGCCTGATACTGGGAAAGACTGCAGGCAGGAGGAGAAGGGGATGACAGAGAATGAGATGGTTGGATGGCATCACTGACTCAATGGACATGAGTTTGAGCAAGTTTCAGGAGTTGCTGATGGACAGGGAAGCCTGGCGTGCTGCCATCCATGGCGTTGCAAAGAATCGGACACGACTGAGAGACTGAACTGAACTGAATCTGGCCTGCAGTTGGGAGCAGGAGGAGCCAAAGCAAGAAGCCACTTTCTCCAGATCCAGGAAAATGGGATGCTTCTCAGAAAGAGGAGTCAGGTAGACTTGACTCCTACACCAGGCACAGTCAAACCCACCTCCCATCCCCCCAACCCTCCACCCCAACCCCCGCTGCTACCTGTAAGAGGATTTTTCCTCTGACTCTTCCTCTCACAGTAGGAAAGGAGCTTTGACATATTAGCAAAAATGCTGCTGTTTGCTCCAGGGCTGGGAGCTTAGCCAAGTCCTGGGCTCACAGGATGAGCGCCCTAGGGTAGTTGACAAACTTCTGAATTTTGGAGAGCTAATCTGACATTGGCCAATGCTCTCCTGGTGGGACCCTCAGGTTCTGGGGTCGCCCCCCGGAGCTGCATGAAACCCAGAAGGGAAATCCTGCTGTGGTGGAGGAGTCATTGGCCTGGACCAATTGGTGGGTTTGCATCAGAGATGTGGCTTTTCCCATTCACCTACTAAAGGAAAATTCTCAGAGACACAAACCTCCTTTTTGTATTGTCTGGAAACAGGATTTTATCCCTACACATATTTTTACACCTACAAGTGAACGCAGTTGAACAGCCAGATATTTTTTTAAATTATGAGTTACGTTTAAAGTTCCAGATCAGATCCTGCCAGAAAGTGCGTCTGTGCCTTCGTGAGGTGTGGGTGGGTGTACACAGGATGTATGCACACATGGCCCATTCAGTCAGGTGCCCATTTGGGGGTCTTATTACCCAAGTAACACATCTAACCTGTTTCCAACCTCATGTCAGTAACACACACCAAATACCCATTCTGAATCACCTGATACAGGGTGCTCTTAGGCTATTCAGGTATATGTTGCCCACTTGGAGGGAAGGGGGCTGGTGAGTGGGCAAGGAAGAAGTGCACACAGAATCAGGAAATATGTTGAAATTCGGTGTGGATGTAAGAGGATTTGTTTAAGCTCCACAGGCTTTAGTTTTATAAAGGCATTTTGTAATCAAAAGCCAAGATTTAGAGAATGGCTAAAACTTTACCTTAGAAAGAACCAATGAGAAAAGATAAAAGAAAAGATATAAAGTTAGACTTCAAAAGGCCCTAGAAATTATTTATAGAAACAGCACCAGACAATGAGAGCTGACAAAATTATTTTCTAATGTTAGAGGAGCTGGTATCAGGAGTGAACTTTCCATCTGATTAAAATTAATTATTGCTGGCATTAAATCCAGTTGGAATCACCCAGCACGATTTATCTTCTATCTCATGCTGCTACCCATATGCCCAGCATTGTAGAGCAGAAACATTCTCTTTCAATCTGATAAATAGTACTTTGTAAATATTTAGAGATGGGAGCTCTGGATCGCTGAACAATTCTGACAGGGAACATGTGGAAAGGAGCAGGTTATTCATGTTCCTGACAGAGACTCTGAGGTGTGGGGCTGCAAAGCATTTGTGAAGCCAGGTAGGTTTTTCCCAAAAGTCTTGTTCAGAATTAATGGCACTTGGAGGAGTGTGGCTGGGTGCTCCAGCATAAGCTGTGCTTTCCAGAAGTGCACACGCCGCTTTGGAGTAAGACATTTTGCCGTCTGGCTAGTGCTGTATACGTTTTGATAAACTGCCATGTTTATTAAGTCAGCTTTTTCTGGAACACTTGATTCATGAAAGAAACCATACCCAGTGTGACCTTATTCGGAAGGGGGTCTTTACAGAGGTAAACAAGTTAAAATGAGGTCATTAGGGTGGGTCCTCATCCAGTATGGATGGTGTCCTTATAAAGGGGAGAAATTTGGGTACAGAGACACGTTAGAGGAAGTCAGTGTGAAGACACGGAGAGAAGAGAGCCATCTACATGCCAAGGAGAGAGGCCTGGAACAGCTCCCCCCTCACAGCCTCCAGACAGAACCAACCTTGCCAAAACCTTAATCTGAGACTCTGGTCGCCAGAACTGGGAGATGATACATTTTTGTTGTTTCTGCGCCCCACTCTGTGGTACTCTGTTTTACAAAAGTCTTAGCAAACCAACAGAGAAGGAAACCATACCTAGTGCTCTTTGGGGGCTTCTGTTTGGGGAATCTGAGTCCCCTGAGAGAGACAGGCCTTCTACCTCCCTGTCCAGGTGGGAGCGCCATGGAAGAAATCCTGTTCTTCCCTCCCTCCTGTGAGGGCAACTCATCAGATCACTGACTGTGCGTGGCCCAGCCACTTGTGTCTTGCTGTCTCTGAGACTGTCATGCCCTAAGACCCAGCCTCCTTTTTTGTCCACCCTGCTTCTTTGTAGCAAGTAGCCCAAGCCAGGCTGCACATTCCCCGAAGCGGAACTACCGCCTTCATCTGAGACTTTACTTGGGCTCCAGTCAAGGAGAGGAGTAAGAGGGCCAGGATCAGTCTCATGCTCAAGCTGGCTCTGTGTCCAGCATCTGCAGAGACAAAAGTCAGTAATTCGATGTCGGTTGTCTCCGTCCCGCGTGAGCATACTCTGTGGGCCAGGGCTCTGGGATTCTGCATAAATCCCTTAAAGTTTACTTGTTTAAATATTACTTTGTGGGGTTCTCTGACTTTTGGTGACTAGACCTGGGCTGTCTGCTCTCCCTGCTTGTTTCTATGCAGTGTGCTCTCCCGCCCTTCCCCCATCAACCCTGCAGGCTATGGAAACTTCTAGAGGAACATAAATTTTGGGGTGGCCAAAATGTTCATTCAGGTTTTCCCGTACGATGCAACAGAAAAACTGAACAAACATTTTGGCCAAACAATAGTTGTAATTGCAACATTCAGTTACCAGTTGGATGCAAGTTGGAGTTTTCTCTTCATGCAGAGTCAGACACACCGAGCAACTAAGCACACGGACATTTGACATCGCTCCCCAAATGAGGAGACTTGCTAGATTAGTGTCCCCTCTGTAATTGTTGACGGTATTTCAAGACAAAGAAAAATCATTCTTTCACGATTTCTAGGTCATTTCTGATGGAGTTTTTTTTTTAAATTAAGGAACACGTTGCCTGTCCTGTGGATATTCCGCCCCATTCTATAGTCTGTAGCTTTAAACTTAGCACCTGTCAGGAGCAAGGATGAACATCTTAGAACACTAATTGAGAGCTCACCTGATCATTGTTTAAAATTATTTCTACATCTTCATTGTATCTCCCTATATGTTTATCATGTGTAATTTATTAGGGTGGAAGAGTTTCTACTCAGCCAAGTCAGGGATTAAATGAACTATGCTGAAAACAATGTCAATTGTCATTAGAAACAAAGAGCAAAGGGGAGAGATAACAGAGAAATGTAGGGCAAGGAAGCAAATTCATTTTTATTAAGGTGCCCAGAAAAGATGCTCTAAGGAGTTAGGGAGATTGCTTTGCTTGTTCCCTTGAAACTGTGGATCAGAGCCCAGACATGTAATCAGAGGATGTGGGAGTGAGGGGGAGAAGGATGTTAGCAGACTTGGGAGACGGAGAGACAAAGAAGCAGAGGACATTAAGTGTCTGTATTTATTAATATTTTCTCCTGATTTAATATGCACAGATAAAACTAAATACCAGGACTTTTCCAAACAGTTACCAATTCCTATAGCTAACTACTAGACTTAATGGTATTTTAAAATAGCATTTATTTAGATTACAGGTCTGTGGCTCTTTATCCTCTATCAAGAATACATGGAAAAATTGGGGTTTTACCAGTTATGTACCCAGCTGATACAGCTTACGGAGAAGGCAATGGCACCCCACTCCAGTACTCTTGCTTGGAAAATCCATGGACGGAGGAGCCTGGTAGGCTGCAGTCCATGGGGTCTCTAAGAGTCAGACATGACTGAGCAACTTCACTTTCACTTTTCACTTTCATGCATTGGGGAAGGAAATGGCAACCCACTCCAGTATTCTTGCCTGGAGAATCCCAGGGATGGGGAAGCCTGGTGGGCTGCCCTCTACAGGGTCGCACAGAGTCAGACATGACTGAATCAACTTAGCAGCAGCAGCAGCAGATACAGCTTAACAGCTTCCAAATGGAAACAATGGATGCTTTGGAAAAGAGCAGTTTCAGCTTTTCCCACTAACTGGTGAGAAGGAAACGTTGTTTACCTTTGAATAGCAAAAGAATCCGTGCCTAAAGAAGGGATACAATTCAGAGTTGTTATGAGAGGCTGGGTTCAGTTGCTCAGTCGTGTCCGACCCCATGGACTGCAGCACACCAGGCTTCCCTGTCCATCACCAACTCCCAGAGCTTACTCAAACTCATGTCCATTGAATCGGTGATGCCATCCAACCATCTCTGTCATCCCCTTCTCTTCCCGATTTTAATCTTTCCCAGCATCAGGGTATTTTCCAATGAGTCAGTTCTTCGCATCAGGTGACCAAAGTATTGGAGTTTCAGTTTCTGCATCAGTCTGTCCAATGAATATTCAGGACTGATTTCCTTTAGGATGGACTGGTTGGATCTTTGCAATCCATGGGACTCTCAAGAGTCTTCTCCAACACCACAGTTCAAAAGCATCAATTCTTCGGAGCTTACCTTTCTTTATAGTCCAACTCTCACATACATACATGACTACTGGAAAAACCATAGCTTTGACAAGACGGAACTTTGTTGGCAAAATAATGTCTCTGCTTTTTAATATGCTGTCTAGATTGGTCATAGCTTTTCTTCCAAGGAGCAAGTGTCTTTTAATTTCATGGCTGCAATCACCATCTGCAGTGATTTGGGAGCCCCCCCAAAACAAAATCTCTCACTGTTTCCCCATATATTTGCCATGAAATGATGGGACTGGATGCCATGATCTTAGTTTTCTGAATGTGGAGTTTTAAGCCAACTTTTTCACTCTCCTCTTTCACCTTCATCAAGAGGCTCTTTAGTTCTTCTTCACTTTCTGCCATAAGGGTGGTGTCATCTGCATATCTAAGGTTATTGATATTTCTCCTCACAATCTTGATTCCAGCTTGTGCTTCATCCAGCCTGGCATTTTGCATGATGTATTCTGCATATAAGTTAAATAAGCAGGGTCACCATATACAGCCTTAACATACTCCTTTCCTGATTTGGAACCAGTGTGTTGTTCCATGTCCAGTTCTAACTGTTGCTTCTTGACCTGCATACAGATTTCTCAGGAGGCAGGTAAGGTGGTCTGGTATTCCCATCTCTTTCAGAATTTTCCACAGTTTGTTGTGATCCACACAAAGGCTTTGGCATAATCAGTAAAGCAGAAGTAGATGATTTTCTGGAACTCTCTTGCTTTTTTGATGATCCAATGGCTGCTGATCCAAGAGGCTGGGTGCACAATTCATTTCTGACGTGGGTATGCATTTTCTGGTTTTAACCATGGTGGCTGACAAGAGAGGCAGAGGGATACTGGACGAGCCTGTGCTCATCCTGACTCCTTCTGAAGAATATGGCAAGGTAAGGTGTGAAAACTGAGGAAGAGCTGCTGCTTTTCCCATCACTGGGACCTGAGGGGGTAAGGGTTGATGCATGATGACAAGTTAAACCTGCTGTTCCAGCGTAAATGACACCAGTACCTGTTGAGAAGTATTGGAGGCCCTTGAGAAACAGATACGAGCAGTTCTTGTTCAGAGCTTCAGCACCATCTCAAAACTATGGCTGTTAACATCGTCTATTAGTGCTTTTTGAGAAGTGCCTAAAGGATCCCATCTCCCTAGGAGCGAAAGGTATATCTCATCTTTACGATTTTGAACCATGGTTTATTGGAATGTTACCCACTCCCTCCTTTCATTTTTCTCATTTTTATTGTCTCTAAGGGTTCTATTAAGTTTCATCTTTTTCCCCATGAAATTTTTTGACACACCAAGGCAGTAATGATTTTGATGTAAAACTTAGTGCTTATATTACCCCTAGTTGGTATGAGTTTTGCTCCATTATGATACTGGATTGAAAAACAAAACAAAACACTGATTAATGAATTCATCCACATTGCTGCAAATGTCAGCACTTCATTTTTTTTTTAATGGCTGAGTAGTATTTCATTATATAAACCACATCTTCTTAATCCAATCATCTGTTGATGCACACTTGGGTTGTTTCCATGTCTTGGCTATTATAATTAGTGCTGCTAGGAATGCTGTGACGCATGTATCTTTTCAAATTAATGTTTTCATTTTTTTCATATATATACCCAGGAGTGGGGTTGCTGGATCATACTGTAACTCTCTTTTTAGTTTTAAGGAACCTCCATACTGCTTTCCACAGTGGCTGCACCAATTTACATTCCTGCCAACAGTGTAGGAGGGTTCCCTTTCCTCCACACTCTCCCCAGTGTTTATTGTTGGTATTTATTTTTTGATGGTGGCCATTCTAACCGGTGTGAGGTGATATCTCAGTATAGTTTTGATTTGCATTTCTCTAATAATTCATGATGTTGAACATCTCTTCATATGCCTGTTAGTCATCTGTATGTCTCTTGGAAAAATGCCTATTTAGATCTTCTTCCCATATTTTGATTGGGCGTCACTTTATTTTTTATATTAAATCAAATAACTTGGAATCCCACTGGCCAGGATAACACACAAAAAATCAACCCAGTTCTTACTGGAATTTTCCACCAGCGCCATTACTCAAAGGCCGCAGAAGTCCTACAAATCTAATATAATCTGTCTTTTGTCCTCACTGGGTAATGCTGAGGTGCTTCTTATCCAGACCCACATGGTCTTTTGATAACAATCAACCTGGAAAAGAAGGAGGCATAACTTTGTATCATGTCACTCCATTCAGTTGCTGCCAATTCCTAGAGAGTAACTGAGCTGTGAGACTTTGTCAGCCAACACTAGAAAACTGAAGAAATGAGTGTCCAAGATCCTGAAAATGGGATCCGGGTGACACACCACTGCATCCACTATGCCACACAAAAGTGACAACCATTCATATGACTTGATTTTTAGGAGATGGCGTAAACCCTGCTGATGTTCAGTTGCTGTCATATCTAACTCTTTGCCACCCTGTGGACTGCAGCACGCCAGGCTTCTCTGTCCTTTACCGTTTTCTAGAGTTTGCTCAAACTCATGTCCATTGTGTCAATGATGCCATCCAACCATCTCATCTTCTGTCTCTCCCTTCTCCTCCTGCCCTCAGTTTCTCCCAGCATCAGGGTCTTTCCCAATGAGTCAGTTATTTGCATCAGTCAGGGTTGATTTCCTTTAGGATTGACTGGTTTGATCTCCTTGAAGTCCAAAGGACTCTCAAGAGTCTTCTCCAGTGTCACAATTCAAAAGTATGAATTCTTTGGCTCTCAGCCTTCTTTGTGGTCCAACTCTCTCTTCCATACATGACTACTGGAAAAACCAATGCTTTGACTATATAGACCTTTGTCCACAAAGTGATATCTCTTCTTTTTAATACACTGTCTTGGTTTGTCACTGCTTTCCTTCCAGGGAGCAAACACTTTTTAATTTGATGGCTGTAATCACCATCCATGGTGATTTTGGAGCCCAAGAAAATAAAATCTGTCACTGTTTCCACTTTTCCCCTCAACTGTTTGCATGAAGTAATGGGACTGGATGCCATGATCTTAGTTTTTTGAATGTTGAGTTTTAAGCCAGCTTTTTCACTCTCCTCTTTCACCTTCATCAAGAGGCTCTTTAATTCATCTTCACTTTCTGCCATTATGCTGGTATTATCTGCATACCTGAGGCTGTTGATATGTCTCCCAGCAATCTTGATTCCAGCTTGAGATTCATCCATCCTGGCATTTCTCATAATGTACTCTGTATAGAAGTTAAATAAGCAGGGTGATGATCTACAGCCTTGACAAGCTCCTTTCTCAATTTTAAACTAGATCATTGTTCTATGTCTGGTTCTGACTTTGCTTCTTGACCTGCATACAAGTTTCTCAGGAGACAGGTAAGGTGGCATTCCCATCTGGCATTCCCATCTCTAAGAATTTTCCACAGTTTATTGTGAACCACACAGTCAAATGCTTTAGCATAGTCAGTGAAGCAGAGTTAGATATTTTTCTGGAATTTCCTTGCTTTCTCTGTGATCCAATGGATATTGGCCATTTGATCTCTGGTTTCTCTGCCTTTTCTAAATCCAGCTTGTACATCTGAAAGTTCTTGGTTCACAGTTCACATACTGACTAGAAAAGAGTTACCTCGGTCTGTTTTTAATAGAATATTCATGGACTACCCCTGTTAATTTAATTAAACAGGCTCCCAAACCTTTGTGGTCTCCCCACACTAGAGCCAAAGGAAGAGTTCACCTATCCCTTACTTACTGAATTTGCCTTGATTCTCCATGGATAAGAAAGGAGGGGTGGGTGGTGATGGTGTCAATTATGTGGACAATGAAACTCATGGGATATTCCTCTTTGCCATCAGATCTATACTCAAAATGAGAAAATGGAAGGGTTCTGCCTCTGTGCTGGGAACTTGTGCACATCTTACTCCCTCATGGTGTCATAATACAGTGCATTTGTTTCAAATCTGATGAAAATCCAGGAGTAAACAATGCATATTAATTGATCCATGCATTTCAATGAACAATAAATTTGAGTCCTTAGATTGATTTTCCTGAGCAAGCCAATAAAGTGAGTAAACTTTGCATTATTTATCACTGGTCATCCACTGTATGTTTAAGTCAACAGAACTAGTGTGCTTTCCATGGGAAAGCAGCAGGCTTGTTTGGGAGAGATCAGGATACAGCATCAGATTTTTATTTTGATTCTTTCAAAACTTGACAGAAAGGCCATCCACAACTTTCTGTCTTCTTTCTTGTCAGGTGAGCACACATGTGTACAAGGGAAGACAGTCCATCTGTAACCTTAGAAAGAATACAGTAGACCATGAAACAAAGTGTATTTTTACCAATTAGATGAGTCATTTTCCCCATGAGGTTAATTATCATTAATGACTTTAATTAAGGAGGCATGCGAAGTATTTATCTTGGAAAGTGTGGATCCATGTGGTTTGCACTATTGGATTTTTGCTCTCCGCTGTGATTGTGCTCTTTCAAAACACCCTATTACTGTTAAATCTCTTTGGTGCTATATGCTAAGTTGTGATGCCTGAGGGCATATTTTACAGTAACATTGACCAGGTTTAGCCTGACATTTAACAAACTGTGGAGGTAGAATTATTCTTGTTCATTGGAGGCTTCCAAGTTGGAATTTGTAAGATAAATGAGTCAGTTGCATCTATTCTCTAGCAATTAACTGATAATTGGGGCATTTAATCAGAATACTGACTTGAAGGACTCTAGCCTGATTAGATGCTGTTGGCAGGAAAAAAAGATTCAACTACTTGTTCATCTCATTCGAGTACTACATTCACACCCTAAATCCAGATCAAGCCCAAATCTAGCCTATAAAAATTTTACAGGAAAATGGATACTTTGCCAACAAAGGTCCATCTAGTCAAAGCTATGGATTTTTCAGTAGTCATGTATGGATGTGAGAGTTGGACTATAAAGAAAGCTGAGTGCCGAAGAATTGATGCTTTTGAACTATGGTGTTGGAGAAGATTCTTGAGAGTCCCTTGGCCTGCAGGGAGATCAAACCAGTCCATCCTAAAGGAAATCAGTCCTGAATATTCATTGGAAGGACTGATGCTGAAGCTGAAACTCCAATACTTTGGTCACCTGATGTGAAGAACTGACTCATTAGAAAAGACACTTATGCTGGGAAAGATTGAAGACAGGAGGAGAAGGGGACGACAGAGGATGAAATGGTTGGATGGCATCACCGACTCAGTGGACTAGTTTGAGTAAGCTCCGGGAGTTGGTGATGGACAGGGAAGCCTGGTGTGTGGGTAGTCCATGGGGTCGCAAAGAGTCGGACATGACTGAGCGACTGAACTGAACTGAGATGACAGATAGGCTGGTTTGGAGGACTTGAGATATCTTAATTAAGTTGCTTAAAACTAATGATAAAAAGAAAAATCTTAAAAGCAGCTAGAGCAAAAAAACATATCATTTTCAGAAAATCAAAGACTAAAATTTACAACAGATTTAATTATTAGAAACGGTGCAAGCCAGGAAACAATGGAGCATCATCTTTGAAGTACGAAAAATAAATACCGGACATCTAGAATTCTTTAGCCAACAAAAATATTTATCAAAAGTAAAGGTGAAGCAAAGACTTTCAAACATATAAAAGCTAAGAATTGTACCACAAGTCAGCATTTCTGGAAATGTTGAAGGAAGTCCTGCTGGCAGAAGAAAACCAAAACCAGATGGAAATCTGAATTTATACAAAGGTCTGAGGAACACCTGTAAATGCAACAAATTGTTTTCATTTTTAATTATTTTAAATGATATCCAACCATCTAAGACCTGAATCATAACAAATGTATTGTGAGATTTATAACATATATAGAAGTAAAATGTATGAGAACAAATAACACACAAAGGCCTGGAGGGGGAAATGGTAGTATGTTGGTGTAAGGTTCTTATGCTCTACATGAAGAGGTATGCCATCACTTGAAGTTGAACTGTGACTAATTACAGATATGTATTATAATCCCTAAAGGGACCACTAAAACAGCACAACAAAATAAGCCAACAAATCTAACTAAATAAATAAATAACATAAATAAAATCTGCAAAGGAAAAAGTAAAATTGCATTTGTAGACATCATGATTATGTATGGAGAAAAATCCACAAAATCATCAAACTACTAAGGTGAATAGTTAAAAATAATTATGCTTCTTCATATTAGCAATGCATAATTATGTATTGAAAATATTTATGACATTTTAAAAAATATGAAATACTTGGAAATAAATTTGACAAAAGATGCAAGACCTGTACATTGAAACTAAAAGAGAAAAATTACTGAAAGACACTAAAAAAGATCTAAATGTGAAAGAAAAATTCAATAGCCTAGACATCATCAAAATTAAAACTTCTGTTTTTTGAAAGACAACCTAAGACAATGCATGAACTGAGAGAAAATATTTGAAAATTGTATATTTGATATAAGGCTTGTATCTAGAATATACATTAAAAATTTTTTTAAAAAACACTCAAAAGTAAGAACACCAGCAGCCCAATTTATACAATGGCCATAAGATTTGAATAGGCATGTCATCAGAGAAGACAAGATGAATGGTAAATAAGTACGTGAAAGGACCCAACATCATCAGTCAATAGGGAAATGA
>NW_011494826.1:6647569-6665832 GCF_000754665.1 Bison bison bison | reverse complement strand
CATATACCTATTAGAATGGCTAAAACTAAAAAGACTTACTGCCAATTGTGGGCAAGAATATGGAATAGTTAAAATGCTCATCTATTGCTGGTGTAAATGTAAAATGATACAACCACTTTCAGAAAACACTTTGTAAATTTCTTAAAAGCATGTACTTACCACACAATCTAGCCATTCTATTCCTGCATATTTTACCTAAAGGAAATGAATGCATATGTCCACACAAAAACTTGTAGCAAATATTCATAGTGGGTTTATTTGTAATACAAATGTAAAAGAACCCAAATGTCCACCAACATACCATAGGTGAATGAATAAACAAATTTCTGGTATAATTAACATAACAAATACTTTTCAGTATTAAAAACAAATAAGCGATTGATATATGAAACATCATGGATGAATCTTGAAATAAATATGCTGAGGAAAAGAAGTCATACAGAAAAAAATATATAGTATATATGATTCCAGTTACATAAAAGTCTAGAAATTAAAAACTATCTATAGTGACAGAAAGCAAATTAGTGGTGCCTGGAGTAGGGGGAGGAGCAGGAGGGAGAGATTACAGAAAGACATGAGAAAATTTGGGAGGTGACAGACATGTTCATTATCTTGACTACAGTGATGGTTTTACAAGAGTGTAAATATGTCAAAATACCAAATTGCGTACTTTTTGTACAACTTGATATATGTCAATTATACTTCAATAAAGCTGTAAAAAGAAGAAAAAAATCAAATGAGATATAATTTCACTCTCATCAGACTTGCAAAATTCAAAAAGATCTTAACAGTATCAAGTTTTGTCAAGGATCTGATTGTACACTGCAGAAGGCAGTATAAAATTTGCACAGCCTCTTTGGAAAGCAATTTGGCAATATCATGTTGAAAATGAACAGATGAACGTTCTTTCAACTTTGCGTTTCTACTTTCAAGTAATTACCCTGCAAAACTATTATGCATGTGCACTTTAAGGCGCATAAGGATATTCATTGCAGCATTGTTTCTGATAGGAAAGAAATGAAACAACTTGAATGTCCATCAGTAGGGGAACAATAAACATATTTACACATGGCTTCCCTGGTGGCTCAGTCGGTAAAGAATCTGCTTGCAATGCAGGAGACCTGGGTTTAATCCCTGTGTCAGGAAGATCCCTTGGAAAGGGAAATGACCACCCACTCCAGTATTCTTGCCTGGAAAATCCCATGGACACCAAAGCCTAGAGAGCTACAGACCATGGGGTCACAAATGAGTCAAACACAACTTAGTGACTAAACACCACCAACACACCTATATTATAATGTTTGTTTATTATACAGTATAAGCAAGTGGTGGCATTGTCATATAATGAAAAATAGCAGTGTTTCTTTTTCTTCCTGAGTTCATGTGAAAACTACCTGGGGATCTTTAGATATGGGGTGAGGTTTGGGGTTCAGCCTTTTGAAGAAGTCCCCCAGTGATGTTACTACTTCTGAGTCATGGTATGTCGTGTTACGAAACAGTACTGCATGAATGAACTAGAGGTATATGTATCAACATGGATAAGTCTAAAAAAGTAGAGAGGATAAAAAGCAAATTGCCAAAAGATTTGCACAGTATGATAGCTATAGCGTAAAAAGTTTAAAAACTCAAAGCAGTATTATACATTGTCCATGGGTATGAATGTTCATAAGACATTATTTTAAAGATTTAAAACCATGGACGTGGAGGATAAGCAACAGGGAAAGCTGATTGCAGAAGAGAAGGATAGGCAACAAATAGTGCTGGAGAGGGAAAGGAGACCCTCCATTTAACCATCATGTTCTATTTTGTTCCTTTAAAAAAAAGCCTGGAGATAAAATCTAAAACAGTAACATTAGTTCCTTGCTGGATGTGTATACAAATGTTTAATAGGATTCTGAGAACTTTGACATATTTTGAGCTTAGAAAAATAAATACAAAAGGAAATCAATACCTATAAATTATTTCATAGTTCAACTTCCATGTTAATAGTGCTAGTAATTGACACTTTCAAAACTGAAATGGTTATGTCACTACTGGGTGTTGAAGTCAGAGAGCCTCCCTGACACCTCACAGGAGGGAGAATCTCCTTTGGGTTAAATGTAGCATCTTGATAGAGACTTTGCAGTCTCCCCTCTTAGTGGCCTTAATCTCCCTAAGCAAATGCCACTTTGTAATAAGATTTTCTTTCTTTGGACACCAGATTGTGCTCTAGTGTAGGAAGTTGATGGGATGTATATGGCTGATGAACTTGGTTATAATATGTATCTTGGACATCGGTGGTAATGCGTACTTGAAGTGTAAGCATGGGAATGGCTGTAGCATGATTGCAAAAGGTGAGTTATCTTCCTTCAGTCACATATGATGTGACAAGACCATCTAGACTCCATGACTGGCCGCTCTTCTTTAGAGACACGCCGCATTAACTGGCTCCCTGAAAGGAAGGGCCCCAGAGCTGTGTGAGGAGTTAAGATAGTCACTCCGTCTGTCCCTACTGCTATCACAGCTTCTGAGACCTAAACACCTGGACAGCTTCTTCTCCCAAGTGAATTAAGAAGGACCCAACTTCCCAGGAACCCACAGGCCATCAGATCATCCTAGACTTCACTGTTAGATTGCACCCAGCCCTGCCTGTATTGGTGAAAAACCTTAGCCCTTTTATTTAATATGAACCTTCTTCTTTTTGATCACAGGAGGACAGCAGGTAGCATTAAATTGTGCTTGTTTTGGGTGTGTATTCTGAGTCTCTTCTTTTGAGTAGAGGAAAAAGATTGCGCAGTATGTCTGACTAGAAAATGGCACAGCAATGATGAGTGGGCCTCAGAGTGTGGTCCACTTTCCACCAGTATTCTTGCCTGGAGAATCCTATGGACAGAGGAGCCTGGCAGGCTAAGTCCATGGAGTCGCAAAGAGTCGGACACAACGCAGGGACCTTTCACTCGCTGACAGGTTACTGTCATCAGTGTCAAGGTGAACTGGGAATCTGCAGCCTGGGGCTCTGGCAGATCTACAGAAGTGTTTCCTTTAGGGGTAGAACTTGGCTTCTTTCCTGCTAGCCACCTGTAGAGGTGGGAATCCATTGCACTTATTGTCTGGGAAATTGGAATAATGCCACTGTACCCTGAGGCCAGAGATCTTGTCACCATCCTGGCAAAGAGAGGAGAATGCTCTTGTGTATTTAGCCCAGGCAGGGGACTGGGGAAACAGAAGAATTGTCAGCGAGGTTCACTGAGCCCCAGCATTCCACAGTGCTTAATACACAGCTCGTTCCATTTCACACAACTGAGTCCTTTTTCTACAATGACAAGTGCTGTCAACTGGACTAGGTCAGAAAGATTCTGGTATCAACTGTTGGGCCATTCCTGAAACTGCTTCTCCAGACTGGATCACTGAGCCAGATCCCCCCTTCCCTGTTATAACTTCTCTCTTAAGATGCTGTTGTCCTTCCTGACTCCTGTTGGGGCCAACCGCGTCCATCAGATATGGCCATGTGGTCTGATTCCCAACAGTGAGCAGCATTCATGTCTTTTTCTTTCCCTGGGATGCTCTCAGTGCTCCGGTAAATGAGTGGCCATAGAAGGAAATGTTTAGTTGGGGAACAGAGTCCAAATCTGCTTCCCAGGGGCCTCAGGGCTCAGTTCCTGTCAAATAGGGCCTCTGTATTATAACCATATTGACTTTTTAAAAATGTTCTTCAGTTTGATTATCATGAACTCTGAGCTGGATGGTATTATATCTAGATATTTCAAATGAGGCTCAGTGAAAAATAAGAGAAGCAGTGAGTTGAGTTCAGTCCCTCAGTTGTGTTTGACTTTGTGACCTTATGGACTGCAGCACGCCAGGCTTCCCCATCCATCACAAACTCCTGGAACTTGTTCAAACTCATGTCCATCAAGTTGATGATGCCATCCAACCATCTTATCCTCTGTTGCCCCCTTCTCCTGCCCTCAATCTTTCCCAGCCTCAGGGTCTTTTTCAATGAGTCAGCTCTTCAAATCGTGTGGCCAAAATATTGGAGCTTCAGCATCAGTCCTTCCAATGAACATTCAGGACTGATCTCCTTTAGGACTAAGAAGCAGTTTAGGGGGAAAGGAAATTTGTTGGTGAAGGTAAGGTGACCAAGTTCTGAAAGAGAAGAATTTAAAATGTGACCATGAAAGGTGCACATTTTAGGTTGTGAGTCTTTGAGGAGAGACAGGCTTCCCTGGTGGCTTAGACAGTAAAGAATCTGCCTGCAATGCAGGAGACCTGGGTTCTATCCTTGGGTGGGGAAGATCCCGTGGAGAAGGAAATGGCAACCCAGTACAGTATTCTTGCCTGGAGAATTCCATGGACAGAGGAGCTTGGTGGGCTACAGTTCATGGAGTCACAGAGTCGGACATGACTGAGTGACTAACACTTAACACAGTAGCCCAAGCAAAGAACTCAAAAACAGTGTGGGCTTGGACACATGGGGAGAGAGCCAGGAGACTGGCTTTCTGGAACGGAGCTCATGTTGGGAGAGAATCCTAATAGGTGGGGTGAAGCCTGTCTCCAGGAGTCTTCAAAGTCAGGAGGTGTGGTAGGCCAGTGCGATTCAGTGTAGAATCTGCCTAGTGTAAAAAATGATGTGGAATTGATGACAGTGTTTGGAGAGTAGAGGAGAAAAAGACTGTAGGGAGAATATATTAGAAGTTACAATAGTAATTTAAGCAAGCAAAGTCTGCTTTAAGATGGGAATGGAGGAAAAAAGGACAAATCTTAGGCATTTCATAGTAACAGCTAGAGGATAATGAGGATGTGAAAGTCCAAACTGATGTGAACACTGGTAGAGATGGGACAGTTCAAAAGGAGTGCCAGCCACTTTGGAAGGAAAACAACTTCTCTTTGGGACATATTGAACTTAAGGTGACAGGAGAGTTTAAAATTCAACAAAAGATAAATTGTTAAAGACTCTATTAATTTTAAAGTTGAAGTTCAACTTTTAAGAAGAGCAATTTAAGGTTGACTTCTTTATTTTACCCTAAAATGCCTGGGATTTCCATAGGTAGACATAAGTGAAATGGTCTCAATTAGAGACCAATGGAAATTAGAAATAAGAGGAGTAGTCACTGGCCTCTAGGATGATTATGTTAAATGTCATTAAGACCAGAAGACAGGGTTTTAACATGGAGAGAGGTAGCTTATTCATTTCTTATTCAGCCACATCACATTATACTCAGAAGTATGGATTCAACAGGGAAAAAGAGAAAAAAGTGTCTGAGGTCTCTAGGTGTTGAAGGCTTGGGGTGCAATTTTAGTAAAAGAATTTACTTTTCAAAATCCCCAATTTTTTTTTTTCCATTCTAACGGGTATTCCATAGGTATAATTTTTTTTTAATTTATCTATTTTTATTGAAGAATAATTGCTTTACAGAATTTTGCTGTTTTCTGTCAAACTTCAATATGAATCAACCATAGGTATACATATATCCCCTCCCTTTTGAAACTCCCTCCCATTTCCCTCCTCATCCCACCCCTCCAGGTTGGTACAGAGCCCCTGTTTGAGTTTCTTGAGCCACACAGCAAATTCCCATTGGCTATCTATTTTACATATGGTAATGTAAGTTTCCAGGTTACTCTTTCCATACATCTCACCCTCTCCTCCCCTTTCCCCATGTCCATAAGTCTATTCTCTATGTTTCTCCATTGCTGCCCTGTAAATAAATTCTTCAGTACCACTTTTTTAGATTCTGTATATATGTGTTATATATGGTATTTATCTTTCTCTTTCTAAGTCACTTCACTCGGTATGATAGGTTCTAAGTTCACCCACCTCATTAGAACTGACCCAAATGCGTTCTTTTTTGTGGCTGAGTAATATTCCATTGTGTATATGTACCAAATAATCTATTCATCTGTCGATGGACATCTAGGTTGCTTCCATGTTCTCGCTATTGTAAATAGTGCTGCAGTGAACAATGGGATACATGTGTCTCTTTCAATTTTGGTTTCCTCGGGGTATATGCCTAGGAGTGGGGTTGTTGGGTCATATGGTGGTTTTATTCCTAGTTTTTAAAGAATCTCCATACCATCTTCCCTTGTGGCTGTATCAATTTACATTCCCACCAACAGTGCAAGAGCTTTCCCTTTTCTCCACACCCTCTCCAGTTTTTATTGTTTGTAGACTTTTTGATGAGGGCCATTCTGACTGATGTGAGGTGATATCTCAGTGTAATTTTGATTTGCATTTCTCTAATAATGAGCAGTGTTGAGCATCTTTTCATGTGTTTGTTAGCCATCTGTATGTCTTCTTTGGAGAAATGTCTGTTTAGGTCTTTTCCCCACTTTTTGATTGGGTTGTTTGTTTTTCTGGCATTGAATTGTATGAGCTGCTTGTATATTTTGGAAATTAATCCCTTGTCAGTTGTTTTGTATGCTATTATTTTCTCCCATTCTGAGGGTTCTCTTTTCACCTTTGCTGTGCAAAAGATTTTAAGTTTAATCAGGTCCCACTTGTTTACTTTTGTATTTATTTCCATTACTCTAGGAGGTGGGTCATCAGAGAAGGCAATGGCACCCCACTCCAGTACTCTTGCCTGGAAAATCCCATGGATGGAGGAGCCTGGTAGGCTGTAGTCCATGGGGTTGCACAGAGTGGGACACGACTGAAATGACTTAGCAGCAGCAGCAGCAGGAGGTGGGTCATAGAGGATCTTGCTTTGATTTATGTGATTGAGTGTTCTGCTTATGTTTTCCTCTCAGGTTTTATAGTTTCTGGTCTTACATTTAGGTCTTTAATCCATTTTGAGTTTATCTTTGTATGGTGTTGGGAAGTGTTCTAATTTCATTCTTTCACATGTAGCTGTCCCATTTTCCCAGCACTATTTATTGAAGAGCCTGTCTTTACCCCATTGTATATTCTTGCCTCCTTTGTCAGAAATAAGGTACCCATAGGTGCATGGGTTTATCTCTGGGCTTTCTATTTTGTTCCATTGGTATATATTTCTTTTTTTGTACCATACTCTCTTGATGACTGTAGCTTTGTAGTGTAATCTGAAGTCAGGAAGATTGATTTCTTCAACTCCATTCTTTCTCAAGACTGTTTTGACTATTTGGGGTATTTTGTGTTTCCATATGACTTGTGATACTTTTTGTTCTAGTTCTGTGAAAAATGCCACTGGTAATTTGATAGGGATCACATTAAATCTGTAGATTGTGTTTGGTAGTATAGTCATTTTCACAATATTGATTTTTCCTACCCAGGAACATGGAATATCTCTCCATCTGTTTATGTCATCTTTGATTTCTTTCATTAGTGTCTTGTAATTTTCTGTGTACAGTTCTTTTGTCTCCTTAGGTAAGTTTATTCCAGATATTTAATTCTTTTTTGTTGCAATTGTGAATGGGATTGATTCCTTAATTTCTATTTCTGATTTTTAATTGTTAGTATATAGAAATGCAAGTAATTTCTGTGTATTGATTTTGTATCCTGCAACTTTGCTAAATTCACTGATTAGCTCTAGTAATTTTCTGATACTATCTTTAGGGTTTTCTATGTACAATATCATATCATCTGAAAACAGTGAGAGCTTTACTTCATCTTTTCTGATTTGGGTTCATTTTATTTCTTTTTCTTCTCCAATTGCTGTAGCTAGGACTTCCAGAACTATGTTGAATAATAGTGGTGAAAGTGGACACCCTTGTCTTGTTCCTGATCTTAGGGGGAATGCTTTCAGTTTTTCACCATTGAGAATAATGTTTGCTGTAGGCTTATCATATATGGCCTTTACTATGTTGAGGTAGGTTTCTTCTATCCCCATTTTTTAAGAGTTTTAATCATAAATGGGTGTTGAATTTTGTCAAAGGCTTTTTCTGCATCTATTGAGATTATCCTAACGTTTTTATCTTTCAATTTGTTAATATGGTGTATCACATTGATTGATTTGCATATGTATTGAAGAATCCTTGCATCCTTGGAATAAACCCAGCTTGATTGTGGTATATGAGCTTTTTGATGTGTTGCTGAATTCTGTTTGCTAAAATTTTGTTGAGGATTTTTGCATCTATATTTTTCAGTGATATTGGCCTGTTGTTTTCTTTTTTTGTGTTGTTTTTGTCTGGTTTTGGTATCAGGGTGATGGTGGCCTCATAGAATGAATTTGAAAGTGTTCCTTCCTCTGCAATTTTTTGAAAGAGTTTTAGAAGGATAGGCATTAGCATTTCTCTAAATGCTTGATAGAATACTTCTGTGAAGCCATCTGGTCCTGGGCTTTTGTTTTTTGGGAGATTTTTGATCACAGCTTCAATTTCAGAGCTTGTAATTGGGTTGTTCATAATTTCTGTATCTTCCTGTTTCTGTCTTGGAAGATTGAACTTTTCTGAGAATCTGTCCATTTCTTACAGGTTATCTATTTTATTGCCATATAATTTTTCATAATAGTCTCTTATAATCCTTTGTATTTCTGCCTTGTCTGCTGTAACCTCTCCTTTTTCATTTCTAATTTTGTTGATTTGATTCTTCTCTCTTTTGTTCTGATGAGTCTGGCTAAAGGTCTGTCAATTTTGTTTATCTTCTCAAAGAACCAGGTTTTAGTTTTGTTAACCTTTACTATTGTTTCTTTCATTTCTTTTTCATTTATTTCTGCTTGGATCATTATGATTTCTTTCCTTCTACTAATGTTGGGGTTTTTTTGTTCTTCTTTCTCCAGTTGTTTTAGGTGTAAAGTTAAGTTGTCTATTCAATGTTTTTCTTGTTTCTTGAGGTAGGATTGTATTGCTATAAAGTTCCCTCTTAGAACTGCTTTTGCTGCATTCCATAGGTTTTGAGTTGTGTTTTCATTGTCATTTGTTTCTAGAAATTTTTTGATTTCCCTTTTGATTTATTCAGTAACTTATTGGTTATTTAGAAATGTGCTGTTTAATCTCCGTGTGTTTGTGTTTCTTGCAGTTTTTTCTTGTAATTGATATCTAGTGTCATAGTGTTGTGGTCAGAGAAGATGCTTGATAGGATTTCTATTTTCTTTAATTTACTGAGGTTTGATTTGTGACCCAAGATGTGGTCTATCCTAGAGAATGTCCCATGTGCACTTGAGAAGGTATATTCTTCATCATTTGGATGGTATGTCCTGAAGATACCAATGAGATCCATCTCATTTAATGTATCATTTAAGACTTACGTTTCCTGATTGATTTTCTGCTTTGATGATCTGTCCATTGGTGTGAGTGGGATGTTAAAGTCTCTTACTATTACTGTGTTACTGTCAATTTCTCCTTTTATGTTTGTTAGTGTTTGTTTTATGTATTGAGGTGCTCCTATGTTGGATGAATAGATATTTGCAATTGTTATGTCTTCCTCTTGATTTGATCTCTTAATCATTATGTAGTGTCCTTCCTTATCTCTTGTAATCTTCTTTATTTTAAGGTCTATTTTGTCTGATACGAGGATTGCTACTCCAGCTTTCCTTTGCTTCCCATTTTCATGGAATATATTTTTCCATCCTCTCACTTTCAGTCTATGTGTGTCTTGAGGTCTGAAGTGGGTTTCTTGTAGACAGGGTAAATACGGGTCTTGTTTTTTTATCCATTCAGCCAGTCTGTGTCTTTTGGTTAAAATCCCAAAATTTTAATGGGAAACTTGGGCCAGAAGTTTGAGTTGGTTCAATAATGTAAAGAAGAGGAAAACTGTTATTACAGTCACAATTGTGTTCTGGAAAATTCTTCTGACTTGCTGGACAGCTTGTAGGTTTTAGTCATGCAAAGATTATTTTGGCGCTTTAGAAGTTCACATAGCTCTATTTTAGAGGGAGAAGAATCTAGAGTTTAGGACTTAGAGTCGGGAGCACCTGGATTGTGTGGGTTTGAGGAGCCAGGGGATTGTGTTAGTCTGAAGCATCTCTGCATGGAGAGGCCAGTGTGAAATCTTGGTGGAGGGGAGCCTGGAAGGAATGTCAAATGTTCAACTTAAAACTGCTTTAAATCTCATGTTAAAAATACCTCCTTTTTGGAGTAGACAAAGACGTTTAAGAAAGGGCTATAAATGCATGAACCACAAAGGAAAAAACATAAATTTGACTTTATCAAAATAGAGATTTGGACCTATATGAGACACAGATCAAGGGCACAAGCCAAACTTGTCTAGATCTCAAAAGAATAGGGGGATCTCAACTACCATGTGAGTTATATCAGGCTTTACTTGGGCTGTTCTGATAGGGCTAGTTGGGTTTGGATAAGCATGTGACAACTTTGTATCAGAGCCTGAAGGATTTTTTTTTTTAGTAAACTCTGGGTCTGTTATGTTGTATTCACCAACATCATCCAATGATAAGTCCACTCATTAAATTCTTTTTTTTCCCCATCCCTTTTTAGGGACTCATATAACCAATATAATCTCTGTCTGTCTGTCTTTCTCCTTCCCTTTCCTTTCTATCTCCTCTGTACATCCTTCCTCTTAGTTTCTACTTCTTCATGAATTTTCTACCTTTATTGGCTTCAGTATCATTTTATATAAAACATTTCTCCTCTTCCTCAAAGGGACACTAATAATGCAAGTTCATTTCAGTTCAGTCACTCAGTCGTGTCCGACTCTTTGCAACCCCATAAACTGCAGCATGCCAGGCCTCCCTGTCCATCACCAACTCTCAGAGTTCACCCAAACTCATGTCCATTGAGTCAGTGATGCCATCTAACCATCTCATCTTCTGTTGTCCCCTTCTCCTCCTGCCCCCAATCCCTCCCAGCATCAGAGTCTTTTCCAATGAGTCAACTCTTTGCATGAGGTGGCCAAAGTACTGGAGTTTCAGCCTCAGCATCAGTCCTTCCACTGAACACCCAGGGCTGATTTCCTTTAGGATGGACTGGTTGGATCTCCTTGCAGTCCAAGGGACTCTCAAGAGTCTTCTCCAACACCACACTTCAAAAGCATCAATTCTTCAGTGCTCAGCTTTCTTCATAGTCCAACTCTCACATCCATACATGACTACTGAAAAAACCATAGCTTTGACTAGACGGACCTTTGTTGACAAAGTAAAGTCTCTGCTTTTGAATATGCTATCTAGGTTGGTCATAACTTTCCTTCCAAGGAGTAAGCGTCTTTTAATTTCATGGCTGCAGTCACCATCTTCAGTGATTTTGGAGCCTCAAAAAATAAAGTCAGCCACTGTTTCCACTGTTTCCCCATCTATTTGCCATGAAGTGGTGGGACTGGATACATTGATCTTAGTTTTATGAATGTTGAGCTTTAAGCCAACTTTTTCACTCTCCTCTTTCACCTTCATCAAGAGGCTCTTTAGTTCTTCACTTTCTGCCATAAGGGTGGTGTCATCTGCATATCTGAGGTTAATGATATTTCTCCTGGCAATCTTGATTCCAGCTTGTGCTTCTTCCAGCCCTGTGTTTCTCATGATGTACTCTGCATACAGTAGTTTGAGCAATAAAAGTTAAATTAAGTTTTGTTTTAAAATATTAAGCTTTTTTTTTTTTTTTTTCCCCCCCCCCCCCCCCCCCCTCAAAACAGTGAAATCCAGACTTCAGATAATTTGTTTAAATGGTAGCACTAATGGGAACATTTACTGAGTTACCACCCGAAAAACAACAACAACAAAAAAACTAACCTAAAGGTCTAGCTAATTTATAGAGGAGAGCCTTGAATCAATTTGCCTAAACACAGCTGTCCTCACAGTATCCTCCCACTATTACTTTTAAGTTTGTAGCATTTCACAGAAAATGCCAACATGCAATGTGCTGTGTTACCTCAAGCAGGCACAAATGCGCTGAGCAGATTGGCTGATATGCACAGAAAGGATGATAAGTGTTATTTTTGTGGTTTTTTTTTTTGTTGAGAGGCTTTTTTAAAGTCTGAACTTGGTAATCCTAAAAACACGTAATCAATTTTGAGACAGAGGTAAAAATCTTCTGCAATTCTCTCTCTAGAGACAACAAAAATAGGCAGCTTCCAAAGCAAGAAATAACTGTGGTTACATGAAAACCTTTGACACTCAGTTTTCTCTTTGCACCCTTTCCAGGGCTCCAAGAGCAACTTACAATCACGGGGAGAAAACCTTTGAGAACTGGTTCTAAAGGAGGTTATTTTGAAGAAAGTGTAATTGGAAAAAAAAAAATCATGGCTGGCTGGTTTAGAATTTGCTCATGTAAAATGCATGTGTGTTTGCCTTCCACAATGCACAAAGGATTCCAGTTATAAACCTCCCTCCACCAGTGAGGAAAATTGGTCTACTGGCAAATATATCAAGGGATTTTTCAGCTTAAGTACTATTTGTCTGTGAAATCTTTTGCAGATGGGGAAATTGTTTTAGTCCACTCTGATGTCCTCCAGATTACTAAAAAAAAAAAAAAAATGGACTTACGAGTTGTCAACAATACCATGATCTAATTAGACACACTAGACATTTTGCAAGAAGCCATAATATCTAGCTGATACCAGCAATTCTTACATAGAAATAAAGAAAGATGTCCCAAATAATTCAGTGATTTCTGGCAGCAAACGGGCAAAGAGAAGAAGGGAAGGAAAGAAGGAAGGGAAGGAGAGAAGAAAGGAAGGAAGGAAGGTCTCTTTCACTTTGAAAAGAGAAATTTTGCTGCCAAATGAAATCCATTCATGTGTAGCCAGAAACATCCATTTTCAGCACATGGGCCACTGCTTCTGAACAGGATGCCAGCTGTGTGCCATGTATGTTCTTGACAAGGAAAGGCTCTGCTTTGAAACTTCAGGTTGGTGTCATATCACCAGGAAATCAACCAACCTGGAAGGCCAGGGGTGCCATTTGTCTTTAAAGACTAGATGAACCACGGAGGGAAAGGTGTCCTCCAGGTCCTAAATCATGTTAAGGAAAGCACTTGACCTCTGTTCCCACACTCTCGCCAGGCACTTGATGCTCACAGCATCCACAGTTGGTGAAACACTGGGATAACAGGGAAGTCAGCATGCAGCTGAGTACTCTTTCCATTTCAGTGCAAGAAGCTTCTGGAGGGTAGAGCTCTCACCTTTGTCCCCGCAGGGGATAATAGCATAACTGCCATCTACGGGGTCGCACAGAGTCGGACACAACTGAAGCGACTTAGCAGCAGCAGCAGCAGAGTGCAAAGACAGAAACCCATGCTTTGAGAGGTTAAGTAATGTATCAAGGTCAGAAAAGGAGTTGAGGCAGAGTGGGATTTAAACCTGAATCATCTGACTGTGTTCTTAACCTCTATTAGGTATTACCTCCCACTGTCTGAGAGGAGGGCAGCATTAGGAATATTTGTCATTAACTGTTTCCAATTTCTAGAGTTTTTTCCCATGATTAATTAGTCAACTTCCCTTACTTTACCACTATCCTCAAATGGTAGTGCAGAGAAAGGCAAAGGTTTCCCCATGGATTAGACAAAGAGAAAGTAAATAAATGCTGGTCTCCCCAATACCAGCGGCTTTTTGCTGCAACAAAAGCGTGACTCTGAAGAGAGTTATGAGGATGGACTGGGAGGGGTAGGTAGAAAGAGCAGAAATGAAACCATCAGGATGCATTTTCCTGTTTACCAAGGAGTTTCTGATTTGGTTTTATTTGGGCAACTCTTCTGTGCTGCTTTTAATGTAAAGAAAGGAAGCTGTGAAGCAGAGAGCTGCAGCAAACTCCAGAGTGATTGGAAATAGCCAGGAGTCTAAGAGATTTCGGCTAACGGGAGAAAGGGAGAGAAGGTCATTATTTATGCTCCCCAAGCTCTTGCAGGGAGAATCTGCTCTGTGTGTCTGACTCCATATGGCTAGCTTTCCAGCCCACAAAGATGGATGAATACAGGGCTGTGTCTGAAGATGAGCCACTGTGGAATTAACTGAAAGAAGAAAAAAAAAATTCTTTCCTTTCTACTTCAGTATGTAGTTCTAACCTCAAGGGAGCATATCTGCTATGTAGTAGATATTCAAGAAGGTTAACAGATTGTTATAATGGGCTACAAAGCACAAAGGCTACAGGCCATCAACCATAAGGACTAAATACACTGACACAAGAAACCCAGTGGAAGGGAGTGGTAAGCTGTGAAAGGGCAGCAGCTGGGAGAGGATGTCCCTGGGGCAGGGACTCAGATGTGCCACCACCAGCCCTGAGTTGTTCAGTCTGCCAGTCTCCACCTACCTCTGTTTCCAGACTCCAGCCCCCACCCTCAGTCTCATTTTTATCAAGAGACATTTGCAGTTTTAACAGCTCATTGAAACCTGTCCACCCTGTGGACAGGTAATGGGCATAACAGCTCATGCTCACCCTTGTAGACTTGACTTTTCCTAATCATTTGCATCTAATCAGTTTGCTGATCTAAGTCTGCCTCATTCATCTGAAAAATGCCAGCAATAATTTGTTACGCAGGTATTTGATCAGAGTTTCTGCAGAGAAACATCCTGGATCAAATATCAATAAATCAGGGTAGCCAGTGCCTTAACCCTTGATCCAATGCATTACTTTTCCAGGAGACCAATTCTAGGCAAAAAATATCTTTGTGAGTATGGAATAAAAATCTTCTTTAATAGTATTATGCAAAATCATAAAAATTTGGAAAGAAAAGTTTTTAATACTTGATTTAATTACATATTCAAGTATGGTATTACATAGTAGCCCTGAGAATGATATTTTTTTAATAGCCTTCTTTGTCATGAAGTCAATTTCGGTTTTTGTTTTTTTTCTACAAGGTTTGTTTAAATATGAGAAACCCTAATAGGAAAAGTGGGATTAAGGGAAGGTTTTGAGGGAATTCCTTTATGTACTTCCTACCCATGTTATAAACTGGTAACAGAGTGTGGATGGCCAGAAAACCGCAAGTAAGGCTAAGCCTGTGTTTTCCAAATCAATCTGATGAGTGTCAGCCAGCATTTTTTCAAGTAAAAAAGAAAAAGGGAGAGAGAAAAGAATAGAAAACATCAGAGTTCATTGCATGAAGTATTTTTTTATGAAGCATTTGTTTCAATTGTGTCTGTGTGTATTGGTTCTTAAAATTTATTTATTTCTATGGACCTCATAAAAATTTTTTTGGGAAAACTACTGGACAGACATGAGAGAAAATGGCAGTTTCTTTAGATTGAGAGGCTGAATTATTCCGAATGTTAATCACCAAGCTGAGGAGTTAGGCTTCATGTGGAATCCTTTGGACTTTCTTAGGCATGTAGAGTCCATTTTACCTTCTTGAGCGTGTATTAAGAAATGACATGATAAAGGTGAAGTTTTAAAAGCAGTTTGGCAGTGTATGAGTGATAGCTTGAGGGTAGGGGCAGATATAGAGACTGGACAATCGTTGAAGAGTCTCAGAATGGAGACTAATTCTTGCTATCTTAATTAAGCATGATAGGAATTTTTCAAGTGGATTATTGTATAACTCACCAAAATGCTGTGAAATTTAGGGAATCAGGATGAGGAACAGAGCAGAACTGAAGGGAGCTATGCAGCAAGAACCACTGTCTAACACCCCCACCAACCTGGTCAGGGGAGGACACTGTTAGCACAGGTGCTAAACACTGAGTACCATGGCTTGGCTGACTAAGCACACTAAGGGCTTCCGGATGGCCCTGAAGACACCCACTGCCACTGCAGAAAGGGATTTTTCAACTGTTTCCATTCCTGTGCATTATAGCCCCAGATTTAATGTCTGGGATGGATACCTCTGATTGGCCAAGCCCAGGTGCAGGCACCTCTGCTCTAGCTGCAAGAGAGGCTGAGAGACAACTCATCTACCCTTTTTGGTTTCTATGGAAGGAAGTAGTCTCTGCCTATCATGATTCTGAACCCATTTCGAACAGGTAGGGGTGGGTCAGGGGACTGAGGAGTTCCCACACACCCCAAAGCAGTTCTTCAGACCAGCTGGGTGTCTACTGCATTCTGACACTATCTACCCCAAAGCACCAGATTGCACAGGTTAAGAGCTCAGTCCCACAAGACTGTCTTCCATTTGGATGCCAGTGCAAAGTCCCAGTTGTCACCTGTGCTTCTGACCAGCTGGCTATGGAGCAGAGGCTCCTATGAGAGCTTTCTTAGGTTCAGTTAATTTGCTAGAGTGGCTCACAGAACACAAAGAAATGTTTTACTTACTACAATACCAGTTTACTATGAAGGGGTATAACTCAGGAATAATCAGATGGAAGAGATGCATAGGGTAAGGCTCAGGGGAAGGGTGTGAAGCTTCCACACCCTCTCTGAGCTTTCTAACCTAGAAGCTCTCTGAACCCCCACCCTTTTGGGTGTTTATGAAGGCTTCAGTACAGAGGCACAATTGATTAAATTGTTGGCCATTGACAATTGATTCAACCTCCAGCTTTTCCCCCTCTCCCTAGAGGTCAAAGGGGTTGGGGAGGGGTGGAGAAGTGGAGAGCAAGAGAGGAAATGGAAGTTACCACCTCCTAAACACGTGGCTGGGTTCCCTAGCAACCTTTGGTTACCTAGGGGTTCTCCAAAAGTCACCTCATTAACATAACAAAAGACACCTTTATTTGCTCTCATCACTTAAGAAATTCCTTGGGTTTTAGAAGCTCTGTGTTAGAAATGCGGACAAGGACCAAATACATTTCTTAGTATAAATCACATTATCACAGCCTCCCATTGAGATTCACACAATGAAGAACTCTTTAAACACAGAAAAGGAGTTGGTTAGTCATAGACTAGCTAGATGATTGCAGTATTCCAGCTGAGGTGATGAGGGCATGAAGTTGTAAAGAACCTCACAGAACTAAAGCAAAAGATTAGTGGAAGGAAGAAACAAACAGACATGGTGATGGATTGTGTACAGATGATTAATAATGGGGAATGGAAAAAGCTAACTCTGGGCTTCTGTGCTGGAGATGAGAGGCTGACAGATAGATATCTGCAGACATATTAATGTAAGGACTGAGACAAGAGAAAACTAAAGAACACTGGTGAAGTAGTATGCAATGGGCCATATGGCTTAATCATTTTGGAGTTAGTGACTGAGAATCTTGGAGTTACAGAATTCCTTCAGCTAGATTCATTCTATAAGATCATCTCTGTGGACTAATTGCATGATTACATCACTGTCTTTTGTGTGACTCATCTGTACATTGTCCCTGTGGTCTAATATTCTTATGGGTTCAGAATTTCCTAAACCAATGTTCCCATGTAGCCTATATCATACACAATTTCAAAATGTACTGTTATATGCATTTTGAACACTCGGACTAGAAAGATCCCTAAAGAATGCTTTATATCTTTTGCAACTGTAATAGTTAATACCCACATGAATCATAATACCCCATGGATATTTAGCTTGTCTTAAAAAATTCAAGATCCTATGTATAATGCAAACTCAGAAGCACAGAAAAATACGAGATAATAAATCCATATGGCCATAGACTGCCCATACTTCCCCCTCCCAAGACAAGAAGTTGTCAACTATCTGTCACAGCTCCAATTCCCTTTGTTCTCCCCATTTGGAATGTCAAGTAGAACTCCATATCTATGGATCAAGTTGATGTGTAGACTCTCTCTTTTGTATCTGATGTCTCATTACAATTTCTAATTGCTCTAGACTGTGTAGTTTAGAATGTGCAATGGGTTGAGTTGTTAAGAGAAGATGGAAAGAGCAGACATGAGAGGCACTCAAATCGGTTTGCAGCAAGTTACAAATAGAAGAATGACTGAAAACCATTTTCAGTCCTAACAGCGTTACTTCCCTGGTGCCCCCTTTCCTCATTACTCTTTCCCATCTCCTTCTATAAGCAGAGCTCACTTATGTGGTTCAGATTTCCTTGCTTTTAAGAGGATGGTATGGGGAGGGAGGAAGGAGGAGGATTCAGGATAGGGAACACATGTATGCCTGTGGCGGATTTAGTTCGATATATGGCAGAACCAATACAATATTGTAAAGTTTAAAAATAAAATAAAATTAAAAAAAATAAGATGAAACCAAGATATTGAAGTCTTCCTAGTAATTGTAAAGCTCGTATTTCCCATCTGGCATCATGATCTCTATGCTTCCAGAGTTATACTCTTTTCCTTTTATTTCAGGAAAAAGAAAGTATAAGTAAGGAATTGAATTTAATGGGAATTAGGTGAAAATCGATTGAGAAACCTGTATGCAGGTCAGGAAGCAACAGTTGGAACTGGACATGGAACCACAGGCTGGTTCCAAATAGGAAAAGGAGTACGTCAAGGCTGTATATTGTCACCCTGCTTATTTAACTTATATGCAGAATATATCATGAGAAACGCTGGGCTGGATGAAGCACAAGCTGGAATCAAGATTGCCGGGAGAAATATCAATAACCTCAGATATGCAGATGACACCACCCTTATGGCAGAAAGTGAAGAAGAACTAAAGAG
>NW_011494826.1:6640227-6647469 GCF_000754665.1 Bison bison bison | reverse complement strand
GAAGATCATGGCATCTGGTCCCATCCCTTCATGGCAAATAGATGGGAAAACAGTGGAAACAGTGGCTGACTTTGTTTTGGGGGGCTCCAAAATCACTGTAGATGGTGATTGCAGCCATGAAATTCAAAGACGCTTACTCCTTGGAAGGAAAGTTATGACCAACCTAGATAGCATATTCAAAAGCAGAGACATTACTTTGTCAACAAAGGTCCATCTAGTCAAGGCTATGGTTTTTCCAGTGGTCATGTATGGACGTGAGAGTTGGACTATGAAGAAAGCTGAGCACTGAAGAATTGATGCTTTGAACTGTGGTGTTGGAGAAGACTCTTGAGAGTCCCTTGGACTGCAAGGAGATCCAACAAGTCCATCCTAAAGGAGATCAGTCCTGGGTGTTCATTGGAAGGACTGATGTTGAAGCTGAAACTCCACTATTTTGGCCAGCTGATGTGAAGAGCTGACTCATTTGAAAAGACCCTGATGTTGGGAAAGATTGAAGGCAGGAGGAGAAGGGGATGACAGGATGAGATGGTTAGATGGCTTCACTGACTCAATGGACATGAGTTTGGGTAAACTCCAGGAGTTGGTAATGGACAGGGAGGCCTGGTGTGCTGTGGTTCATGGGGTCACAAAGAATCGGACATGACTGAGCGACTGAACTGAACTGAACTGAGGTGATAATCAAGAGACATGGAGTGAGGTGAATCTTTTTCACTTCTGAAAAAATATGAAAGACTGAAAACCAATGCTTTGATAAGTTTAGAATGTGTGTGTTAGTTGCTCAGTCGTGTTAAACTCTTTGTGACCCCATGGACTGTAGCCTTCCAGGCTCCTGTCCGTGAAATTGTCCAGGCAAGAATACTGGAGTGGGTTGCCATTCCTTTCTCCAGGGGATGTTCCTGACCCAGGGATTGAATGCAGATCTTCTGCATTGCAGGCAGATTCTTTACCATCTGAGACATCAGGGAAGCCCATATTATTAAATTTGATCTACCTAAATCAAAGGAAAGATTAAAAACAAGATGGCTAGGGAAAAAAATGCATTTTTTACAAGTCATTGGTCAAGAAGTACTAATATTCCTTAATTCTTGAGCAATATGCACGGATCCACTTATATATATTTTTTTCAATAAATATGAACTACAGCACTACAGGCTTTCCAGGTGGTACAAGTGGTAAAGAATCCACCCCCTCCCCTGTCAAAGCAGAAGACATAAGAGACGTGGGTTCAATCCCTGGGTCAGGAAGATCCCATGGAGGAAGGCACGGCAACCCACTCCAGTACTTTTGCCTGGTGAATCCCATGGAAAGAGAAGCCTGATGGGCTGCAGTCCTAGGGTTGCAAAGAGCTGGACATGACTGAAGTGACTTTAACAGACATGCACGCACACACAGCATTACACAGTCTAAAGTCAGCTTTATCCATGTTGGCTGTGGATCCTCAAATATGGAGGGCTGATTTTCGATTGTGCAGAGCAGGAATCTGTGCCCCATTCCCTCTTCCCCTCCTTCCCTCTACCCATACATTGTTCAACTGTATACTGGAAAACACTTAGGATCTTTGCATTTGTCGTCCCTTCCACCTGGAAACTTCTCCTCCTCCGTCAGGCCACACCTGTTCATCTTAGTAACTCCTACTCATCTGGCTCTTAGATTTCAGCTCAAATGCCATTTCAGTGGGGTAGTCATCCTTGACATCCCCATACCAGGACAAGTGCCCTGTTATTTTTTCATACCATTTGAGTTTATACTTGTAGATCTATTTTCCTACCACACATGAGGGCAGGTGTGTACCCTTTTGATTTGTTTGTTCTAGTATATTGCATAGTGCTTGGCATTTAGTAATTGTTTAATAACTATCTTATGTATGCATGCATGTGTTTATTTATAAGCAATCATGAATTGGGATCCTGGGTTCTAATTCCAGCCTTGCTTCTAACTGGAGAAATTTTCTTGTGAACTTGGAAGGATTTTCTTCATTTTGTTATGCTTGATTTCTTTACTAAAGTTAAGGTTTGGGGTTGGCTCTTATCTTAGGAATTTCTGCTCCAAATTTCATGTTTATGAAATGTTTTGTACAAATAGATTTTGTTGTAAGTAATATGAAGGTGTGCCTCTAATAAAAATTCTATAGCAAACTCTGAATAATCAGTGAAGGTAAGATGCCATCTCACCAGTTTAAGCATATTATCAGGATAGATAAACTGATTATTCTGAGCTGGGAGGGGCTGTTTCTTTTGAAATGTTTGAAGATTTCCTGATTTCCTTAGGTTATCAGGTTTGGGGAAATAAATTGCTGAGAACAGGGATGGGAAGGCATATATTAAGGAGAACCAAAAAGTCTGGTACAGCACTAACTGGTGGGGAAAGTAAGAAAAGAAAATATTTACATACGTACACTCACACACTTGCATTCTGCCCTGCCTGGGTGGATAATGAATCCTTCGGAAAAGTAAATATCTGCATACTGATGGATTTTGTAAATTCAGACTTTCATCTAATGAGATCCTGAAAGCCCTGTCCAACTACATTTTGATCTCTGCCTGCTTCTTTGTGTCAACTTCCTCATCCCATAACCTTAAAATCAGTTTTAGAAAAATGCTCTAGTTGAACATTAGATTCCACAAGAGGCCCTAAGTGGGAATGCATTTCTGCTTCTGATAATGACCAAAGAAAATATTCCCATGCTAATATTTGAAACTCAGACAAAGACTTTTGACATTTTTGCCAATGTCATTCATAAAATGTCTAAAAGGGAAACTGCTGCCCAACCATGTTGGAAATGTATCTCATTTTGCTCTAGGACGTTTATCATTCTCTGTTCCTTCCTCAGCTCTGCTTTGATCTCATGGGAGTTTTCATTAAAATCTGATCTGAAGAGCAGAAGCCATGTCAGTGTTATGAATGGAGACAGGTTTCTGATAGCATCTCCTGTCTGGGACAGGCTGAACTGGGATGCGGGGTGAAACGCAAACTCTAGCTGAGAAATAGTCCTGGAGGAGGAGGAGGTGGTGATCAGGTGCTGAGCTGGGATTGTACCCACACTGCTTGGGTTCACAGCTCTGCCCTGCAGTCCAGTGCTCAGTTAGAGGGACGAGAGAAGGCTTAGTGGGGCTGCTGCCCCCCAGAATCAATACCTAATGTACAGTATGCTCAGTAATACTAGATTGTTTATTTGAGAGTTGCTAAGAAAATAAAACTTAAAAATTCTCATTACAAGAAAAAAATGTGAAACTATATATACTGATGGATCATTTCCCAGTATTCACAAATATTGCATCATTATTTTGTATACCTGAAACTACTGTAAAGTTACACATCAATTATATCTCGATTAGTAAGAGTAATGCAGGTGATACTAGTGTTTCAGAAAGGTTTTCTATAGAACGCATTTTTACAGGCTAACAAATTTTCTAATGATTAACCATGTTAGAATTGTGTACTTTAAAAAATGTAATTCAGAGCTAACAAAATAGCCTTATTTTAAAATGACATGTGCACACTAGTGTATATATATATTTTAAAGATTTATTATTTAATTTTTTTTTTTGGCTGTGGTGGGTCTTTGTTGCTGCACACAAGCTTTCTCTAGTTGCAGTGAGCGGGGCTACTCTTTGTTGTATTGTGTGGGCTTCTCATTGCAGGGTGGCTTCTCTCGCTGCAGAGCACAGGCTCTAGGCATTCAGGCTTCAGTAGTTGCAGCAGATGGGCTCAGTAGTTGTGGCACATGGGCTTAATTGCTCCTTGGCATGTGGGATCTTCCTGGACTGGGGCTTGAACTGGGGTCCCCTACGTTTCAAGGCAGATTCTTTACCATTGGACCAAAATGGAAGCCCCACACTGCTATACTTAAAATGGATAACCAACAAGGACCTACTGTATAGGACAGGGAACTCTGCTCAGTGTTCCATAAACAACCTAAAAGGGAAAAGAATTTGAAAAAGAATAGCTACATGTATATGTATAACTGAATCACTTTGCTGTACACCTGAAACCAGCACAACATCGTTGATCAACAACACTCCAATATAAAATAAAAAGTTAAGAAACAAAATGAATCAATGATATTCACTGCAAGAGGAAGAAGGTGCCAACCCAGAACCCACTGCTCCAGGCTTTCTCTGGTGTGTCGCCCTTGGGTGTATCCCTGGGGTGCAGTGTAGCTTCTTCCTCTTAGCTACCGATAACCCTTGAGGTGAAGGCAGAGACTTCAGGTCAGGATACTCAAAGGCTGACAGTTCCTGGTCCCTCATCACTCAAATGTCTCCTCTCCTCTCCCAGCAGGATTCAAGTGAAGAGACAGGCTCATACAACAAAACATTAATAACTAATTGTTGAGAGGTTTTGCACCAGCCAATATGCTAAGCTCACTCTATACATTACCTCTGTCATTTGCACAGCAACTTTAAAAATACTTTAATTTTTTAAAACTGAGGCACAGAGTGATTAAATAGCTTACTCAAGGTCTCAGGTTGGTCAATAGTGGAACCAGGATTTGAACTCAGTAAATAGGACTTCCCTGTCCACCGCATTATCCTATGACCAATCATCTAGACAAAGCATTGAACACTTATAGACTGATTAATGGTCATGTGACCCTCAATCAGGCCCCATGCTTGATAAAGATTAGACACAGTGGTTCCTGTCTTTATAGAATTTGCATTTCTATATCTTATCATAAGGATTCTCCCTTTATTTTTTAGAAAACACTGAATGCTAGGGCAATGTAAAGAAATAATTTGCTAAAGATCAAGGATCAATTAGACTTATGGATAAAATCATGCCTTATAAGAATCCTGTCTCTTATGAGATTCCAGCCACAGAAAAACCTTCATTATTTCTGTGGCTCATGTTTGAGGCAGAGAAGGCACTGGCGACCCACTCCAATACTCTTGCCTGGAAAATCCCATGGATGGAGGAGTCTGGTAGGCTGCAGTCCATGGGGTCATGAAGAGTCGGACACAACTGAGTGACTTCACTTTCCCTTTTCCCTTTCATGCATTGGAGAAGGAAATGGCAACCCACTCCAGTGTTCTTGCCTGGAGAATCCCAGGGACGGGGGAGGCTGGTTGGCTGCCATCTGTGGGGTTGCACAGAGTCAGTCGGACATGACTGCAGTGACTTAGTAGGACCAGCATGTTTGAGGGCTTATGAAACAGGAGTGAGGAAGTCCTGAGGTCTGGAGCATGACTGTGAAGGCTCTGTGGTGTGAACATCGAAGAGACCTGAGTCTTCAACAAGTTCTGCCTTCACTCAGGTGCCCCGGAGCTTGGGTTTCTCTTCTGGAAAGTGAGGAGTTGTGACACCTTAGAGTGACACCTTAGAGTCACCTGGGAAGCTTCTAAAACTAGAAATGCCTTATTCCAACCCAGGAGATTTTGACTGAATTTGTTTGGGTTGGGGCCTAAAGAGTCATTGGTTTTTCAAGTTTCCCAGGTGATGCTAGTGTATAGTCAGGTTGAGAACCTGTATCAGATAATCTCTCATTTCTCTGATTGACCTAAAATCCTGAATCTGTGCTACAGAATCACTAGGCCTGGAAACAGGAAACTTCCTATGGAATTCTATGGGGTTTCAGTCTCAGAAGTACAGAAGGTTGAATTATATGATTGACCTAAAATCCTGAATCTGTGCTACAGAATCATTAGGCCTGGAAACAGGAAACTTCCTATGGAATTCTATGGGGTTTCAGTCTCAGAAGTACAGAAGGTTGAATTATATGATTGACCTAAAATCCTGAATCTGTGCTACAGAATCATTAGGCCTGGAAACAGGAAACTTCCTATGGAATTCTATGGGGTTTCAGTCTCAGAAGTACAGAAGGTTGAATTATATGATTGACCTAAAATCCTGAATCTGTGCTACAGAATCATTAGGCCTGGAAACAGGAAACTTCCTATGGAATTCTATGGGGTTTCAGTCTCAGAAGTACAGAAGGTTGAATTATATATATATATATATATATATAGGCATATGCTTATCTGTTCATATATATGTGAAGTAATGTCAATTTTAAGCACCAAATCTGGTACAGTATGAGGACTGGGCAGTGCCTCTGCATGAGGCAGTCTTTTCATTCTCTTTAAACTGATATAAAAAAGTTAGCTAAAATCCCTAAAATACTCTAATTTGATTTAGCCTTTTTTGGCAAGCTATGAAGTGCACAGTTAAGAGCAGAAGTAAAGCCTGAAAGCATGTAACAGTGAAATCTGTGAAAGAGCCTAAACAAGAGAGTGGGAAGAAGTGTTTACTTTATAAATGTATAGCTCTTAAGTCTTTCTTGGTAGTCATTCCTTGAATTAAGCCTGGTCTAGAATTCTCTTAGAAAAGAGGGTGGGCAGGACAGGTGGGGAGTAATGTGAACACATTATGTCATCGGTGGTTATACTGGTAAAGGTTTAACAAATGGCTCTTAAGAAAAGAAGAAGGCCCTGATTTGAACTGCAGCATTTGCCAGTTCTTCTGGTATAAGTATTCCCACCATGGCTGCTTTCAAGCTACCAACCTGCTGTCACTGAATGCAGAATTAAAAAGAGATGCACACAATTGGCTCTTATAAACCATTGTAAACTGTTCCAGCACCCCACTCTTAGGTCCATAAACAGAGTAGTGGGGATTAAGCAATCAGATCAACTTTCTCTGTGACTGAGACATCTGAGCAGCCTGAAAGTTCAGGACTGACAACTGGGGGTAACCAAATGGATGGGGGAGGGCAGGATGAAATTAGTAAAGAAAGATGGGAGGTACAACCTGATCAGTTGTCAGTCATTCAATACATGTTTATAAGCAGCTGTTATTTGTGAGCTTCTTGTATATTGTCACCCTGTTTATTTAACTTATATGCAGAGTACATCATGAGAAACGCTGGACTGGAAGAAACACAAGCTGGAATCAAGATTGCCGGGAGAAATATCAATAGCCTCAGATATGCAAATGACACCACCCTTATGGCAGAAAGTGAAGGGGAACTCAAAAGCCTCTTGATGAAAGTGAAAGTGGAGAGTGAAAAAGTTGGCTTAAAGCTCAACATTCAGAAAACGAAGATCATGGCATCCGGTCCCATCACTTCATGGGAAATAGATGGGGAAACAGTGGAAACAGTGTCAGACTGTATTTTTCTGGGCTCCAAAATCACTGCAGATGGTGAGTGCAGCCATGAAATTCAAAGACGCTTACTCCTTGGAAGGAAAGTTATGACCAACCTAGATAGCTGTTGAAAAGCAGAGACATTACTTTGCCAACAAA
>NW_011494826.1:6596327-6640127 GCF_000754665.1 Bison bison bison | reverse complement strand
GTCATGTATGGATGTGAGAGTTGGACTGTGAAGAAGGCTGAGCGCCGAAGAATTGATGCTTTTGAAGTGTGGTGTTGGAGAAGACTCTTGAGAGTCCCCTGGACTGCAAGGAGATCCAACCAGTCCATTCTGAAGGAGATCAGCCCTGGGATTTCTTTGGAAGGAATGATGCTAAAGCTGAAACTCCAGCACTTTGGCCACCTCATGCGAAGAGTTGATTCATTGGAAAAGACTCTGATGCTGGGAGGGATTGGGGGCAAGAGGAGAAGGGGACGCCAGAGGATGAGATGGCTCAGTGGCATCACTGACTCGATGGACGTGAGTCTGAGTGAACTCCGGGAGTTGGTGATGGACAGGGAGGCCTGGCATGCTGTGATTCATGGGGTCGCAAAGAGTCAGACATGACTGAGCGACTGATCTGATCTGATCTGGACATGTGTTTGGTTGTGGATAGGTTAACTATCCATACAGTTGGGAATAGAGTAGATCCTTTTCTTCAATTGGTTTGCAATCTGGTTTTGCCCAGAGCTGACTACTGAATCTTGGCCAGTGTTGATGGTGATGGAGGAGGATTACTGTCCACCTTTTTGCACTAATGAAGCACTAAATGGATCCTTTATAGCTGTATAAAGACTTGGTGGGCAGGGTTACTGTCTGGTCTGATGATCAGATAATCATTAACAAGTGATTGTCCTGCTGTTAGTGTTTATGGGAAAAGAGCAGCAATCAATACTGCCATCTTAAGAGGAAGAGGAAAAGGGAAACCTCCCAAATGTCAACCCCTGCCACTCATACAGAAGCATTCTGTGACCATATTGCAACTGTTCATTCTGTTTAATCTTTGTTGGGCCAACTAAACCTTATTTTGGGGGCATATGTACTTTTTCGGCCAGCTGTTCAAAATGATTTGAAGATGCTTGTTCTAAAACTCCTGTCTTGTAGCAGCAGAAAACCTAGCTGGTTAAATGATGATGCATTGTAATATCTGCTGCTTTCAAATAGGCAAGATGTCTTATTTCCAGGCAGTGCCAGATAACTGAGCTATATATTCATTCATTCATTTATTCATTCATTTACCAAATGTTTATTGAGGGTATTCTCAGTGCCAGCCCTGCAGTAGAAACTAGAGCTACAACAGAGAACTAGAGAGTTATTCACTCCCCTCATTATGTTTAAAATCAACTGGAAAGAATAAAGCAATAAAAAGGCAGTAAGCCAATGATTACCAACTGTGGAGGTATAAGAAGATAATAAACAAGGAGCTAGTCTTAGATAAGGTATCCAGGAAAGCCCTGAGTAGATTACATTTTAATTTCAGCATGAAGGAAGAGGAAACAGCCACACAAGGTTTGGAGTGAAGGGTGCAGGGAGCCCTGGAGAGCAGACCATGGAGACGTCCAGGCAGAGGAAATAGCATGTGCATGCACCTAATGCAGAAAAGAGCTTGGTGGATTCAAGAGCTAAAAAATAAGACCAGACACACCTATAAAGACAGAAAACAAGTTAGTGTTTCCTTGGTCTGAGAAGCTGGGGGGAAATGGGGAGTGACTTCTAATGGGCACAGGATTTGGGGGAGAGGTGATAAAATGTTCTGATATTGATTGTGGTGATGGTATATATTGAGAAACATTCAGTTGTACATTTTAAATGGGTGAATTATATGATAGGTGAACTACAACTTGATTAAGCTGATTTTAAAAAACAACCACTTGAATGTTTGGAGACTAAGGAGCAAGAATGATGGAGAGTGAGATGAAATCAGAAATTCTCAGGCAGGCTTATAGCACTTGGGGTCTGTGGTAACAAAATTGGTTTTTACTTCGGGTTCAAAAGAAGTCATCACATGGGTCGCTGAGTGGATGTGAGGTGGGATGGGAAGGCAAGGGTGGAAAGAGAGAGCACTTGGGAAATATTGCAGTAATGTAGGTGAGAAATGCAGGCTAAGATTGGGTGATTGAAGTGGGTGTGGAGAGAAATAGGGATGCAGAATACGTTTGTGGGGTATCTGTAATTGATAGGAATTGAGGAAGATTTAAATGTGCAGGATGGGGAGAAATGATGTATCAAGAATCCCTTCTAACTTGTGTACTTTCCAAACTGCAGCTTCTAGATCCTGAAGCTGAAGACACAAAAATAAACAAGGCCTGTGGCCATCCAACCCAGACCTTCCTTCAAGAATTTCTGTCTTGTGTGTGTAGGAATTGTTAGTACTGTGAGAGAGTTAATAATCTTGGTGTGTGTTAGTCCCTCAGTTGTGTCCAGCTCTTTGCAACCCCATGGACTGTAGCCCACTAGGCTCCTCTGTCCATGGGGTTCTCCAGACAAGAATACTGGAGGGGGTAGCCATTCCCTTCTCCAGGGGATCTTTCCAACTCAGGAACAAATCCAGGTTTCTTGCATTGTAGGCAGATTCTTTACTGTCTGACCCACCAAGGAAGTCGATAACCTTGGTTGTTGTTCGGTTGCCCAGTCGTGTCTGACTCTTTGTGACCCCATAGACGGCAGCACACTAGGCCTCCCTGTCCCTCACCATCTCCCAGAGTTTGCCCAAGTTCATGTTCGTTGCATTGGTGATAACATCCAGCCATCTCATCCTCTGATGTTCTCTTCTCCTCTGCCCCTGATCTTTCCCAGCATCAAGGACTTTCCAGTGAGTCATCTGTTTGCGTCAGGTGTCCAAAATACTAGAACTTCAGCTTCAGCATCAGTCCTTCCAATGAGTATTCCGGGCTGATCTACCTTAAGATTGACTGGTTTGATCTCCGTGCTGTCCAAGAGACTTTCAGGAGTCTTCTCCAGCACTATAGTTTGAAGGCATCAATTCCTTGGCATTTTGCCTTCTTTACCATCCAGTTCTCACAACAGTATATGACCACTGGGAGGACAGTGGACTTGACTATATGGACCTTTGTTGGCAGAGCAATGTCTTTGCTTTTCAACACACTGTCTAGGTTGGTCATCGCCTTCCTGCCAAGCAAGAACTGTCTTCTGATTTCATGGCTACAGTCACTGTTCCCAGTGATTTTGGAGCCCAAGAAGAGAAATCTGTCACTACTTCCACCTTTTCCCCTTCTATTTGCCATGCAGTAATAGGGCCAGATACCATGATGTTAGATTTTTTTTTAACATTTAGCCCTAAGCCAACTTTTTCACTCTCCTCCTTTACCCTCATCAAGAGGCTCTTTTGATCCTCTTCACTTTCTGCCATTAGAATGATATCATCCACATATCTGAGGTTGTTGATGTTTCTTCCGCCTATCTTGATTCCAGCTTGTAACTCATCCAGCCCAGCATTTCTCATGATGTGCTCAGCTTATAGGTTAAACAAACAGGGTGACAGCAGACAGCCCTGTCATACTCCTTTCTTGATCTTGAACTAGTCAAGATTTCATACAGAGGTCTAACTGTTGCTTCTTGACCCACATACAGGTTTCTCAGAAGAAAGGTAAGACGGTCTGGTATTCTAGTTTTTCCAAGAGCTTTCCACAGTTTTTCATGATCTACACAGTCAAAGGCTTTAGCGCAGTCAATGAAACAGAGATAGATGTTTTTCTGAAATTCCCTTTCTTTTCTATAATCCAGCGACTGTTGGCAATTTGAACTCTAGTTCCTCTTCCTTTTATAAACCCACCTTGAACATCTGGAAATTCTTGCATAATGCTAAAGCCTAGCATGGAAGATTTTGAGCATGACCTTACTGGTATGGGAGATGAGTGCAATTGTCTGAGGTGTTAGCACATTTTTTAGTGTTACCCTTCTTGGGAACTGGGATGAGAATTGACCTTTTCCAGTCCTGTGGCCACTTCTGGGTCTTCCAGATTTGCTGACATAATGAATGCAAAGCCTTGATGGCTTCCTCCTTTAAGGATGTGAATAGTTCTGCTGGAATTTCATTGTATCCACTAACTTTATTCATATGAATCACTGCCTTGTCATGGTGGAGGGGCTTGTGTAACTCAATGAAGCTATGAGCCATGCTGTGCAGGGCCACCCAAGACGGACAGGTCATAGCAGAGAGTTCTGACAAATTGTGATCCACTGAAGGAGGGAATGGCAAACCACCCCAGTATACTTGCCGTGAGAACCTCATGAACGGTATAAAAAAATAACCTTGGTACACACTGCCAAATAGTTTTCCAAATAGATATCACAACTTCTATTTCCACCAACAGTGTATGAGACATTAGATGCCAGAGGGAAGAGGGAGAGCATCAAAATGCAATAAGTTAAACTGACAGTATGTTAGAAGATGGTAAGTGTTATAGAAAAATAAAACAGGGAAAGGAAGACAACTTTAAAGACCAAGTTCATTTATGTGTTCCTATTTATTTTCTTCTAAACATACTTCACACGCTAGTAAAGTAATGTTCAAAATTCTCCAAGCCAGGCTTCAGCAGTACGTGAACCGTGAACTTCCAGATATTCAAGCTGGTTTTAGAAAAGGCAGAGGAACCAGAGATCAAATTGCCAACATCCGCTGGATCATGGACAGAAGCAAGAGAGTTCCAGAAAAACATCTATTTCTGCTTTATTGACTATGCCAAAGCCTTTGACTGTGTGGATCACAATAAACTGTGGCAAATTCTGAAAGAGATGGGAATACCAGACCACCTGACCTGCCTCTTGAGAAACCTGTATGCAGGTCAGGAAGCAACAGTTAGAACTGGACATGGAACGACAGACTGGTTCCAAATAGGAAAAGGAGTACGTCAAGGCTGTATATTGTCACCCTGCTTATTTAACTTATATGCAGAGTACATCATGAGAAACGCTGGGCTGGAAGAAGCACAAGCTGGAATCAAGATTGCTGGGAGAAGTATCAATAACCTCAGATATGCAGATGACACCACCCTTATGGTAGAAAATGAAGAGGAACTAAAAAGCTTCTTGAGGAAAGTGAAAGAGGAGAGTGAAAACGTTGGCTTAAAGCTCAACATTCAGAAAACGAAGATCATGGCATCTGGTCCCATCACTTCATGGGAAATAGATGGGGAAACAGTGGAAACAGTGTCAGACTGTATTTTTCTGGGCTCCAAAATCACTGCAGATGGTGAGTGCAGCCATGAAATTAAAAGACGCTTACTCCTTGGAAGGAAAGTTATAACCAACCTAGATAGCATATTGAAAAGCAGAGACATTACTTTGCCAACAAAGGTCCATCTAGTCAAGGCTATGGTTTTTCCAGTAGTCATGTATGGATGTGAGAGTTGGACTGTGAAGAAGGCTGAGCGCCGAAGAATTGATGCTTTTGAAGTGTGGTGTTGGAGAAGACTCTTGAGAGTCCCTTGGACTGCAAGGAGATCCAACCAGTCCATTCTAAAAGAGACCAGTCCTGGGTGTTTATTGGAGGGACTGATGCTAAAGCTGAAACTCCAATATTTTGGCCACCTCATGTGAAGAGTTGACTCATTGGAAAAGACCCTGATGCTTGGAGGGATTGGGGGCAGGCGGAGAAGGGGACGCCAGAGGATGAGATGGCTGGATGGCATTACTGACTCGATGGACATGAGTCTGAGTGAATTCCGGGAGTTGGTGATGGACAGGGAAGCCTGGTGTGCTGCGGTTCATGGGGTCGCAAAGAGTCGGACACGACTGAGCAACTGAACTGAACTGAACTGAAACATATTTCTATTTAATCTATCCAGGGGTGACTTAATCATCTATCCAGGGATGACTTAATCATCTTAAGGGGATTCATTGAGCATTTACTAGATATCCAGCACTATGTTAGAGATACAGAAGTACAAGGCAACGTCCACAGTCAGAGAGAATCAACAATGTGGTTGGAAGTCACAGTGAGCACCGATCCAACCACTCACGAGAGCATGTGTTCAGTGTTGCCCTGGGATGGACTGTCAGTGTCAGGGAGAGAAAAGTGTCACCTCTAGTACATAAGGGACTACAGGTGGAAGAGAGGCTGGAGAGAGGTGGAAGCACAGGCCATGGTGTAATCTTATTTTTTCACATATTCCTCCCATTTAAAGGCCCTCCCATTTTGTATTCAAAAGGGCCTCATAATATTTTTGTGCAGCTGTAACCTGCCTTTTTTGGGAGGATTAACAAGTCATGCATTATTTCACATTTCAATAATGTTTGGTGCACTTGTTCTGTCAATGGACATCAAGCCTCAGCCTCATGCCAGACCAGATACCAAAGATACACAGGCACATCAAAACAATCTCTGCCCCCAAGAAGTTTATGATCCAGTAGGAAAGATGAAGTAGATACACAAATAACTACAACACCTGGTTAGCTGTTTCTGTGGCCAGTAGCAGAACCCCTACTTGGCTGAACAAACTGCATCTTTTCTCTCTTGTATCTTTCTCATACTCTGAGAGTTAATTCTAAAATTCTGCTTGGAAAAAGAGCTTTCATTTGTGAATCCTGCCATCTTCCTGTGGGATCAAGCAGCCCCCAGTGCCACCTCAGCAGCAGCAAACCCTTCAGCTCTGAGCTGGGCCTGCTGGGCCAATAGCAGTGTGAGAACGAGGGCAGGAAATAAATGCAGAAGGAGAACAAGGAGGTGGAGTGAACAAAGAAGAAGAAAAGCAATCCCTGAGAGGAGGGCTTCAGGCGCTCATGCCTTGTCTAGAGTAGGCAGGGAGGGGTGTCTCAAGATTTCATATGTATCATGCTCTCATGGATGTGAGAGCTGGACCATAAAGAAGGCAGAGAACCCAAGGAATTGATGGTTTTGAATTGTGGTGTTGGAGAAGACTCTTGAGAATCCCTTGGACATCAAGGAGATCAAACCAGTCAATCATAAAGGAAATCGACCCTGAATATTCACTGGAAGGACTGATGCTAAAGCTGAAGCTCAAATACTTTGGCCATCTGATGCAAAGAGCCAATTCACTGAAAAAGACCCTGATTCTGGGAAAGACGGAAGGAAGAAGGAGAAGAGGGTGGCAGAGGATGAGATGGTTGGATGGCATCACCAATTCAATGGACACATTTCAGGAGATGGTGAAGGACAGGGAAGCCTGGCATGCTGCGGTCCGTGGGGTCATGAAGAGTTGGACACGATTTGGTGATTGAACAACAACAATCACACTCTCACACATAGAGAACACACACTCTCATATTGCAGACTCACTGTGTATGACTCTCATGGAACACAGAGGCCAGTGGTTTAGGAAACACATGCAAAGAGTGGATCCAAGTCTGCCTTCGTCCCTTTCTCCTCTAGCTTCTGAGGACAGGGGTGAGACGATTGCTGCTCTAGGCTCTGTCTTAGACCACCAGGGTGAAGCCATTCTCTCCACAGGGAGGAGCTGCATGGGAACACGGCTGCCAAATTAGCCCTGGAGTGTCTGCCTCCAAAGTACTGCCCTTGCTTGTCTGAAACACTGTTATTTTGGGTATCTGTTATTCACAGTTAAGCCTAATTCTGAGACAGAATTTTTTCTGATACAGCATGGTTTCCTTAACAAATTAAAATTCAAAACCCAATTACCAGATGATTTCCATTACATATGATGAGAGCTGATGTGATCTTTCAATTATATTTTAAATCTCAAAGGCAATTTTGTACTTCAAACAATAAGGAGATATTTTAGGAAAGAGTGAAATTTCTCTTTGAAACGCTCATCTTCCTCCTCCTCCTCTACCAAATTCTACTGTCTCCAAAATAAGTACTGTTTAGTTCATGATCATCTTTTTAGGTGAGTCTTAGCTGGACATTTACGAACATATGTGAGCATTTTACAGAAACTTTTTTAAAAATGGCCCTACTATGTATATTATTCGGCAGGTTTTTTTCACTGTGTGAAATGTAGAGTGAATATCTGTTCATATGGGTGTATTTTTTTCAACCACTTTGAAGTACTCCATAAGTGTGGATGAACCTCATTAATTAACCCGTTGCCTCTTGATAGACTTTTAGTTTCTTTCTAATTTTCAGAATCATGAACCATGTGCATTCAGCAATCTGTGTGCATGAGTGAGATTCTGGTGGGACAGATTTCGAGAAGGGAATCTGCAGAGTTTTGACCTTCCAAAGTAGACTTCTACGTTCTTAAAAGATTGGAAGTCGCATGGCAGTTTTCCTTGTTTTGCCTCCCAAGAGCAGCTACCAGATGCAGAACTAGAGACTGAAGGAGGATGGCATGAAGATCAAGTGTCCATTTCATCCTCTTGTCCTTTTGAACTTTAGGAGACTGAGAAAGGACCTTGCTCATGACCAGAGCGAGGCTTGATGTCTCCAGTGAAATAACAGGGCCTGTGGTCACGTATGACCTGTGGCTAGCTGAGCAGATATTCACCCAACTGCGCACGGTGTTCTTTATGGCCTATTGAACATTAGGATCGGGATTCAGGAAAGGAGAAGACCTTCCTAGGTATAGTTCTACACTTTGCTTGACATTCCTCTAGGCTGAACTGATTTTGAGACTATTCAAACTCTGCTGAGTGATGTTCATTTTAAGAGTGTCTACATCATCACCTTGACTCATGGTTCTCATCTGCACAATTTCCTCAAGACCAAGAAATGAAACCAGCCCAGAGCACATTTTGAATGAGAGCTGGATCTATGAAGGCCAGCCACGTCAGGGAGAAGGCCAGGGTAAGCACGAACCTTGTTTCTTTTTGCAGTGAACTATTTCCTTTCAGTCCCAGTCTATTTAAGGAGCCCCAGGAATAGGTCATATCCTTCTCAGTGTAGCATTGCTCAGCAGAAATCCGGGAATTATTGACCAGTCCCAAAGGCTTCAAACTCTAGACTAGAGAGATTCTTGACCTTTCTTTGGTCCATGGATGTATTTGGCAGTCTGCCAAAGCCCATAAACTCCTTCCTCCATGTTTTTAAAATGCTTCACATAAAATACATGAGATTACAAATGAAATAAGTCATGTTGAAAGACAGTTATTAAAATTATGAAAAATACTCAGCCATAAAAAAGAACAAAATAATGCCATTTGCAGCAACATGGATGGATCTGAGTGAAGTAGGTCAGATGGAAAAAAACAAAAATCATATGATGTTGCTTATATGTGGAATCTAAAAAAAGGGTACAAGTGAATTTATTTCCAAAACAGAAGTAGAGACAGAGATGTAGAAAACAAATTTACGGTTACCAAGGGATAATGGGATGGAGAGGGATGAATTGGGAGATTGGGATTCACATATACACACTAATACATATATAATATAACTAAAAAAGACCTATTGTACAGCACAGGGAACTCTACTCAATACTCTGTAATGGGCTATATGGGAAAAGAATCTAAAAGAAGAGTAGAGAGATGTATATGTATAACCGATTAACATCGCTGTACACCTGAAACTAACATTGTAAATCAACTATACTCCAATAAAAATGTTAAAAAGTTATGAAAAATAAATGTTACATAATGTGTATGCGTGCTAAGTCGCTCAAGTCGAGTCCTACTCTATGCAATCCTATGGACGGTAGCTCACCAGGCTCTTCTGTCCATGGAATTCTCCAGGCAAGAATACTGGAGTGGGTTGCCATGCCCTTCGCTAGGGGGTCTTCCCAACCCAGGGGTCAAACCTGCATCTCTTACATCTCCTGCACTGGCAGGCAGATTCTTTATCACTAGTGCCACTTACGCTTTTTTGTTAATATTAAATAATCGTCTTTTCCAGCATATTGAGTAACTACTATCATTTTGAAGAAATAAATGTAAACAATATTTTAACATGTCTGCAGTAACTGCAAAATGGCATGAAACTGTGATTTCTATCTGTGACAGAGGCGGAGGTACTGCTGATGCCACTGCGGTTTGTTGCCTAGGCACATAAAGGAAATACAAAATTTGAGTTAGAGGTTAGTGACAATGAGTTGTAATTTTTTTCTGCTCAAGTTCACAGGCCTAAAGTCTTTTGTATAAGAACCCCTGCTCTAGACCCAAGTATCCTCTTGCTTGCTGGACTGCTCACCCTGGCATCCCCCAGACAATACCAGTTCAGAAAGTGGAGTGAACTGGTCCTCTTCCTCTCTGTCCCCATTGCCTCCCTCTCTCCACATTCACCACCCCTCACCCAAATCCAGACCTGGGAGAGACCCACTTCCTCCTCCTCTCACACTCTCCTCCTGTGCAGCTCCTCTTCTCCCTGCCCCGTCCTCTTAGTGGAGTCTCAACTGGATGTGCCCTTGTGGTAGTCTGTCTGTCTTGACCCCCTGCCCTCCAGTCTGTCCCCTACACACGTGAAGAGGTGACTGTTCCAGAACTCTTTGCAGTCTGCATATGCTTTAATCTTTGCCTGACTATAGAATCCGAGCTCCTTAGTGCAACACAGAAGGCAGTCTGGCTTTCTGCAATCTGGCCCCGGCCACTTTTTCATCCCTGTCACTAATTCCTTCACCAACTCTCCAGGGCCCCACTTTATGGAAAGGCTTATACTCCTCTCTCTCATTTCCTGGTTGCTTTGCACCTTCATGGACCCCTCCTTGAAATGCCCTTTTCTACCCTGGCATCCTGGTTTATGCCAACTCATCTTGACATGTCTAATCAACCTGCAACACCTTTCCCCCACCACTGCTGGCCACCCCTCCATGCACACACATATACATACAATTGATACACTATTTTCGCCTTGGTTTCTTCACTGCTTCCAGTAAATATTTCCATTAATAGCAGCTGAAAGATCTTATTTCTCTCTCTCTCTTTTTTTTAATCTATCATTTTCTGCCAGGTACGAAGAATATTTCAAGGGTTGATATCATGTTTTTGTCTGTTTTCTCTTTTGATTCTTTAACACTGAGCATGGTATTCCAAGGAATCTTCTCGACCCTGGGATCGAACCCAGGTCTCCCACATTGCAGGCAGATTCTTTACTGTCTGAATCACCAGGGAAGCCCCAAGAATACTGGAGTAGGTTCCCATTCCCTTTTCTAGGGTATCTTCCCAACCTAGGGGTAGAACCCAGGTCTCCTGCAATGCAGGCAGATTATTTACCATCTGAGCTACCAGGGAAGACATGTAGCATGTAGAATATGCTTAATAAATGTCTGTCTTTTTGAAAGCTAAATAACCAAAGAGCCAACGAGTTAATTAGTGAGAAGAAAAAAATGCACTTGTAATTTCTTGTCTTTAAATAAGGCTTCAGTTGTAGCACTGACTCATGATAAAGAATACTGTGGGGCTAAAAACACAGAAACCCTGTTATCGCATTTCTTCTTCAGCCATTCTGTTGTGCATGCTCTTCAGAGATGAAGGAAGTAAGAAATGGAGAGGGTCTTTTATTCTGCTTTGTATCTGAGGTTTGGTTGGTGGAGAGAATCCAGGACTCCATCTTTGGCAAATCTGCTGATTTGCTAGGAAATATGTGCTAAGGAGTATAGGCATTGCTGGTCCCAGGAACTTGTGTTTACTTGCCCGCCAGGGAGTGGAAATTTCCAATTCCTATTTGAAATGAATTCCAGGCTTGGAGGTCATTGAGTAAAAGTCTCAGGACCTCTCACAGAACAAAACCATACTTTCGGCTTTCTACTTTATTCAGTTCAGTTCAGTTCAGTCACTCGGTCGTGTCCGATTCTTTGCGACCCCATGAATTGCAGCACACCAGGCCTCCCTGTCCTTCACCAACTCCTGGAGTTCACTCAAACTCACCTCCATCGAGTCAGTGATGCCATCCAGCCATCTCATCCTCTGTCGTCCCCTTCTCCTCCTGCCCCCAATCCCTTCCAGCATCAAAGTCTTTTCCAATGAGTCAACTCTTCGCATGAGGTGGCCAAAGTACTGGAGTTTCAGCTTTAGCATCATTCCTTCCAAAGAACACCCAGGACTGATCTTTAGAATGGCCTGGTTGGATCTCCTTGCAGTCCAGGGGACTCTCAAGAGTCTTCTCCAACACCACAGTTCAAAAGCATCAATTCTTCAGTGCTCAGCTTTCTTCACAGTCCAACTCTCACATCTATACATGATCACTGGAAAAACCATAGCCTTGACTAGACAGACCTTTGTTAGCAAAGTAATGTCTCTGCTTCTCAATATGCTATCTAGTTTCCTTCTAAGGAGTAAGTGTCTTTTAATTTCATGGCTGCAGTCACCATCTGCAGTGATTTTGGAGCCCCAAAAAATAAAGTCTGACGCAATTTTCACTGTTTCCCCATCTATTTCCCTTGAAGTGATGGGACCAGATGCCATGCTCTTAGTTTTCTGAATGTTGAGCTTTAGGCCAACTTTTTCACTCTCCTTTTTCACTTTTATCAAGAGGCTTTTTAGTTCCTCTTCACTTTCTGCCATAAGGGTGGTGTCATCTGCATATCTGAGGTTATTGATATTTTTCCCGGCAATCTTGATTCCAGCTTGTGCTTCATCCAGCCCAGCGTTTCTCATGATGTACTCTGCATCTAAGTTAAATAAGCAGAGTGACAATATACAGCCTTGATGTACTCCTTTTCCTATTTGGAACCAGTCTGTTGTTCCATGTCCAGTTCTATGGTCCAGTTCCATGACCCGCATATAGGTTTCTCAAGAGGCAGGTCAGGTGGTCTGGTATTCCCATCTCTTTCAGAATTTTCCACAGTTTCTTGTGATCCACACAGTCAAAGGCTTTGGCATAGTCAATAAAGCAGAAATAGATGTTTTTCTGGAACTCTCTTGCTTTTTCCATGATCCAGCGGATGTTGGCAAGTTGATCTCTGGTTCCTCTGCCTTTTCTAAATCCAGCTTGAACATCTGGAAGTTCACGGTTCACGTACTACTGAAGCCTGGCTTGGAGAATTTTGAGCATTACTTTACTAGCGTGTGAGATGAGTGCAATCGTGCGGTAGTTTGAGCATTCTTTGGCATTGCCTTTCTTTGGGATTGGAATGAAAACGGACCTTTTCTAGTCCTGTGGCCACTGCTGAGTTTTCCAAATTTGCTGGCATATTGAGTGCAGCACTTTCACAGCATCATCTTTCAGGGTTTGAAATAACTCCACTGGAATTCCATCACCTCCACTAGCTTTGCTTGTAGTGATGCTTTCAAGGCCCACGTGACTTCACATTCCAGGATGTCTGGCTCTAGGTGAGTGATCTATGCTTATCACCTTCTGGGACCACTGCCTGACAGTCTTCCTTAATGGCCTGGTCCCTCACTCTTGAAACCTGTATTCCTTCTTAAAACTGTGTTGTTATTCCCCATCTACCATGTTAATTTGTAAATAGCCACTGGACAGCACTAACCTGTCCATGCGATTACCTACTGGTACTACAGAGCTTCTTCCCAAATGGTGTGCAGTAGGGATGGGTGGGGACAACTCCAGTTTCCTAGAATTCTTCTAAATGAGGAAGCAGATTTAACCTTCTTGCTTTGTTCAGTTCTGCTGTGCTCGGTATATTATTATTCTTTGGGTTAATAAAGAAAAGAAGGTGTTTGTGAGTTTTTATAATCATTATTTAGAAACTGCTATTTTTGAAAGCATTACTGTGTTAATATGTTATTACTGTGTATCTCAAGCTAACAGGGTTCTCCTTGGCTCAAAATGTATGTGAGATAGGTGGACAGAAGCAGTGGCCTTCAACTCAGGCACCAGAGCGTTTGACTTTCTTGTTAGGAAGACCCTCATTATCACTAACTTGAGAATCACTGCCAGTTATAAGACAGATGTGGTGTTGCTACAGTTATTCATCAAACGGAGGGAGAGAGTGACCTTTGACATCTATTAGGATGAGATGGAAAGCTCTGGTATTGGCTCAGTTAAAATGGTGCACACGCCCATGCTGACCCCTTCAAGTCCAGAGTCAGGGCACTGCTTGGAGTCACTTGACTAAGCTCTCTGCTTCTGCACAGAGGAATCTTTACATAATTCAGTCTCTAGTTCCAAAAGACCAAAGCCTTTCATTGCCACCTGCCCTGGGACAGACTTCTCATTCAGTGCTCTCCATATTTTTAAGGACAGGAGACAGCTTTTGCTAAATGCTGATGGAATACATAGACATTTAGTTGCAGCTTAAAAAACAAAAAAACAAAAAAAACTCCCACCAGAGCTATCTTTAGCGAGGTCTCCCCTTTTCCTTTTTTTGGAATCACAAAGCATACGTTTCTCCTGCTAATTAGTATTTCAAAAGCAAGCTCAGAGACAAGGCAAGGAATCCAGAAAGCTTTTAATTTGCAGAAATGTTTTGTTTTTGATGCAGCCAAGGCGGCTTAAACACATGCTTTGTTAGAAGCAGGAAGATGACGGGGAAATGAATCTGAGGTCTTAAAACTTCTTGGGCACACAGTCTGCAGAGCACCTAGAAATCCCCATAGGGACATGGTCTCAGGGGCTTTGGAGGCCAACTCAGTGAGGGATGTCACAGGAGTGGACCCTGGCAGCTCAGCTTCCTGTACCTCCACCTTCACTTTTGTCTACCTTACTCCCCTTCTGGCAGTACCCTCTCCATCCCACACAGGGTTGGTTGCCCTAGAGACAAAACTAGGACAAGAGAAAGTAAAATGCCAACTGGGCCAGGGTGTTGTGCACTCCGAAAGAAGCAAAAAGGGGGTGCTGGGCCATAGACTGAAGCTGTCAGGGCAAAGCCCCTGCCAGCCCCGGTGTCAGGGAGAGAGGGAGTTCCAGGTGCCAGGAGCCAGAGCCAGACACAGAGTCACCACCCACAAAGGAGGGAAGGAGAGGAGATCCCAGGTCACTAACTGCAAAATCCAGGGATATCAGACGTCCCAAAGAAAAGTTCAGAGGACAGCATATGGGCTAAGATGAAACTGGGGGGAGCTTACTAATTTTTAAGCTGCACCTTGTATAAATTAAAGTAGTCTGGGCATTTCTAAGTAGAAACCAATCCTCTTTCCCATTATAAAGAGGCAACTCTCACCCTCCATTCAAACCTAAGGCCTCCATCAGAAAACTGTGTTCCCCATCTCTTCGTCTTCACTACAGCTATGCTCTAAATTATTCTCTCTGGTATCCTCCGTCTTTCTCCACTGTCTCTTTTATATCAACTTTATAAGTCTATTCCAGTTTTTCCCATCATAGGAAAAACATGCTTCCCTAAGTTCTGGCTTCCCTATAGTGATAAAGAAAAAATGAAAGGAAGGAAGGAAGGAAGGGAGAGAAGGAAGGAAGGGAGATATCTTTGTGTTTAAGAATGTATACATTGTTTGTAAATCTGTTTTTCAAATCCAGGAAATGGATATTACAAAAGTCAAGATGGAATATTACAAAGGTCAAGAGGAAAGGACAAGAAGAGAACGGACAGTCTACCTTCTGGGGACCTGATAGTATTCTATGTCTTGACCGGGACAGTGGTTATTCAGGTGTGTATTTTCTTATTATTTTGTTAACTGAATATATATATATATATATATATATTGAATGGGATTTTCTATAAGTATGTCACCTTTTAAAATTTTAAGAATTTTTTTTTAATGGAAAAAATGAAAGAGCAACAAACTCTGTGCTTAGGGTTCTGTCCCTTCATCTCTCATCCTACTTGGATTGAAGTCCTTCTAAGGGGGCTCTGATACACAGTAAGAACATTCAGCATGGGCACACTTCACAGTTTGCAATCCAGGATGAAAACAAACACCTCTTCTGAGACCTGTATATCAAGTCTGCAGGACAGTGTTCCTTGTTTTGCCCACATGCACCAGTGTGCCAGTAAGCTGACTTTTCACAGGGACAGCGGTAGGGCTTGATTTGCAATGTTTGCCAATTTCTGTGGTGTAAATATCTCCACTGAGGCTGACTTTAAGCTGCTGATATGATGCCACTTGTGAGCTGGAAGGACCTGGCTCCAACATATCACTGCCATGGTGCTGATCAAATCTCTGTGGCCAGGGTGATGTGAGGCATACTCTGTTCATCTTGGGGCAGGAGGCAAGCAAGTATGGACCAGACACCCAAAGTTTGCTTCACCAGTACTGCATAGAGTCAGGGAGGGTGGCTGGTTAAACGATAAATGAGGAGGTGGCACCAGAAAACTGGAATGAACACTCACACTTGAAAACAGCACATGCCTATTAGACTGTGTCTTTTCCTCTCTCCTTCCCTCTTCTGTGTGCTTCCTCTGGGATCTCATCCATCCCCATGGCATCAATGCTGATGAAATAATGGTCTCCAAAATCCACATCTTCAACCCTCACTTGACTTCTGAGCTCCCATCTTGCCTTTCATTTGTCAGTGGAGTATCTCCATCTGATTGACGCAGCAACCACAAACTGGGTGTGCCCACAATCAAAATCATTCTCTCTCTGGTTCACTAGTTAGAAACTTCAAAATCATCTGAGTCTTTTCACTCTCCCTCACTCCCACCCACCCTCACCCCACATAGAGCTGGTCCGCAAAAGGTGTTAGTTGCTCAGTTGTGTCCGACTCTTTGTCACCCCATCTTCCCAACCCAGGGATCGAACCCAGGTCTGCCTCATTGCAGGCAGATTCTTTACCATTTGAGCTCCCCGGGAAGTCAGCAAGCCAAAGTTCTTTTGATTTGTATCTCTAAAATATCAGATCAATCCACTTTTCTCCCTTCTAGTGTCATTGCCCTAAATCAAACCCACACTCTTACCCAATTTTTACCTTTGACTCTATATATGGTTTCCAAGCCTTCTCCCATTCATCCAAATTTCAAACAACATAATCTTTAAAAAATAAAATGCAATTATGTCCTTTCTCTCCGTCAAATTCATTTAAAGGCTCCCCATTGCCCATAGGATAAAGCCAATAATCTCTATCTCCATCCCCAGGTCACATCAGTTCTCACACTTTGGGGCCTTCATATGCTGTTTTTTCTGCCTAGAATGCCTTCTTCACCTACCTGTCTGGTGAACACTTACCCATCCTTCAATGCCCAACATAAGCATGAGTTTCCCCTCCTTACTCCACCCCAAGCTCTAGAACTAACTGCTACATTATCTGTGTTCTCACAGCTTACGGTCAAAACCATAATAATAATGCTTTATACTGTATTATTAACTGTTTCTTCATAAATGTTTTTGAATGAATGATGCATTCTAGATGTATAGCAAATAGGAAAGACACATAATCACACCCACCAAGCTCTGTAGTCCTGGTTTTTTTTTCCGGTGATCCAAATATCTGTTCTGCCTTTCAGACAGTAAAAAGTTTTATTTCAATGTTAAAAAATCATAATAATAAGTCATCTAGGCAGAGTCTTGACAGTTAAGACCATAAGCTCATCTAACAATTGGCTGAAAGATGCTGATAGCTCAAGAACACATTTTCATTAAGAAAGAAATCTGTATTTACATCTCATATACAGATGAATGCATTTCCTTTTATTTCATTTGTAATCAAATATATTTTAATATTAAAGAATTATTTTTGAGACAATCTTCTGCTGCATCTGTGTGTTAGAAGGCACCGTGTTGCATGGTATAAGAATGAAATCTTTCTGTAGTAAACCTGGGATCAACAGGAGCATGGAGGTATTGTCAGCTTTTTGTAACTCAGGCTGTTAAAGTGCAGAGGCAGTAACTCATTGTCATTCATTTTGCCAAAAGACAAATTTAAGCACAGAAAAGTTGAGTTTTACTTAAAGGAAAAGAATTTGATTGGTATACTGTATTATTTGCTCTAGTTTCTAGGACACACTTGCCCTCTTAAAGAGGATTAAATGGCTTCAAGTGGGAAATTAAGAGATTACTAAAGAAATCAGATTACTGATTACTAAAGAAATAAAGATCTTGTTGTTATATACATGGGAAGACTGGAGAAAAAACACAAAAACAGGGACAGACTATGGAACAAAAACTGAATCAATTTTAAAACTATCATCTACTGGTTTTAAGTTCTATAAGACAACATGGTTTTAAAGTTTAAAATATTATTGTACTTGAAAATAATTCCCTTTCTTGATATTGGCATTAACATTTGAATATATGCAACATGAAAATGGAAATCACCAATAAGCCTCAACTAAATTTTAAAATCAAAGACCTGATGCTAGAATGAAGTTACCTGTGGCCCAGCCTTTACCTACTATGATAAACATCTATGGCAGGAAGGGGAAACATGGAATTTTTTCCTGGTTTTTCCCTTACTTTCATGCCCAAGGGCAACAGCACCATGGAATGACAGCACTTGTTATTATGATCTGTGTGCCAGTCTTCAGTGCAACATCACTGGGGAAAGCCATCAATAATCGACCACTGTGGACTCACACATGGTCAGCACGGATGGAACACTCAAACTGGTAACTTTGGGGATGTTTAATACAGGGATGCTTGCTCTGCTTTGCCACTCCCAGGCCTGAAGTACAATTGGTTTGAAGAATCCAGACAGAGTGGCCGTATGGAGAGGGCATTTGAAAGGACCTGTGGCCTTTGGTGGTGCAGCAGCCAAACCCTTGCAATCTGGCAGCGGGTGGGACAGGGAAATAAATACCTAGGCCTCCCTCTTCTCACCCCCTCAATCTCCTGCCAGTGTGCTCCATTAATCAGGCCCAGTTGGTACAGTCTGTACTGGGCAGCCCTTGTTGCATGGAGTGGAACAGAGCAGAGTGGAGAGTAGATCTAGATGGCACAATGGAATATTTCTGATTGAGGATAGATTGAAAACGTGTCCTTTATAGCTACCCGATTGTGCTGTCTTCTGCAAGGGGTGCAAAGACAAAGTAAAATTGGATAGGCTGCTGACTCTAGGATACCACTGAATTTCATGTCTTCATTTTCCCACTGGTTAGGCAGGAGTGAGCCTGTAGCCTTCTGAGGTAGATGATGCAATTCTCTAAGTTTAACATTCTGAACCAATTGAGTTGTTGGCAAGAGAGTACCAGCCGATGTTGTTAGAAAGATGTGATAGACTATTTTGTTTCTGACGTGTCTCAAGCAAAGCACTCAAGGAAAATTCCTCCTTCTCATCTGTCTGCAGGTGGGATTCTTGTTTCTCTGGAGTCATCTGTGAGTGTTACTGATCCCCACTCTGAATCCCAAGCCAGTAGAGAAGCGTGAGTTTTCAGGAGGGTTTATTCATATCCCGTCTATATATTTTTGATGGAAACCTGATATCTTGATTCCAGAGCCAAGTGTCTTGTGATCTGCCATCATCCAAATGTGTTTTTGAGACCTCATCTCAATGGTGTTTTCTTCTGCTGCAAATAGGGTGTTGTTGGTTTCTTTTCTGTTGTGGAAAATGTCTTGTATGCCAGTTTTCAAAAATAAAAATTCTAAAACTGTCCATGGAACATTCTAGGAGGACTCTCAAGAGTGGAGAAGTTCTTGTACAAGTAGTGTTTGTGTTAGCATCTGGCCTGTGTTTAAATGATCACATTAGGAAAGCAGCCTGTGGGATTTCAGCTTAATTACCTATAACATACACTATTCATGCAAAGAGGAATGGGGGGAAGTGAGGGAAACTAATATTAAAAATGAATGCAATGTAATGTATTGCTCCCCATCCCCCAACCTTTTGGTACAAAGACAAGTAAAGCAAAGAGGTGCAAATATATAATTATATATAATTTATCACTATTTCTCATCTGACCATTTAAAAATTTATTCAATACATGTTGATCGTCAATGTGGTCAGTGTATCTTACTTATGTTTCATCAGGAAAACTAAAGGAGAATCTTGTATATTTTCTCTTTGCATTTAAAGACATTTGTTCACTTTAATATTTAAAGAGTACATATGAAACAACAAAATCCTTTTCTTCATGTTTGACGATCATCCAAATCTTGATAAATAATAAGCTTCCAAGAACTGTTGTGAGATTTATTTTATTCTCCTTGGGCCTGGAATCTACATGAGAGAAAAAAAGGCTCAAAGCCATGGGACAGGACTGAGACTGCCCTCTCTTCTGTCACCCGCACTCCCATCTTCCTGCTGACTCTCTGGTTCACTGATTCCCTAAGCACTCCTGGCCACTCCTGCCCTTCTCCTCAACCCAGGTGCTGTAAGCCCCATCACCCCACCCTCGCACCATGTAGTTCATTTCTGTGCTCTCCTCCTTTGCTTTCTCTTTAACACTCATGCCTCCTGCCTTTCCTGAGCCATCCCATAACTTAGGGCTGACTTTGGAAGGTGCTTGAGTCTCTAAATACTCAGCAGACCCTACTTATCCTTCCTTGTCAGTTCAAATGGGTCCAGCCTACCCAGAGAGATATACCACGTTAGCAGGTAACAGGGTGAGTAAAATATACTTCTTGACCTATGGAGCTTACAGTCTAATGAGGGAGTTAGAAATACACACACCCAACCAGAGTTCAAAGTAATAATGCATATAATAATAAGTTCAGGAATGGGAATCTTTTTAAAAGAGAAGCATCCAAGGAAGAGTTCAATTCTGACCAAGGATGGATGAGACTGGAAGGCTTCGTGGAGAAAGTGGCATTAAGGATGGGCCTCCACTAGAGAAGGGAGAGTGAGGAGGCCTCCAGCTAATCAGAACAGTGCAGGGGGTTAGAGATGTACCCATCACCCAAGGCAGAGGGAGGGCGGTGGGAGAGTCAGATTGCTGAGGGGAAGGACACAATAGGAGAAGGAAAAAGTGAAAGGCAGCATCTAGGAGACTGCTGATGGTTAAGAAAGGCCAGTGAGGGGGCTTAGAGAAAACCATCAGCGACTGAAGGAGAATCAAGAGCTCAGTGGCCGGGAAGCTAAGGGATGAAAGAATTTCTAAAAGAAGGGATGGCTAATAATAGTCATGAGGAGAATAACAACTAACATTTGTGGACTCTTTACCATGTGCCAGGAATTGTATGAAAACTCAAGTTAGGACTTGTATCCAGGTCCAACTGATGCCAATACTCTTAACTCTACAAATGCTGAATCGAATGGAGATGTAAAGCACGCCGTTGACTGTGGTGATGGGGAAACTGCAGTAGAACAGTCGGGACAGGTTGCAATCGAAGAAAGTAAAGGTGTCAGATTTAGCATTTCTTCTTAAAAGTTTGGCAGTAAAACTTTAGAAATGGGGCAGTAACTTAAGAAAATGGAAAGGATTTTTTTTTTTCTTTTAATGGGAGCTATTTAGAAATTACCTTGAATATGAGCTTGAAAATGTGAGAGGAGATTCCCAGGGAGATGGGAGGAAGTGGGATCAAGGACACATGGAAAAAGATTATTGTGGAAAGATTGCTTCCTGCCTCTGAGATAAGAGAAGGGAGGACAGGGTGAGCATTGAGCAGATCTGCTGCCTGGAGTGGAGCAACTGAGGAAGTTGGCTGAGAACGGCCTCCATCTTCCTACAGCGGTGCTGATGAAATGAGCCAGGAACTCTGCAAATAGAAAATAGCTTGGCCACTGTAGATCATGTGCTCGAAAAAGATGATCTGTAAAAAGTCACAAATGTCCCCTTGGAATGCCTAAGGAGTATATTTGGGACAGAGAATGCATAGCAGGCAAACACCACCACCATGGGGTTAGATGGAAAATGTTTTTGAAAGTAAGGAATCCCAAAGACAAAAAAAAAAAAAAAAATCAGATTCACATTCCATTTGAGTGCCTAGACTTCTTCCCTTACTGGCTTTTTTGGCTATGCAAACAATAACCGAGTGGTTTGGGCATCTGTATACCAGAGGATGAATGGCAAATGAAAAGTTACCTTGGCAGAAGACAAGGTTCTGAATGCCAGTGTTGTAATAAAAGGTCCTTTGTAGCATAAGCTGCACAGTACGAAGGTTTGAAGTGGGAGTTTCTGAATTGCCTGGGGATCCAGCGAGGGACAGAGGAGAATCCTTTCTCATTGTCCTGACACAGCACTTGCCTTCCTAATTGACTGTGGAGTGAAGTAGAGTGAGAAGAGTGTGACCCCGAGCCCCGAGAGACCAGGATTAAAGTCTGAGTCCTCTCCTTACCAGTGCCTGGCTTTGGGCAAGTTACTTACTGTCTCTGAATCCCATCTATACACTGGAGATAACAACACCTGCCATACAGAGCTGTCAGGATGGGGTAAGGTCACCCATCCGTTTTCTGCTCCTTTTCCCACCTGCCTGGAAAATCTCAGATTCTAAGTAATGGAAAAGGATATATTGATTACATCCATCAGAGTTCTATCAGGCCCCCTCTCAGAGATTTAAGCATCTCTTTTTTTAATGGTAGAAAATATTTTTGTTAAGCAGAGGAAGAAATGATCAGGGCCAAGTCCATTGTAAACCTGGGGATTCCGTGGAGATGCAGGCACCTGCCTGGGATTCCCCTGGGATTTCTTTTTGGTCTGCTAATTACCACGGCCATCTCCAGAGCATGTTCTCCTGAACATCTGAAAGGAGATTGGACAGAGAGGGGGAGCCTCTTGGAGAAGAGAAAAGGCAGGCACTCATGAAATCAAGGTTTCGTGTCTCTTCCCCCAGGGAGTGACAGAATCGGGTGTGTGAGGCTTCCATGGAACCATCTGAGCCACTTGTCATGAATTTGTTTCCAGAAAGACAGGCCTAGTCTTAACATAGGAGAGCCTCTTCTTTGGAGTGTGAAAAGTTTGGCATAAACTAAGAAGAGAAGCACAACCTTTGTCAGATTTCCCAGCCACAAAATTCTCAACATTGACATTCCTGAGCTTTATAGAAATGTTGAGAAGTAACCTTTTTGCTAGAAGCACACACTACTTCAGCAGGAAAATGGAAAGGATCAGAGGAGACCTATCCCAAGGCACTACCTTACATCTGCCAACCCACCTGCCTTCCCTCCTGAGGCTGTGACAACGTGACTTTGTGCCTGCCTGTGGCCTGTGTCTCCACCGGGGCACTACATCATCCCTTCAGCCCCGTCTAAGGATGTCTTCTCCAGCAATTCCCCCATCCCCTACACCTTCAAATCTCCCCTCTCAACAGAATCATTCCCTCCAGTACACAAACATGTTGTTATGCTGAGCAACTTAAAAATAATCCACTTCCTCTTCTGGTTATACTCTATTTTTCTCTTTCCCTTTAGAGAAAAACCTCAGGGAAATAGGCATCTGCTGTTGCAACCTCCAGTTGCTTCTCTCTCCCTCTCTTCTGAACTCACTCAAGGCATTATTTGAGCCCCACTCCTCCCCTGACTTTGCTCAAGGCCACCATTGAGCTACAAGCTGGCAAACTCTAATGTAACCTCTTAGATCTCAGCTTGATTGACCTACAAGCAGCCTTTGACCAAGTCAGTCCCCCTTTCCTCCTGGAGACACTTTCTTCTTCTGGTGTCCAGATTCTCCTGGTGTTCCTCCTACCTCACTGGTCAAGGTCTTCTTCATTTCTCCAAATACTAAATGTTGGATGTCCCCAGAGCTCAACCCTTGGGTGTTTCACTTTTTAATTACATTCACTCTTTTGGTAAATGTTTCCAGTCTTAAGACGTTAAGTACCATCTTTGTGCTGATGACTTCCAAAATTGTATGTCCCATAGGAGTGGAGAATTTTCTGGAGTGTTTTTCACAATATTACCTCAGCTTTTGGAAAATAATAGCATCTACTGAAAGTTTGAATGAATGGATTTTACTAATTGAATGTATTTGAATAGCAAAAGAAATAGTGGTTAAATTTTTAAAAAGGTGTTTGGAGAAAAGGTGGCAGAAATCTAGTATTCTGGAGTATTTACACTCAGGCCAATGCTAACACCCCTAGTAGTTCAGATGGTAAAGAATCAGCCTGCAATGCAGGAGACCTGGGTTTGATCGCTGGGTCAGGAAGATCCCCTGGAGAAGGGAATGGCTACCAATTCTGGTAGTCAGGCCTGGAGAATTCCATGGTCAGAGGAGCCTGGCAGGCTACAGTCCATGGGGTCACAAAGCGTCAGACACAACTGAATGACTAACACTTCACTTCAGAAATATCACCCAGTATAAACCGAACCCATGGTCTTGGAGAGGGAGATAATCAGAGGTAACATTTTCTTAGCTGCATGCTGATGGCAGGACTCCCTCCAGAGAGCTTCTTCCTGCTGCCAGTGAAGAACTAGCTTTACGGCTTGAATATTAAGAATAAACCTGTGATGGTCACGTATACCAAGCGAGGACTCCTGGGCAGAGTGGCATCGTTCCTTCACGATTTATAATATCAAAGCAATGGAATAATATCTCTAGGCAGTGAGGAAAGGCACCACGTTACGATCTCAGTTATGGTTATGGATGTGGATGGGAAAATCTGTTCTGTCACGCTTGTGACCCAATCACATTTCCGGGGCTCAGAAACGTGAACTGAATTAGACTGAATGTTTCTTTTTGTATGAGAGAAGCATGGCCTCTTTTTTTTTTTTTTTTTTGAGGAAGAAAGTTATACTTTAAGCACCAGGTACAAGAGATTTATGGATAATAAATACGATGTAGTAGCTGAAGTTATAAAAAAATTCAAACTTTTTTCTTCAAAATATTCATTAAATGACTAGCTTGTGAAGTTAGGTAAGTTTCTTGACTTTTTGGAACTACAATGTCTGCATCCATAATACAGTATGGTCACTGAGATCAATTTCTATTCCTTGAACATGGTATCAACTAACCCTTTTTCCTGTAAAATAAGACAAAATTTGTCCTCTATGGTTCATCATTTGCTTAAGATGCTCAAATGAGTTATTTCTGAAACTACTTGGTAAACTAAAACACTTTTTTCATGCAAAGCTTTGATTATTACTATTCCCCACAGCCTGGCGGGCTGCAGTCCACGGAGTCACAAAGAGTCGGACATGACTGAATGACTAACACATACACATTACTTTGATAAGCTGTGTTTAGAATGTTATTTTCCCCAAAATATTTTTAGGAAAAGAGAAAACTCTAGTGAAGAGCAAATTTGACTATGCTAATACATAAAGTACTTAGATAACTGTCCCTTGAGTGTTTTTAAAGGAAAGTAATTCTTAAAGCTATATTAGTTATGATTATTTTGCCTCTTGATAAGGGTGAAAGAGGAGAGGGAAAAAAACTGGCTTAAAATTCAACATTCAGAAAACTAAGATCATAGCATCCAGTTCCATCACTTCATGGCAAATAGAAGGGGAAAAAATAGAAGCAGTGACAGATTTTATTTTCTTGGCCTCCAAAATCACAGCAGATAGTGACTGTAGTCATGAAATTAAAAGACACTTGCTCCTTGGAAGGAAAGTTATGATAAATCTAGACAGCATATTAAAAAGCAAAGACATCACTTTGCCAACAAACATCCATATAGTCAAAGGTATGGTTGTTCCAGTAGTCATGTAGAGATATGAGAGTTGGACCATATGGAAGGCTGAGAGCCAAAGAATTGATGCTTTCAAATTGTGGTGCTGGATAAGTTCTTGAGAGTCCCTTGGACAGCAAGGAGATCAAACCAGTCAATCCTAAAGAAAATTAATCCTGAATATTCATTGGAAGGGCTGATGCTGATGCTGAAGCTCTGATACTTGGCCACCTCATGCAAAGAGCTGACTCACTGGAAAAGACTCTGATGCTGGAAAAGATTGAAGGCAAAAGAAGAGGGGGGTAGTAGAGGATGAGATGGTTAGATAGCTTCACTGACTCAATGGATATGAATTTGAGCAAACTCTGGGAGATAGTGAAGGACAGAAAAGCCTGGTATACTGCAGTCCTTGGGGTTGCAAAGAGTCAGACACAACTTAGCGACTGATCAACAAAAATTTTTATTATGTATGATAGATGACATAACTCAAATCAGCCCATGTGAAAATGTGAATGAAAAGTAAAGTCTGAAAGGGCATGTACTTCAGGTGTGGCTTGATCAGGCTTACATGATGGCATTATATACTGATTACTGATATCAGCTTTCTCCATACCAGGTCTAATCTCAAGCCTTAAGTATTACAGTCATAAAGTCTCTTCCAGCAGTCCCCAAGGCTATATCCTTCCAAGTTTGAATTAAACAGAAAATAGCAAAGCTTTTATATATCCAGTGATTCACACCTAAACATCCTAAACCAATTTCTGTGATCAGGAGAAATACAGTATATTGATTGATTTAGGCCTAGATATATGCTCTATCCTGGGCTTCCCAGGTAAAGAACCCACCTGCCAATGCAGGGAATGTAAGAGACATGGGTTCAATCCCTGGATCAGGAAAATCCCCTGGAGGAGGACAGGGAAACCCACTCCAGCATTCTTGCCTGGAGAATCCCATGGACAGAGGAGCCTAGTGGGCTATAGTCCATGGGGTTGCAAACAGTTGGACACAACCCAAGTGACTTACCACACATGTACGCACACATAAGCTCTATCCTAGGACCTGGACTGAAACCCTGTTTAGCCCTTCTGGACTAGATATGAGTAGAAGTGGATCCCCTAACCAAAACTGGCCCGGTCTCAGCAAGAGAGGGGACTGGCCGAATGTAGACATTTCCTAAGAAAAATCGAGGCATCAGGTCTTGCCACTGCTGCTATTACCTCTCTAGCTGCCAAGAGAACAACACATCCTTCGTCTGAACCAATGAGCTGGCCATTGAGAGATGATGTTAACTTTTGTTAATAGAAAGCTCTGAGCCTGCAGAGGAGAGTCAAATCTCCCTCGAGAGCCTGTGCAGTCGTCAGTGTTTATCTTGTCCTGGCTTTCAGGTAGTGCTGCCTGGAACAGATCAGCCAGGCCACTAACAGCCGTGAAATGTGCTGTGTCTTTCACAAGCTTTGGTGTGGACCTTTTCTGGGGCTCTGCAGTGAGGCATCCTTCTCGCATGGCTCAAGGGGGAGAATTCAGTCTATCTTCCAAGAACAAATTAAACACAACTCTGTGGGTTTGGTGGTTAGCTGCCAACGAGAAGACTGATTCCTGAATTAATAGCTCATGACAGGATAACTCCGGAATTCTTGGCAGAAAGCAGGGTTTCCAATACTGATGCTCCTTATGGCAAGAAAAGCCATCTATGCTAAGTGGCCCATAGTCACTGGTAGTATTTGCATGAAGAATCAGCTCTATTATTTTATTCAACACCAAGAGTCCCAAGATGAAGGAGATGGTTGATACTCAGCGTGAATATGGTAATGTAGCTGAGCCCCTACAAGTCCTGTAAACAGTTTAACTGCAGAGGATGTACCATCAACGTGACAGGTTTTCACAAGAGATTCCACTCTCCTATGAATATGAATTTCCCTCTGTGACATATGAGAACAGAATCTTATAATGGAAGCTCGGCTACAAGGAGATTTGGTTAAGCTGTCAGATGGTTAAATAAATGGTCTCTTACAATTTGTTTATACCTTTACCGAGTGCATTTCAATAAAGAAGGAAAATTTTAACTGCCTGAAGGGAGAGAGGAAAGAGATTTCTGAGTCTGTGTTGGTGGCCGACCTTTATCTCATTTCAGGAACTTAATTTTTCGGGACATTGAGGAGAAAATAGTAGCATAGTTGTTTTAAAGATTCAGGAGGGGGGAACCCATACATCTGCTAAAATAGCTAAGTGAGCTCTTGTTAGCCAAATCAGCATCTTTCCCCCAATAATTTGTATTGGAAATAGAAATCAAAGTCTGTACTGTCAAAAAAGTCTTTATTTTTTTCCTGCCTTCATTGTGATGCTTCTGGATTTAAAATGACACAAAACCATCCTTTATGTGGAGATTAAAGAACAGAAAAGAATGAAAAATCCTAAGGTTAGAAGTTCACGTTATTTTCCTTGCAAACTGTTTGCCTGCTTTAAAATTTTGCCATTTTTGGTTTGTGAGATTGCTAAATTTTATCCCAGGATATTTACCACCAGAACCACCACAGAAAAGTTAGACTAACAATGAAGTCTCAGAAGCAACTGCTCCAGTTAATTCCAAAGTTTTCAACAACCAGAACCAGCTGCTCTCCAAAAGAGACTCATCTCTGGCCGTGTCTCTGTTCCTGTATACAGAACTCTTGGGAAGAGGTTGCCGAGGCATGCCAGTGTAGCCCTTTATTTATTCACAATGGGACTAGAAAATGCATCCAAAGCAAGCTTTTCCTTGAAAAGTTCCAGAGGTACAATTATTTGCATCTGTCAAAGATAGACAGGTGAGTGTTGTGGTTAAGTGTTCAGATGCCTATGTGACTTTATGCAAGTTACTAAATCTCTTTGATCTCCAGTTTTATCATATCTAACATGATGGTAATATTAATCTCTAACACAGCATTGTCTTGAGAATTAAATAAGGTACTGGGCATAAAGATTTTAGCATAGCTTCAGACTCAATTGCTCAGTAAATGTTAACTATTATTACTCAATTTATCTTAAATATTTGCTTTTGCTCTTATGAGTTGAAAACTATAAAGACAGAAAAAAACTATAATAATGCTGGAAGATGCTTATCTTCATGTTTTCAGAGATGGAGATAACCAATCTTTCCTTTAAAATATCACATATTAGAAATCTAAGATTTTAATCCCAGAGGCTAGTTAGATGTAGTGTGGGATTTTTAATTTAAGAGATAACACATAATAATATAGGAGATAACATAAGGCTCATTCTAGGATTACCCTAATGGAACACAACAAGTTATTCACTTTTACTTTGAATATACTGTTGCAGGAAAAACTTCTAAATATTGGATACTGCTGTGAAGATAAAGTATAAGTGTAAAGTTTTCCTGATCATCACACACACATTCATATACAATCTGAAGGAGAATCAGATTTTATGACCAGAACAGTTACCCCTTTGTGGTACTTTTGGATTTGCTGAAATGTTTCTCTTGATGGTGGTACATCTGAAAAAGGGGTTTTAAAAGCATAGTTTTGTCTTCATGGACTTAACAAAGCCAGTAACATCTTGGGGTCACATGGAAGGGCCAAGGGCCTCTGTGGTCGAGATGAGCCTTGAAGGACCCAATTCCTAAGGATCCATCAAGCAGGATCCACAGCTGATGAAAAAGGAACGTCAGGCAGCTGCTGCCAGCCATGCAAGTCTATTTTGCCCACCTAAAGGGTTGACCAGATATCCTCTCCCCAAATAACCTAAAAGAAATTACAAATACATATATACACTTTGAAAATTATCATGTGGACACAGGAAAAAAAAAAAAAAAGAAGTTTCCCCTTTTCCTTATTTTAAGAGAAAAATATCCTTCCCATTTCTTTTTTGTGAGACAGATGCATCAGTAAATTCTAAGGAGAGAAAATAGGTAGTGAGACAAAACATACTTTTATTTCCTTGGCCGATGAGCTTTGAGAAATTGGAATTTGGGGGGGAAATGTTAAAATGGGAAATAAGTAAAAGGTAGAGCCTCCTCTGGTTTCCTTTGTTACCCTGCACATTCTCAGCCATTGACAGGGTAGCCCAGGCAGGACGATTGATGGGCAGAGATGGTGGAGTCCTGGTCTCAGGTGGCGAGTTGTGGGTCACCAAGGCTATGGCCTGCAAATGGAAGGCGCAGGCCATTTAACAGTGTGGGGCATTGCTAATTAGTGGCAAATTTGGCTGGTGTCTGTCGTGAGAAGCTTGAGCTGATTCTGGCCCCATCTGCTCTGAAAATAATGATGAACAAATTTTACGCAAAGGCTATTCTTTCACAGGGAACTCCTATTTGGTCTTTCATGGGAAAATGAACTACATAAATTTTTATTCTCATCGTTGCAATTATTTTGTTGTTGTCTTAATGTACAGAGGATGTTCCTCCATGATGTTTTTGTCTTGAGGCTGGTATTAAAAGCCTGCCAGTTTGAGTTGATTCTCCATTTCTTTTGTTAAGCTGATTCTCCCTCAAACCCTGAATCTGTGGAAAATACTTTAGAAAAGGAGATTTAAACTTAGCTCTGCAGGGTCAAGTAGTTTCCCTATATTCCATCTGCCTCTGTTCCTCTTTTACAGCTATACAGGAGCCATGCCTCCAAAAGCTGATTTATTGGAGACTGACTTTTCTTGGAGAAAATGCCAGGAGACTCTCTCTGTTCTTATAGCGGTTTCTGACCTGGGAAACTCATTTCCTCTTGTTTCTATGTTGTGTATTTACTTTTTTTAGTCAGGCAGCAATTGCTCACGTTTTCCTGTGTAATCACAGTTACCTGGGATTAAAAACCAGAAAAAAGTAAGCAAACAGAAAGATAAACACACTAAGAACAATAGCATGCAAATTTTCTCAGATCCTGTGTATAGATTCCAAAAAAATAAGTGAGTAAGCAAGGTAACAGATCTTTTTCATTAAAAAAAAATTATTTTACTGAAGTACATATAGTTGATTGACAGTGTTTTGTTAATTTCTAGCATACAGTATGATCTTTTTAATTTTTCCTCCCTTTTCGTAAAGAACAGAGCAGAGAAGTATCTGATCCCTTTATGTATGTATGTATCCATGTATGTATGCATTTGTGTACTTATGTGTTTATTTTATTATTCTTGTGCCACCTAATCACTTTTTGGCTTTTCTTGGAGCTTTCATGCGTAACCCTCTTTAGCTGGAAGCTAATAACGTCCAGCAAGTCATTTCCAGCAACATTAAAAAAAAAAAATCCAGTAAGAATGCAAGAGTCTGATGCTACTTGCAGCAAGTAACTATTTCTCTGTTAATTATGTTGTTCTAATCGTATTGCTATGAGAAGGATTTTGCTTGTATATCCATTCACTCTGTAGCCCAGCATAATGAAAATTCTGCAAGAACCTTTGCTGATAGGTGTACCTTTGAGTTTACAAAGATTAATGATTTAAAAATTGACTCTACAGACCACTAGTAATGAAATTGACCATATCCAATTTTGAAAGCCCTAAGACCTGAAAGAAACCGCAGATTAACAGTGAAATGGTAGCAGGTTCCTGGAGATGTGAAGCCCAAGCTAATATTGCTCCAGTGAAATGTTGCAGAATGCTGCAGGTTAGGTTAATATTGTCACACTAGGTCAGAGACCAACACAAGAATGAAATGTGTGGGCAGCCTTAGGAGACATTTGCAGTGAAGAACTTGAAATAGGGACAAGACAGTGACCGTATGATTAGACTAGTTACGATGATTAGTTATTATACCCTACTGGCATGGGATATGAACGAAAAGAAGGAATTAGTTGAGGTTATTCTTTTGCTTCTATTGAAGTAATAATAATGGTGGCCACAATACTAGCTAATATTTACTGAGTGTTTACTATGTTCTAGGCATTTAATATTTGTTATTTTATTTAGTTCTCACCAAAACCCTGGGTAGTACATATTGTTATTATTGTTCACATTTTACAGCAGAAGAAACTAAAACTTAGGAAGGTTAAATAACTTGCTTGGCTTAACCAGTTGTCCAGCAGCAGATGTAAGAGTTGAACCTCCATCTACTTGATTACAAAGTAAAAGTACTTAGCCTCTATCTTTTGCTGCCTCTTGATAGAACACTGCTGCTCTATTTTGTAAGAATAAAATTGACAGGAAGGGGTAGCCAAGATGGCTGCTATGGGCAAAGCTTTAGTCTTTTAAATAACATCTGCAGCTTTCTGTGAGAAATTTTCTTTGTTTAACAACCAACTTAAATTCCTTATGCTATCCTCTCAAACTCTTAGCTGTCATTTCCTTCCCCTGTGCAATTAGAAGCTCACACAATGGGATCCTCTTCCTTCTTCATAGAAAATAGATCCAAAGATAAGTTTTATGGCCTCTCTACTTCCTTAGTTAGCATCCCCAAGCTCCCAGCCAATTCTCAATGACACCCTTCCTGTTGTAACATTTGAGCATCTTCCTGGTTGAGGTATGTAACCTGGGCACTCAAAACGCCTGGCCCCTCAACCAAGTGACTGTAAATGCTAAGGTGCAAATCCCTGCCAAGTAATAAGATGCAAATCACTTACTATTCTGATCTAACTCAATTTCCCCTTCAAATATTACAACACAGGATTTGTAATTCAACTTGTAATTCAAGTGTTTTCTCAAGTACAGATTCCTCTAGTCATTAGTTAAAGGGGAAAATGCTATTTTGAATAATTTTGTGAGATCTAAAAGTTTTTATGCTCTCCTTTCTCTTCTCTCTCTACTCCCCATCCAGTGCTAAATGTAGCATTTCTCAATGGCTCTGTTCTTAGCAATACCACATGCAAGCTGAATACATGCTTTACAGTAACAAAAGCTAGAGTGGTGGGTGTACTGGATTGATTTTCAATTTCTTTTCAAGAAAAACTAAGAAAGCTTGGCTCAACATAAGGGCAATCAGAATACAGCATTCTGCCTATTTCTCTCTCAACACTCAGCAGTTGGTTTGGGTGCTTTATTTTATCCCTCTGTGAATCTTAAGACTTATTTTAGACTCTAGTCTCAACTGTACTACCTTTTGGACTGAACAGTCTCAGTTGTGACCGGTCTCCAGGTGAATTCTATTTATGGGAAATAAGATTAGGAAAAGAAAAATTGTATGTTATCTCAAGCACTAAAAAAGTGTGCCATGTCACCCTCCCTTTTCTATACTTCCCCCCCAGTCCATTAAGTTCCAGGAGAGTTAGAACACCCAGGACTAAGTGTTCACTATAAATGAAGCTCTATCAAGTCCAGAGAAAATAAAATGGAACGGATAGATGAGTTCTTCTGTCTTTACTTGACAGCTTTATCAGTTACAAGAGCCAAATGAAACTGCAGGTTTGCATTTCCATCACATGGAAGATAGCATAATTTTTTTGCAGCCACGTCACAGTTCATCTAAATTTGAATATGTGAGACATAAGACTCTCGAGTTAGGTTTTCTGGCCTATTTCTATAGCAACTGGAGTACAGTGCTATATACAGAGGAGCAACTCTTTAACTATGTGCCAACTTCAGCACCTCTCAGCGTTACAAGATGCCACAACATTTAGGAAGCTCCAGAGAGGTAGATGAGAATGATGAGCATGAGAAGGCAAAAGTGATGGGTTGTTGCTGATATCTTAGCTGCCTGGAGCCTCTATAAATTATGAGAGTGTGAGCTGATCCCAGCTACTGATTGCTATGGAAAATTTAAGGGGGATTCCAGTGAATCCACTAGAACAAGAACATTTCAGGGACATATTGAAGTATGCAGCTGGAAGTATAATTACTATTGAAAATTAGGGGATGAGGAGCTGTGACCAAAATTTGATAATATCATTTAATATAAAAATATGCTTAAGCACAGATGATAATGATGGAAATAATAGCACTTCTAAAGTGGGGAAAGACTAGGCATCTCTTAAAGAAAATTAGAGATACCAAGGGAACATTTCATGTAAAGATGGGCACAATAAAGGACAGAAAGACATGGGCCCAACAGAAGAAGAAGATATTAAGAAGAGGTGGTAAGAATACACAGAAGAACTAAACAAAAAAGATCTTCATGACCTGGATAACCACGATGGTGTGATCACTCACCTAGAGACAGACATCCTGGAATGTGAAGTCAAGTGGGCCTTAGGAAGCATCACTACGAACAAAGCTAGTGGAGGTGATGGAATTCTAGCTGAGCTATTTCAAATCCTAAAAGATGATGTTGTGAAAGTGCTGCACTCAATATGCCAGTAAATGTGGAAAACTGAGCAGTGGCCACAGGACTGGAAAAGGTCAGTTTTCATGCCAATCTCAAAGAAGGTCAATGCCAAAGAATGTTGAAACCACCGCAACATTGCACTCATCTCACCCGCTAACAAGGTAATGCTCAAAATTCTTCAAGCTAGGCTTCAACAGTATGTGAACTGAGAACTTTCAGACGTTCCAGCTGCTTTTAGAAAAGGCAGAGGAACCAGAGAGCAGATTGCCAATATGCATGGGATCATAGAAAAAGCAAGAGAATTCCAGAAAAACATCTACTTCTGCTTCATTGACTATGCTAAAGCCCTTGACTGTGTGGATCACAACAAACTGGAAAATTCTTAAAGAGATGGGAATCCCAGACCACCTTACCCATCTCCTGCAAAACCTACATGCAGGTCAAGAAGAAACAGTTAGACTGGACATGGAACCACAGACTGGTTGCAAATTAGGAAAGGAGTTATGTATATTGTCACCCTGCTTATTTAACTTATATGCAAAGTACATCATGAGAAATGCTGAGCTGAAGGAACACAAGCTGGAATCAAATTTGCCTGGAGAAATATCAACAGCCTCAGATATGCAGATGACACCACTGTAAAGGCAGAAAGTGAAGAGGAACTAAAGAGCCTCTTGATGAAGTTGAAAGAGGAGAGTGAAAAAGCTGGCTTAAAACTCAACATGCAAAAAACTAAGATCATGGCATCTGGTCCCATCAATTCATGGCAAATCTATGGGGAAACAATAAACAGTGACAGATGTTATTTTCCTGGGCTCCAAAATCACTGTGACTGCGGCCATGAAATTAAAAGACGCTTGCTCCTTGGAAGAAAAGCTATGACAAAAGCCTAGATAGCATATTTAAAAGCAGAGACATTACTTTGTCAACAAAAGTCTGTATAGTCAAAGCTATGGTTTTTCCAATAGTCATGTATGGATGTGACAGTTGGATGATAAAAAAGGCTGAGTGCTGAAGAATTGATGCTTTTGACCTATGATGTTGGAGAAGACTCTTGAGAGTCCCTTGGACTGCAAGGAGATCAAACCAGTCCATTCTAAAGGAAATCAGTCCTGAATATTCATTGGAAGGACTGGTGCTGAAGGTCAAGCTCCAAAACTTTGGCCACATGATGCAAAGTACCTGCTCATCAGAAAAGACCCTGGAGCTGGGAAAGATGGAAGGCAGGAGGAGAAGGGGATGACAGAGGATGAGATGGTTGGATGGCATCACTGACTCAGTGGACATGAGTTTCAGCAAGCTCTGGGAGATGATGGAGGACAGGGAAGCCTAGCATGCTGCAGTCCATGGAGTCACAAAGAGTTGGACATGACTGAGCGACTGAACAATAACACAAGTCTTTGCTTACAAATTAAAGTAGTGCTGAGATTGGGTATCAGTTGACCCTGGACAAAGGAACATGGAAAGAGAAGTAGGAAAACCACACACAAAAAAAATATGGTTGAGTAGAAAGGCACAGAAGTAACTGTTTTAGTTCCAGCTTTGTGACCAGGGCAAGGAACTCAACCTTTCTGAGCTGCAGGCTCTTCATTAGTCAAGGCGACATCAGGCCTCTACTCTGAACTTCTTGGGAAGATTCACTGAAATGAGGGATAGGAAAGTACTTCATGCTCAGCAGGCTCCTAGGCTTGTGGTAGTTGGGGTTACTGGGTGTTCTCATTTCCTGGGGCTGCTGTAAGAACTAATCACAAACTGGTGGCCTCAAGTAACAGAAATTTAGTTTCTCTCAGTTCTGGAGGCCAGAAACCCCAAACTGAGGTGTCAGCAGGCCATGTTCCCTCTGAAGGCACCGGGGGAGAATCTCTCCTTGCTTCTCCAACAGCTCTAGGCATGAGGCTTGGCTGTGTTGCTCCAGTCTCTATCTTCACGTGTCATGCTCTTTTGTGTTTCTGACTTCTCCTCCTTCTGTCCTTCTGTCTTCTTATCAGGACACCATTGGATTCAGGGCTCACTCAGTTAATCCAGGGTGATGTCATCTCAAGATCCCTCACTTAATTATATCTACAAAGACCCTTTTTTGAAAGAAGGGTCACATGCACTGGTCCTGGGGTTTAGGAGTTGGACAAATCTTTTGCTCTTGTTCAGTCGCTCAGTCATGTCCAACTCTTTGGGACCCCACAGACAGACTGCAGCCTGCCAGGCTTCTCTGTCCTTCAACATCTCCCAGAGCTTGCTGAAACTCATGTCCACTGAGTTGGTGATGCCATCCAACCATCTCATCCTCTGTCGTCCCCTTCTCCTCCTGCCTTCCATCTTTACCAGCACCAGGGTCTTTTTCAATGAATCAGCTCTTTGCATCAGATGGCCAAAGTATTGGAGCTTTGGCTTCAGCATCAGTCCTTCCAATGAATATTCAGGACTTATTTCCTTTAGAATTGACTGGTCTCATCACTTTGCAGTCCAAGGTTCTCAAACACCACAGTTGGAAGGCATCACTTCTTCAGCACTCAGCTTTCTTTATGGTCCAGCCCTCATATCCATAAATGACTGCTGGAAAAACCATAGCTTTGACTAGATGGACCTTTGTTGGCAAAGTAATGTCTCTGCTTTTTAATATGCTATCTAGGCTTTTGTCATAGCTTTTCTTCCAAGGAGCAAGCGTCTTTTAATTTCATGGCCACAGTCACCATCCACAGTGATTTTGGATCACAAGAAAACAAAGTCTGCCATTGTTTCCATTGTTGCCCCATCAATTTGCCATGAAGTGATGTGACCAAATGCCATAATCTTAGTTTTTTGCATGTTGAGTTTCAAGCCAGCTTTTTCACTCTCCTCTTTCAACTTCATCAAGAGGCTCTTTAGTTCCTCTTCACTTTCTGCCTTTACAGTGGTGTCATCTGCATATCTGAGGCTGTTGATATTTCTCCAGGCAAATTTGATTCCAGCTTGTGTTCCTTCAGCTCAGCATTTCTCATGATGTACTTTGCATATAAGTTAAATAAGCAGGGTGACAATATACATAACTCCTTTCCTAATTTGCAACCAGTCTGTGGTTCCATGTCCAGTCTAACTGTTTCTTCTTGACCTGCATGTAGGTTTTGCAGGAGATGGGTAAGGTGGTCTGGGATTCCCATCTCTTTAAGAATTTTCCAGTTTGTTGTGATCCACACAGTCAAGGGCTTTAGCATAGTCAATGAAGCAGAAGTAGATGTTTTTCTGGAATTCTCTTGCTTTTTCTATGATCCCATGCATATTGGCAATCTGCTCTCTGGTTCCTCTGCCTTTTCTAAAAGCAGCTGGAACGTCTGAAAGTTCTCAGTTCACATACTGTTGAAGCCTAGCTTGAAGAATTTTGAGCATTACCTTGTTAGCGGGTGAGATGAGTGCAATGTTGCGGTGGTTTCAACATTCTTTGGCATTGACCTTCTTTGAGATTGGCATGAAAACTGACCTTTTCCAGTCCTGTGGCCACTGCTCAGTTTTCCACATTTACTGGCATATTGAGTGCAGCACTTTCACAACATCATCTTTTAGGATTTGAAATAGCTCAGCTAGAATTCCATCACCTCCACTAGCTTTGTTCGTAGTGATGCTTCCTAAGGCCCACTTGACTTCACATTCCAGGATGTCTGTCTCTAGGTGAGTGATCACACCATCGTGGTTATCCAGGTCATGAAGATCTTTTTTGTTTAGTTCTTCTGTGTATTCTTACCACCTCTTCTTAATATCTTCTTCTTCTGTTGGGCCCATGTCTTTCTGTCCTTTATTGTGCTCATCTTTGCATGAAATGGCATCCCTTTGCATGAAATGGCGTATCTTTTGGGGTATGAAAGGGCATACCTTTTGGGGAGACAAAGTTTAGCCCACTGCATTGGATGTCTGTCTGAAGATTTAGATCATTCATAGCTCACTGAGAATTAGGTGAATCAAATAATAACTGTATATAAAGAGGGATGAGAGTGTTGCTGTATTGAAAACCAAAGCAGAACCGTCTTGGCACTGGGGACATCTTGGTGAAGGGAAGAGGAGAGCAAACTCCCACTCGTGGTGCTGGTGATAAGAGCAGAGACAGCTTCTCCTGGCTTTGAGGGAGGGGCCTTAGTGGGAGCAAAGGGGATGAGACTTAAAGACAAATGTCACCCTCCTTATGGTCTTTCCCAGGGCTCTGGTGGTTGCTTCTGTGCTGCATTGAGACAGCTGCATACTTGAGTCTTAGGTCTGGCCTGTTACATAAACATGAAGTGAGCTACACTGGTCTCCCTAAAGAACAAGCATGACTTTGAATCAGGTAGCCAACCCCTGTGGCCAACCCCTGTGGAATGATTGTGCACATATACTATTAAATTCTCAGCGGAGTTCCTCATTGTGATGAAGAGGAAGCAAGGGTGGATATGGATTCTCCAGGCTGTTGGGTAGATGCTCTCTGTTAGCACCTCGCTGTCACTACCTAATCCTGCTGAGAGCTGCAGCGAACATATAGCATCTCTTAAACCAGTAGTTCCTTTTTTAAAGAAGTTATTGAAGCATAGTTGATTTACAATGGTGTATTCATTTCTGCTGGACAGCAGAGTGATTCAGTTATACTTACATGTCCATTCTTTTTCATATACTGTTCCATTATGCTTTATCACAGGATAACCTGTGCTCTACAGTAGGACCTTATTATTCATCCATCCTATTTATTATAGTCTGTATCTGCTAATCCCAAACTCCCAGTCCTTCCCTCCCTTCACTTCCTCTCTCCCTTGGCAACTGCAAGTCTGTTCTCTATGTCTGTGAGTTTGTTTCTGTTTCACAGATATATTCCCTTGTGCCGTATTTTATATTCCACATACAAGTGATATCATATGGTATTTGTCTTTTTCTGTCTGACTTAGTATGACAGTCTCTAGGCCCATCCTTGTTGCTGCAAATGACAGTATTTTATTCTTTTTTATCACTGAGGATATATTCATGTGTGTGATATATTCAGTTCAGTTCATTTCAGTCACTCAGTTCGTGTCTGACTCTTTGTGACCCCATGGACTGCAGCACGCCAGGCTTCCCTGTCCATCACCAACTCCCGGAGTCTACTCAAACTCATGTCCATTGAGTCAGTGATGCATCCAACCATCTCATCCTCTGTTGTCCCCTTCTCCTCCTGCCTTCAATCTTTCCCAGCATCAGGGTCTTTTCAAATGAGTCAGCTCTTCACATCAGGTGGCCAAAGTATTGGAGTTTCAGCTTCAAGTCTTTGCAATGAACATTCAGGACTGATTTCCTTTAGGTTGACTGGTTGGATCTCCTTGTAGTCCAAGGGACTGTCAAGAGTCTTCTCCAACACCACATACCACATCCTCTTTGTCCATTTATGTGTTGATGGGCATTTAGGTTGTTTTGACGCCCTGGCTATTATAAACAGTTCTATGAATATAGAGGTACATGTGTGTTTTTAATTTTAGTTTTGTCTTAAACCAGTAATTCTTCACCCCATTAGGGACCTTACCTTGGCAAAGTATGATAAGTCCTTACTTACTTGTCTTTAAGTCCCGTTTCTACCTCTCTGCCAGCAGAGGCTTAGGTGATCTCTGAGGGTATTTTTATTGACTTCAACAATCTGCCTCTTCCTAGCACTCCTGGAATAACTGAATTCCAGAGGCCAGCTTAGGAAGAGCAATCTGGACTCTGTAGCTCTTCCTTGTTCTAATACCTGTGATATACACTCATTTATTCTAAATCACAGCTAAGATGCAGTGAACATTCAGTTCCATCATAAGTACTCTTTCACATGCTTATGTTGCATTATTTTTCTTTAGTTCTGACAAGAATCGTGCAAGGTGGGTATATTATTGTCTCCACTTTCAAGGTTAAGAAACTGACAACCAGAGAATTTCATTAACTTGCCCGAAGTCTTATAGGTGGTAGGTGGAAGCTCTAGAAATCAAATCCAGATGCCTCTAACAGCAAACTATAACCCACAGCTCTAGGGGGTTCCTTGAGCAGCAGTTGGCACAGTAGAAGGAACCAGGGAGGCGTCCAGACAAAAAGAAGTTTCTCACAAGCAAGGAGGGCTCAAAGACCTAAGAAGTGAAGCTGAATTTTCAGACCATGTGGCAGGTTCAGTTCTGTCATGGCTCAGCACCCTGGCCTTGTGTGTCCCCCGCTGTCAGCGTACAGCCTCCCACAAACACCGGCGAGACAGAGCGGAGCTGCCTGCAAGAAGGCGGTGCGAGCTGACAGTATGGAAATGTTTCAGGTCAGCTCTTACTAGACTTTCAGCTTTGAAATCAGGATAGCCTGGGGAAAAAAAAAAAAAAAGCAGGACAGAGGACAGATGGTTGTTCTCAGGAAAGCTTCCTTTAAGAAATGGGATTCCATGTCCTTATTTAACACAGAGCATACCCTGTCTTCGGGTGTCTTGGGTCTTTCGCTGGCCACAAGTATTACAACTCTGGAATTGTAAGGCTGGAATCTTCATGGTCATGCTGGGAAGGGAGCAGCATACCTGGCTAAGAGGAATTCAAATACATGATAAATGTGAGTTGATCGAGACCCTTCTACCACTTTTACAAGTCACTGAATAATTTTGAATCTGAGACCGCTTGCTATTTAAAATGCACAGTGATAATTGAATACAGCTGTTTGAACATTTCTAAATGACTTTTATTTCAGAGTTAGGAAACACCAGAGAGACTTTGCTCCTCTAATTAACAAAAAAAAAAAAAAAAGAATTTCTTCTTGGAAACTCCAGTTCTAGAAAAATAATTGTATATGTATTGGAGGAGGAAGACCATGTGAACTTTTTTGGCATGTAATACATAAAGATGAGTCCCATGGCCTGCCCATCAACTCACAAAAGAAAAATAGAATTTTAAACGTACATTCTAGGTTACTCCCATGGCTTATTATAAAGAGGGCCATATTTTCTGTTAACCAAACAATTTTTTTCACATGTTAACTCCAGAAAAGTTTAAAATAATGGAAATTTCTCCTTGAAAGACAGTGTTCCATTTACTACTGCTGCTGCATAATAAATTGCATCAAAATATAGCAGCTTAAAATAACAGCCATTTTTAATATGCTTATGGGTTTTGTTGGTCAGGAGTTTGTATAGGGCACAAAAGGAATGTGTTAATTCTGGTCTACAATGTTGGAGGTCTCAGCCAGGAAGTTTTAAAAGTTGGGGATGATTCAGAATTCTGGAGGCTGCTTCACTCCCATATCTGGCACCTGGACTGGGATGACTTGAAGAGCAGGACTGCTGACCAGAGCACCTACATGTGCTTGGCTTCCTCACAGCTTGGCAGCTCCAGGGCTCTATATGCAAGCATTCTGCTAGACAAGGCAGACACTAAATCACTTGTTCTAACCCATAGTGTCACTCCCACCACACTCCACTGGCTAAAGCAATCCAAAGCCCACCCAGATTCGAGGGGCAGTGGATACCACCTGTTGATGGAGAAGAACAGGTCACTTTGTACAGGAGCGTGTGAGATGGCAGCTATTGTTGTAGTTGTCTTTGGAAAGATAGAATCTTCCACAAGAAGAGAAAAATGCCAAAGTGATTCAAAATGTGCATTATTCATAACATGAGTTGACAACTGGCAGGAAAAACTTAGTTGAAATAAGCTCCTTATTTCAAGGAGGGATAAATATTTTATTCAGGTTACAGATAACAACAGTAGTGATAATGATAGTAATGAAATCTTATAGTGTTCACTATGTGCCAGACACTGTTCCAAGGTTCTGTATTAATTCAGTTCATCCTCCGTGGAAACTGGGTTACAAACAGGTTAAGTAATGAGCCCAAAGTTATAGAGTTAGCGATCAATAAAATCAGACTTTGAGCCCTGGCAATTTAGCTGCACTTGCTGTGTGCTTTAACCACTATTCTGGACTGCCGGTCCATTCCAATGGGAAAAATAGGTAAAGCACAATGAAAAGCAAACTGCAAATGGACATTCATTTCTAGGCTGTACTAGAGAATAGGGACTGATCTTTATTGATTAACCACTACATGCTAGCTATAATGCTCTGCATGTTACCTCTCTTAATTCTTACAATGACCCTATGAGGTAAGTGTTATTACTGCCATTTCTCAAAAGAGAGAATTGAGGTTCAGAGGTGTTCAATAACTTTCCCAAAGTCATAGAGCTGCCAAATAGTGGCCCTGGGATTCAAAACCAGATTAATCAATTTATTTGTTCAACTTTACCTGGTCTTTTCATTTTTCCATAGCTACAGTCTACCTATTCTTAGGGTTTTTGTGTAAGGATCCATTCAGAATAATTCACTGTGGAGTCTTTTGCTTCTCAGTAGCATGGCATTTGGGGAGCATAACTGAGTGATGCAGAGCAGCTAAAGTGCTTTGGTTTGACTAAGGAGCTTTGGGAACTAATATTGCAACATTTGAGCTTGACTTTGCAAATTCCTTCTGGACATGACCCATGACTTTTATCTGGGTAATAAGCCTAAATTCTAGAAGGTCTTTCCTCTCTAAGAAAATGACTTATTGAATACCTGACATTCTCAAGAATTTATCCTTTGTCCTATCAGACCATTAAGTGAGCAGTAACTGCTCTGAAAAGGTCTGTGCTTTCCTTGGTCCTCGGCTATAATTTGATAGGCACTCACCCGTAACATTATGATTATGAAGCACTAAGGGATGATGCTATCTGTAAGATGCTTTCTAAATATTTTCTCATCTTGTGCTTCTTCCTTTTAGTCTCCAATTCCAACTCTGCTCAGGCCCTCAGTTGATTCTAAGTGCGTTCCATGAGCTGTCATGGGAGAAAGGGGTTATTTGATTTTAGGATCCAGAGATATGTATACACTCCTCTGTATTCCATTAATGTGACCGACGGCTTCAGCCCTTGTGCCAGATTGCTCTTTTGACTTGTTTCCTGTGCCAACAACTGGTGTTTTAGCTCACTTGTGATGTGTGGATTCAGAGGGTTACGTTGTCAGCCTTTTCCTTCAACAACAAAAATGGTCCCAAATATATCATTGCTTGAATACTGACACCATGCTTAGTGGACTATGCTAGACTTAATTCACAAGGTGAGTTGAGGGCTTTCAGCTATTAATGCTCTTATCAAGTTGTATTGACATTATTTGGAATCATATCTGTTTTTAATGGGATAGAATTTAAACTAATGATAGGAGAAGAAGAACTCACAAAGGTCTTATAGTTACACAACCCACCAACACAACATCCAGGCATCAGTACAAAGAGGAATCTAGTGTATGGATGATATTTCTTATCAGGATATAAAAGTCGTTTGGATGTGTTTGGCTTAGATAACTTTATAGTACAAGAAGCTAAGCTCTTTTCATCTTAGTGTAAGTTTAGTGCCCAGCACATAGTACATTTTAAATAGAGGTCTACTCACTTGTTCTGGATTGTCTCAGAAACTTGCTCACAGGACTTTGTTTAAATTTGTAATCCCTTGTCAGAAAAACCCAAGCAAGAAAGGGCTGAATTTTTTTTTTTTTTTTTTACGTGCAGTTCAAACCCCTCAAGTCTCCAGGCCAGTGCTCTCCGTTCGAAATCATCCTCAGCTTTCAGTGGACTAAGGCATATTCTATAATAACTGTGACTTACTCATGGTCCCACTGGAAACTTTATTTATAGCTCACCTAATCTCCTTGAGGGCTCCAGGATTGTTCACAGTACTTAGCAGATAGAGTGGACACTGAATATAATATGTTGAAGGATTGCAATGCCTGATTCATCCATTTTATTAGGAAAAGCTTTTCTGTTAAGTTCCATTTCAGTCATAGAAGTTACTCATCAAGGTCCATCCTGGATGAAACAGCTGGTCTTTGCAAATACTTAAGATAAGTACACTTTGGTGTTTGCCTTCCACTTTCGTTAGGGAGCATCAGTAGTGGAGACCATCCCTTCTGTCCCTTCTGTCATTCGGGCATACTAACTGCAGTTTAAAATATGCACACAAGAAACAGAATTATCTTAATCTCATCACAAAGAAAAGGAATACTCAAGTTAGTTGAAATAAAGAGGAATTTATTGTAAGAGTCTGAGGAAATCCTATGAATCTAATGATACAACTGGTGGCTCATGAGAACTCTAACACCTTCAGGCAGATCATTTCTCGTTTGTCTCATAACATTGTCTTCTCTTCTCTTTGCATGTCAACTTCATTTTCCTGTGGAAACCAACTTCTATAGACACCTTAGGGTCCACTTCCCCATAACTTTCAGTTCAGTTCAGTTTAGTCGCTCAGTTGTGTCCGACTCTTTGCGACCCCATGAATCGCAGCATGCCAGGCCTCCCTGTCCATCACCAACTCCCGGAGTTCACTCAGACTCACCTCCATCGAGTCAGTGATGCCATCCAGCCATCTCGTCCTCTGTCGTCCCCTTCTCCTCCTGCCCCTAATCCCTCCCAGCATCAGGGTCTTTTCCAATGAGCCAACTCTTCGCATGAGGTGGCCAAAGTATTGGAGTTTCAGCTTTAGCATCATTCCTTCCAAAGAAATCCCAGGGCTGATCTCCTTCAGAATGGACTGGTTGGATCTCCTTGCAGTCCAAGGGACTCTCAAGAGTCTTCTCCAACACCACACTTCAAAAGCATCAATTCTTCAGTGCTCAACTTTCTTCACAGTCCAACTCTCACATCCATACATGACCACAGGAAA
>NW_011494826.1:6595296-6596227 GCF_000754665.1 Bison bison bison | reverse complement strand
GATATATTCAGTTCAGTTCATTTCAGTCACTCAGTTCCGTGTCTGACTCTTTGTGACCCCATGGACTGCAGCACGCCAGGCTTCCCTGTCCATCACCAACTCCCGGAGTCTACTCAAACTCATGTCCATTGAGTCAGTGATGCATCCAACCATCTCATCCTCTGTTGTCCCCTTCTCCTCCTGCCTTCAATCTTTCCCAGCATCAGGGTCTTTTCAAATGAGTCAGCTCTTCACATCAGGTGGCCAAAGTATTGGAGTTTCAGCTTCAAGTCTTTGCAATGAACATTCAGGACTGATTTCCTTTAGGTTGACTGGTTGGATCTCCTTGTAGTCCAAGGGACTGTCAAGAGTCTTCTCCAACACCACATACCACATCCTCTTTGTCCATTTATGTGTTGATGGGCATTTAGGTTGTTTTGACGCCCTGGCTATTATAAACAGTTTCAAAAGCATCAAATTCTTCAGTGCTCAACTTTCTTCACAGTCCAACTCTCACATCCATACATGACCACGGAAAAGCCATAACCTTGACTAGACAGACCTTTGCTGGCAAAGTAATGTCTCTGCTTTTCAATATGCTATCTAGGTTGGCCATAACTTTCCCTCCAAGGAGTAAGTGTCTTTTAATTTCATGGCTGCAGTCACCATCTGTAGTGATTTTGGAGCCCAAAAAAATAAAGTCTGACACTGTTTCCACTGTTTCCAAATCATTTCCCATGAAGTGATGGGACCAGATGCCATGACTTTACCTGTATCTAAATTTGCATTTAGCTATGTTTTAATTTTGGCCATAAAGTCAATTCTATTACTAGTTTGGTATGACGTTATGGCTCTGGGGGGCTTCCTTGATGGTTCAGCAGTAAAGAATCCGCCTGCTGATGCAAGAGACTTGGGTTTGATCCCTGGGTCAGGAGGATCCCCTAGAGAGATC
>NW_011494826.1:6578845-6595196 GCF_000754665.1 Bison bison bison | reverse complement strand
AGTCCTTCCAATGAACACCCAGGACTGATCTCCTTTAGAATGGACTGGCTGGATCTCCTTGCAGTCCAAGGGACTCTCAAGAGTCTTCAACACCACACTTCAAAAGCATTAATTATTCGACGCTCAGCTTTCTTCACAGTCCAACTCTCACATCCATACATGACCACAGGAAAAACCATAGCCTTGACTAGACGGACGTTTCTTGGCAAAGTAATGTCTCTGCTTTTCAATATGCTATCTAGGTTGGTCATAACTTTCCTTCCAAGGAGTAAGCATCTTTTAATTTCATGGCTGTAGTCACCATCTGCAGTGATTTTGGAGCCCAAAAAAATAAAGTCTGACACTGTTTCCACTGTTTCCCCATCTATTTTCCATGAAGTGATGAGACCGGATGTCATGATCTTAGTTTTCTGAATGTTGAGCTTTAAGCCAACGTTTTCACTCTCCTCTTTCACTTTCCTCAAGAGGCTTTTTAGTTCCTCTTCACTTTCTGCCATAAGGGTGGTGTCATCTGCATATCTGAGGTGATTGATATTTCTCCCACCAATCTTGATTCCAGCTTGTGCTTCTTCCAGTCCAGCATTTCTCATGATGTACTCTGCATATAAGTTAAATAAGCAGGGTGACAATATACAGCCTTGACGAACTCCTTTTCCTATTTGGAACCAGTCTGTTGTTCCATGTCCAGTTCTAACTGTTACTTCCTGACCTGCATACAGGTTTCTCAAGAGGCAGGTCAGGTGGTCTGGTATTCCCATCTCTTTCAGAATTTTCCACAGTTTCTTGTGATCCACACAGTCAAAGGCTTTGGCATAGTCAATAAAGCAGAAATAGATGTTTTTATGGAACTCTCTTTCTTTTTCCATGATCCAACAGATGTTAGCAATTTGATCTCTGGTTCCTCTGGCTTTTCTAAAACCAACTGAACATCTGGAAGTTCACAGTTCACGTATTGCTGAAGCCTGGCTTGGAGAATTTTGAGCATTACTTTACTAGCGTGTGAGATGAGTGCAATTGTGCGGTAGTTTGAGCATTCTTTGGCATTGCCTTTCTTTGGGATTGGAATGAAAACGGACCTTTTCCAGTCCCTGTGGCCACTGCTGAGTTTTCCAAATTTGCTAGCATATTGATTACAGCACTTTCACAGCATCATCTTTCAGGATTTGAAATAGCTCAACTGGAATTCCATCACCTCCACTAGCTTTGTTCATAGTGATGCTTCCTAAGGCCCACTTGACTTCACATTCCAGGATGTCTGGCTCTAGGTCAGTGATCACACTATCGTGATTATATTGGTCATGAAGATCTTTTTTTGTACAGTTCTTCTGTGTATTTCTGCCACCTCTTCTTAATATCTTTTGCTTCTGTTAGGTCCATACCATTTCTGTCCTTTATCGAGCCCATCTTTACATGAAGTGTTCCCTTGGTATCTCTAATTTTCTTGAAGAGATCTCTAGTCTTTCCCATTCTGTTGTTTTCCTCTATTTCTTTGCATTGATCGCTGAGGAAGGCTTTCTGATCTCTTTGCTATTCTTTGGAACTCTGCATTCAGATGCTTATATCTTTCCTTTTCTCCTTTGCTTTTTGCTTATCTTCTTTTCAGAGCTATTTGTAAGGCCTCCTCAGACAGCTGAGGTCAGGGGCAGCGGACAAGAGGAGCAACCCCAGGTCCAAGGAGCAGCGGCTGCGCAGGCGCAGGACAGCTGAGAGGAGCTACTCCACATTCAAGGTCAGGAGGGGCGACTCATCCAAGGTAAGGAACTGTGACTGTGCTTTGCTAGAGCAGCGTGAAGAGATACCCCATGTCCAAGGTAAGAGAAACCCAAGTAAGACGGTAGGTGTTGTGAGAGGGCATCAGAGGGCAGACACACTGAAACCATAATCACAGAAAACCAAAAAAAAAAATTAAAAAAAAAAAAGAAAACCAGCCAATCTGATCACATGGACCACAGGCTTAACTAACTCATTGAAACTAAGCCATGCCTTGTGGGGCCACCCAAGATTGATGGGTCATGGTGGAGAGGTCTGACAGAATGTGGTCCACTGGAGAAGGGAATGGCAAACCACTTCAGTAGTATTCTTGCCTTGAGAACCCCATGAACAGTATGAACAGCCAAAATGATAGGATACTGAAAGAGGAACTCCCCAGGTCGGTAAGTGCCCAATATGCAACTGGAGATCAGTGGAGAAATAACTCAAGAAAGAATGAAGGGATGGAGCCAAAGCAAAAACAATACCCAGTTGTGGATGTGACTGGTGATAGAGGCAAGGTCCGATGCTGTAAAGAGAAATATTGCATAGGAATCTGGAATGTTAGGTCCATGAATCAAGGCAAATTGGAAGTGGTAAAACAGGAGATGGCAAGAGTGAACATTGACACTCTAGGAATCAGTGGACTAAAATGGACTGGAATGGGTGAATTTAACTCAGATGACCATTACATCTACTACTGTGGGCAGGAATCCCTCAGAAGAAATGGAGTAGCCATCATGGTCAACAAAAGAGTTTGAAATGCAGTACTTGGATGCAATCTCAAAAATGACAGAATGGTCTCTGTTCATTTCCAAGGCAAACCATTCAATATCACGGTGATCCTAGCCTATGCCCCAACCAGTAACTCTGAAGAAGCTGAAGTTGAACAGTTCTATGAAGACCTACAAGACCTTCTAGAACTAACACCCAAAAAAGATGTCCTTTTCATTATAGGGGACTGGAATGCAAAAGTAGGAAGTCAAGAAACACCTGGAGTAAGAGGCAAATTTGGCCTTGGAGTATGGAATGAAGCAGGGCAAAGGCTAATAGAATTTTGCCAAGAGAATTCACTGGTCATAGCAAACACCCTCTTCCAATAACACAAGAGAAGACTCTACACATGGACATCACCAGATGGTCAACACCGAAATCAGATTGATTATTTGCAACCAAAGATGGAGAAGCTCTATACAGTCAGCAAAAACAAGACCGGGAGCTGACTGTGGCTCAGATCATGAACTCCTTATTGCCAAATTCAGACTTAAATTGAAGAAAGTAGGGAAAACCACTAGACCATTCAGGTATGACCTAAATCAAATCCCTTATGACTATACAGTGGAAGTGAGAAATAGATTTAAGGGACTAGATCTGATAGACAGAGTGCCTAAAGAACTATGGATGGAGGTTCATGACATTGTACAGTAGTCAGGGATTAAGATCATCCCCTAGAGAAGGAAATGGTAATCTGCTCCAGTATTCTTGCCTGGAAAATCCCATGGCTAGAAAAGCCTGGCAGGCTACAGAGCATGGGGTCACAAAGAGTCAGACACGACTGAGCTACTATACAAAGATGGCTCTGGAGCCTAAAGTGTCATTTAATTTAGTCCCTGTCTTTCAATTTCCAAAGTTCCTAGAAGAATTTGAGTGGCCTTGCCTGAGTCAATTGCCCACTTTTGGTTTAGTTACCAAGGGGATGGATCATATGTTTTTAGGGCTGCTTAGCAAATATGTTCTCCAAAAATGTGGTATGAGCAAGAGAGAATGATGGATATATCAAGAATGTGAAGTTTCTAAAAATCTGGTTTTGAAAGGAGAGACTTCTGTTTCAATTAACTGTCATGAGAACATATAAAATAAAAATGATAAAAATTCATTCTCATCCTTTGTACCTAATACTACTTCATTTTTTTATTGCTAAAATACGTCTTTATCTCTGAATGTGCTATTTCTCCACCACAAATTATCTTTAGAGGATAATTTTGTGAACCCTGACCTTGTAGGTCCTAAGTTGGAAGCCAAATAACAAAGATAAATTCTTCAAACATTTCTCATTGCTTCTGGTAGTTTCATTTGTAATGATCATTTGGCCTAAATTAAAATGAAGTTAAAGATAGTGGAAATTAAACTCCAGGGAAAAGATTGAAAAAGCTAAGGATACTTTTTGAAGCTTAAGAAGATGAAAGAGATCATAAGCAGTCTTGAACCTTTCTTTGATAATTTACTCATTTAAAAATCTGCTTTTTTCAAAAATAACACATGATTTTATTGAAGAATTAACTTTGGAAGTTGTGGATAATCTTACGTCTTAAAGATTAAAATAAAGACTGTCTAAAAATGACTATAAATTTGAACAATTAAAAAAAATCCTTAAATGGTGTTATTTTAATTTAATTGTAAAAAATGTATAATGTTAATAGCCTCTTACCAAGAGCTTGCTTCAGTTCAGCCCCAGATAGCCCATCTATGGCCTTCCCCGGTAGCTCAGCTGGTAAAAAATCTACCTGCAATGCAGGAGACTCTGGTTCAATTCCTGGGTCAGGAAGATCTGCTGGTGAAGAGATAAGCTACCCACTCCAGTATTCTTGGGTTTCCCTTGTGGCTCAGCTGGTAAAGAATCTCCCTGCAATGAGGGAGACCTGGGTTCAGTCCGTGGGTCTGGAAGATCCCCTGGAGAAGGGATAGGCTACCCACTCCAGTATTCTTTGGCTTCCCTGGTGGCTCAAGCAGTAAAGAATCCACCTGCAATACAGGAGACTTGGGTTCGATCCCTGGGACAAGAAGATCCCCTGGAGGAGGGCATGGCAACCCGGTCCTGTATTCTTGCCTGGAGAATCCCCATGGACAGAGGAGCCTGGTGGGCTACAGTCCATGGGGTCACAAAGTGTTGGATGTGATTGAGTAACTAAGTACTCAGTACAGCCTATCTACACTAGACATATTTAAAGTAGTTGCCAGCCCACAATAGCTTCTGGTGAAGCAACGTCTACTTGAAGGAGAGAAAGAAAGAGCCATTGGCTCGTTTTCCTACCATATGATTCATCCTCATCATCACAACTGAGTGGACCAGGGGAAAAGACCCAGCCTGAAACTGATCTGTGACTGAAGAGCCAATATTCAAAACACGTGTTGAGCTAATTGTATTCCTTCTCTTAGGAATGTGGACTAAAACATGCCAAGTGAAGGAATTCAGGAAGTATTAGGAGCAGAGGTTGAATCATTATAACATAGACTTCATTTCCAACATGCTCTGCAAAAGTCAGAGGGAAGAAAATATGACTCAGCTAAGAAAAACCACCTAGAGATAGCGAAAGAGGAGAACAGCAACACGTCAGGCATCTTCTGGGGGATGGAGAGCCCCTGGCCCCTAGATCTGCCCTACTGCCATTTAAAAAAAATACTTTAATTTTGTATTGGGGTATGGTCAGTTAACAGTGTTAGTTTCAGGTGAACAGTGAAGGGACTCAGCCATATGTATACATGTATCCATTCTCCCCCCAGTCCTCTCCCATCCAGGCTTCCACATAACATTGAGCAGAGTTCCCTGTGCTATATAGTAGGTCCTTTGTGGTTATTCATTTTAAATACAGCAGTGTGTACATTCCCACTGCGAATTTTAATCCATGTGGAGACTTGCAGAAAAATCTCCCTTCCCTAAAGTGTCATGAGTGGCTTTCTGTTTCTTGTAATTCAAAAGATCTCATGTCAACACTATCTTATCCTGGGTTCATATAAAATGGCCAAGGACAGCCAACTTACCTTAGACAATGAAACTTGATAATGATGTTCATGATACTGACATCGATCCTTTGAATAATGAAATTTGAGAAAATTTGGGGTTGGCAGCAAAGCCTTTGCAGGTTGGCCTGCTTTCCCAGAGCAGCGAGTTTGGACCTCCCCCTCCCCATCACAGGTTGATGTAGGCAAACTCAGCAGGTGACTTAGTGCTTAGGGATGGGTGACCCATCCACAAGACAGAGATGACACACTTGTGTTGCTCAGAGCTGTCTGGGCCCTTCCAGCCCAGGGGGATGGACGGGATGCCTTTCCAGTCCCTGAACAAGCAGGGTGGTTCCTGGGCAGAGCCATGAACGCCTGTTCATGGTGTGGGGCGTCAGATGGGTGCTGAAGTGAAACAAGCCACACCGTACTCTGTTAGCTTGTGTGTGGTAGTCACTCTGGTAGCTTGAGCAAAAGTGATCAAGTAAAGGTAAATGTGCCAGTCCCTCTTTAAAAATGAGGAGACCCTGAGTGACGGGTGTGCCTGTGTATGGTGCCGAGGCAGTAGGGCTGTAAGGAAGAATGAGATTTTAATCACTGGCATCCCCTAGGAGAGAGATGACTCAGGGAGCATTTGAAGTGCCTCAGATGGCCTCAAGACCTTTGGCCAGGACAGGTGATGGTTCCTCCACACAGCATATGGTGAATAGGCATCTCTGGTCCTGTGGTTTTAGTCACGGTGGGACAAGGAAGTACATCTGGTTAGTTAAATGGTCTTACATGCTGGATATGTATATATGACAAAAACTGCTATTGTGAATAGATGTGTTAAAGGACATTCAGCCAAAATTGCCAATAGGTGTAAATTAAAATTTTTTAATTTAAAAATGTGAAAGATTAAGAGACACAATAGCATGTATATGGACTCTGGACCCAGATATTTTGGATCTAAAGTCCAGTTCCACTACCTTTTTTTTTTTTTTTTTTAAGAAGTCGCTCAGTCATGTCCAACTCTTTGTGACCCCATGGACTATATAGTCCATGGAATTCTCCAGGCCAGAATACTGGAGTGGGTACCTTTCCTTTCTCCAGGGGATCTTCCCAACCCAGGAATTGAGCCCAGGTCTCCCACATTGCAAGCTTACTATCTGTTTAACCTTGGTCAGAGGACTTAAATTCTCTTTATGTCAATTTCTTCATCTATGTAGTGCGAATGATAATCATAGTATCTATCTCATTTGGTCATCATGAAGATTAAATGCTTACTTGTGTAAGGCCTATACAACAGTGCCTGGCACATAGTAAACATTCAGTCAACATTATTAAGCCATAAAGAGAGACTTACTGAAAGCCATATGATCAAAACAAAGTTCATGTATGACACTGGTTCTTTAACACTAACATAAAACCAAACTTTGCATTTGTCATGCCTCTGAAAAGAAGATATAGGGGTATCCATACTTTAACCTCAATTATAGATGAAGAAAACTAAAGAATAGTTTTAAAGGATGAAAAATGAAATTTTATTCTAAAGGTGATTCCCTCTCTATTTGCTTTTTAAAAAAATTGTTTTGTGACTGAGCAGTTCGACTTCGCTGTCATTCTCTCTATAATAACACACAGGAGTAGCTGCACAGGCAGCCCTCCAGCAGTGTATACACTTCAGATGCTCTAGAACCACATCATTAAAACAATCCCAGGGCTCAGCACAGAGGCTGGCACATAGCAGACGTTCACTTTCTATTCACTTTCTTTGCATGATTGAATGTCAATTTCAGTTCAGTTCAGTTCACTCGCTCAGTCGTGTCCGACTCTTTGTGATCCCATGAACCGCAGCACACTAGGCCTCCCTGTCCATCACCAATTCCCGGAGTCCACCCAAACCCATGTCCATCAAGTCGGTGATGCCATCCAACCATCTCATCCTCTGTTGTCCCCTTCTCCTCCTGCCCTCAATCTTTCTCAGCATCAGGGTCTTTTCAAATGAGTCAGCTCTTCTCATCAGGTGGCCAAAGTACTGGAGTTTCAGCTTTAGCATCATTCCTTCCAAAGAAATCCCAGGGCTGATCTCCTTCAGAATGGACTGGTTGGATCTCCTTGCAGTCCAAGGGACTCTCAAGAGTCTTCTCCAACACCACAGTTCAAAAGCATCAATTCTTCTGTGCTCAGCTTTCTTTATAGTCCAACTGTCATATCCATACATGACCACTGGAAAAACCATAGCCTTGACTAGACGGACCTTTGTTGGCAAAGTAATGTCTCTGCTTTTTAATACGTTGTCTAGGTTAGTCATAACTTTCCTTCCAAGGAGCAAGCATCTTTTAATTTCATGGCTGCAATCACCATCTGCAGTGACTTTGGAGCCCAGAAAATAAAGTCAGTTTCCCTCCTGACATTTTTGACCTGATCACCTGCCGTCTCAAAATCTTCAGTAGGACTTCTCCTCTTCAGGTTTAAATTATTCATCCTATATTTCAAATCTTTCGGGGATCTCACCTCTTCCTTATCTCCTTTTATTTATTTACTGTTCCCTGCTTGCTTCAGTTAATGTGTCTTCTCTGGCTCTGCTCTACTTACTCATTCTTATCCCACACATAGTCTTAAAGATAACTCCTTCTACACTCTAACATTTTGTTTACCCTCAAAGTTTGCTGCTTTGTGGCCACCAGAATTATGGCTGTAGACAATTTAGAGGTGTTTTCCCAGCCCACCTGCTGTCTTCTCTAAAATTTGCTCCCATAGCAGCTATGCTTGAACTTCATGACCCTAACCCTTAACTGCCCAAGAGTGGTTTTTGTTTTAAGCCACTAAATTTTGGGGTATTTTGTTTTACAGTAAAAGACAGCTGATACATCATTCTTCTCAAAAGTTGCTTCATAAAATCTCTAATTGTGAGTTAAAAAAATATGCTTTAGGGCCACAGTCCTTTGAACTTAATAGTCATATGATTTTATTATAAAAAGATTATAGAGTGTAAGAAACTTCTCTGTTGAATATGATGTATCATATAAAACATATGGTAAGTCTGTGATAAATGCCAGAAAGATTATGATTTTTAAAATGCCTAGAGGAGGAGGGAGATGGCAAGGGATTTGATTTTTTAAGAATTTTCTTTTCTTGCTTTCAGCATCTGTTGTCTTGGTCATAGAAGAGTGTATAGATAACAAAACATTTAACATTTAATAAAATGTTTATAATTTCATAGAAGAAATTAATTTGGCTTGTTCAGTTAAGATTCTTTCCATTCCTTGTGTTTGATCAACTGTTCATCTTTCTGTCATATTGACTTTAGCCAATCATGACACAGGGACTGAGCTAAAGAGGGGGAAGACCCCCTCATATAATTGACCAGTGAACAAGCAACGAGAAAGGTTAACAGGAACTCAAGTCGACCAGGCAGGTGAATGTTTTACAAATTAACAGTCTTTATTTTTGTGGATCTTAAAGTGTCTAATTCCCCCATTACTCTGATTAAGTTGCCACCATGTTTTAAAGTCTTGCAAAAGGAATGGAAAATGCTTTGCCTTATTATTTAGCTTAGTGGAGCAGTGATAACTTCTATTTGTTATCAGGTGCCCGTTCCCACTTCCGTGGTTGACTGTGGGAGTCAGCTCCATCTGTGCTAAGCTTGTCTATCAGCATGCCCTTGGAGTTTTTTGTGTGAACTGGCATGTGGTAATGGAGGCTAGGTCACTCTGCTTCACGTGCTGATTTTGCTGCTAAACACACCCAGTCACTGCACATGTGTGATTGTAATGACTGAAATTAAAAGATTTTGAAAAGGTAAGGAGAAAACAAATGCATTCAGAATAACGTATGTTCAAATGGACATTCATAAGCAAGTTGGAGATGGATGAAACATCAGTTCAAAATGTTAGACTGAACTTCCTGATATCAGCTGATCTTTTAGCCCCCCTCATAATCATGCTGTTATATAGCACCTTACAGTTTGGAAAGCATTCTCATTTGGGTTCACTTCTTTATGTATTCCAATTTTCTAGCTGCTGCAACTGGAAATTTTCACAACCAGCAGGAAAGCTACAGATTGTGGAGACTCTGCCAACTGGAGTCCCACACCCTCCCTCACTGTCTCTCATCTGAGATAAGGATTTTACCTCCAAAGTATGAGCTCTTGGGACTCCCAGCTATATCTATCACGGTGCCTTAACATAATAGATCCTAAGTAAATATTTATCAAATTAACTTACTTACAGAGCTGCACAAAGCCAGTGCAGGAAGCTTTCAACACATATTTATTGATTCATTGTTATTTAATATTTCCATACCCCCATCCCACAATATTCTTCCTGCAGTTTTATTTAAAAATGACAGTGCTAAATGTGTTCTCATACTTTGCGGTACATTAGTTACTGTCATCTACATTATCTCATTGGATTTTCTCAAAAACCTTATGAGCTATATAGGCAGGAAATTATTTTTCCTAGTTCACAGATGAGCTAACTAGAAAGTGAAAGTGTTAGTCGCTCATCGGTGTCCAACTCTTTGCTACCCCATGGATTGTAGACTGCCAGGCTCCTCTGTCCAGGGATTCTCCAGGGAAGAACACTGGAGTGGGTTGTCATTCCCTTCTCCAAGGGATCTTCCCAAACCAGGGATTAAACCCAGCTTCTGCATTGCAGGTGGATTTTTTTTTCCCATATGAGCCACTAGGGAAGCCCAAACTAAAGACATTAAGTGATGTAGAACTGAGGTCCCTGTCTTGTAAACTAGCCTGTTTTCTACTCTTTGAGGATGACTTTCTCCTGCCTCAGTTCAACCTGTTTCCTGGAGTCCCTGTCTCAGTGGTGAATGAGGGCAGGGAGACCTTTTTCCAGCGCAATCTCATTGTTACAAGTGCCTTTCATTGTTTGTGATAACTCTGGTCCTAGGCTAAGAACATAAAACTGAATTCTTTATTCCAAAGTCATTTATCTGTATCTTCCAAAATGTGTATATTGATTTTGCATTTTTATGGTCTCGTGATGTCTATGTAGGTAAAATTGTTACAAGATTTTATTACTTACTGTTTCAACAATCCTGCTCAACTCTCCAGTGATTTCCAGTGTCAAAGAGAAGCAGTCATTACCCCAATGCCTGTATGATCTGGCTCCTACCTACCTCTCCAGCTTTATCTTTTCTTTTCTTTATTTATCTATCTATTTGTTTATTTTTGGCCGCACTGGGTCTTTGTTACTGTGTGCAGGCTTTCTCTAGTTGAGGAGAGTAGGGGATATTTATTCTCTAGTTGTGGTGTGTGGACTTCTCATTGTGGTGCCTTTTTTTGTGGCATACAGGCTCTAGGTGCAAGGGCCTCAGTAGGTATAGTTCATGAGCTTAGTTGTCCCACAGCATGTGGGATCTTCCAGGACCAGAGATTGAACCCATGTCCCCTGCCTTGGCAGGTGGATTCTTATCCACTGTACCTCCATGGAAGTCCCCAGCTTTATTTGACACCCCTCTCCAGCTCACACAGTGAGCTCTGCAACATGAAGTTCTTTCTCTTCCTCGTATGTGCCAAGCACAGTCCTACCTTAGGGCTTTTGCACTTATTGCAGTTTGTGGATGGAATATTGTTTCCTCAAATCTTGCACAGGTGACTCTGTTCTACCATTCAGTCAACTGCTCAAAGCCTCCTGAAAGAGGACTTTACTGGTCTCCTTGTTAAGTGAAAAAAGCTAGGTATATAATAGGACACATAGCGTGCTGCCATTTCTGTGTATTTTTAAAAGATTATACAAACACACACAGAGAATAGTGCTGGGAAGATACACACACACAAAAATGATAACTGGTCTCCACTAGGGAGGAGAACTGCAGGATAAAAGTAAGATTAAAACATTTTTTACTCTTTTCCATTATTTGAATTATTTACTATCTGTATCTGTTACTTTTTGAAATAATTAAAGCCTCTTTAAAAGAATGAGAAGAAGAGCCCAGTCGATTGTCTAAACCTAACGAATTGGAAATAAAACAGGAATAAATATTTAATATTTTACTTAATAATTCAAGTGTACAGGTCCTGGTGAGATGGATTCTGCTGAAAAGCAGTTTATCTTGACAAAGACCTAAGATTTTGTTGATCACAAGCTCAACAGGACCCAACCACAAGGCTGTTAAAGGACTGAATGCCATCACCCAACAGCGGCAGAATACAGATTCTTCTCAAGTGCACATGGAACATTCTCCAGTATAGATTACATATTAGAGCACCAAACATGTCTTAACAAATTAAAGGTGATTGAGTTTATATCTAGTATCTTTTCTGACCACAATGGGCTAAAACTAGAAATCAATAGCAAATACAGTTGGAAAGCTCACAAATATTTGGAAATTAAACAACACACTCTTGAACATCCAAGGAACAAAGAAGAAATCAAAAAGGAAATTAGAAAATATCTTGAGACAAATGAAAACAAAAATACAAATACTGGGACCTTCCTGGTGGTCCAGTGGTTAAGAATCTACCTGCCATTGTAACATGTATATTACCATATGTGAAATAGATCACCAGTCCAGCTTCGATGTGTGAGACACGGTGCCTGGGGCTGGTGCACTGGGATGACCCTGAGGGATGGGATGGGGAGGGAGGTGGGAGGGGGTTCAGGGTGGGGACACATGTATACCCATGGCTAATTCATGTCTATGTATGGGAAAACCACTACAATAGTATAAAGTAATTAGCCTCCAAGTAAAATAAATAAATTAATTAAAAAATAAATTAATTGGGGAAAATGGACATCTTTATGATACTCAATGTTCTAATCCAGGTTTGTCATCTGCTTCTTCCTTGATCTGCATTTTAACATTTTCCTCAGTTTTGTTTTACAATTTGCAGTGTAGCAATCTTCAAACATTTTCTCAAACTCATTTCTTAATAAAGTTTTTAAAGTATTTATGAAAAAAAGAAAGAATCTACCAGCCAATGCAGGAGACACAGGTTCAATTCCTGGTCAGGGAGGATCCCACATGTCAAAGGACAGCTAAGCCTGTGTGCCACGATTACTGAGCACACACGCCTAGAGCTCATGTTCTGCAACAAGAGAAGCCACTGCAGTGAGAAGCCTGTGTACCACAATGAAGAGTAGCCCCTGCTTGCCACACCTAGAGAAAGCCTGTGGGCAGCAACAAAGACCCAGTGTAGCCAAAAGTAAATAAACACATTTATTAAAAAAAAAATGCAAATACCAAAACTTATGGGATGCAGCAAAAGCAGTACTAAGGGGCAACTTTATAGTGATAAATGCCTATATTAAAAATGAAGTAGGATCTCAAATATGAAACCTATTGCTATATATCAAGGAATTAGATAAAGAAGAACATAAGGCTGAAGTTAGCAGAGGGAAAGCAATAAACATTAGAAAAGAAACACAATAGAAAATAGAAAAACAGGAAAAATAATCAATGAAACTAAGAGTTGGCTTTTTGAAAAGATTGACAAAATCAACAAGTCTTTAACAAGACTAAGAAAAAATAGAAAGACTCAAAAAATCAGAAATGAAAAAGGACCTTATTACCACTTTCACAGAAATAAAAAGATTACAAGAGTACTGTGAATAATTGTATACCAACAAATTGGATAACCTAAAAGAAATGGATAAATCCCTAGAAACATATAACATACCAAGATTGAATCATGGGAAAATAGAAAATCTGAAAAGGCCAATTACTTAGGAAGGAGATTGAATCAGTTATTAACCTCCCAACTAAGAAAATTCCAGGATCAGATGTCTTCACTGGTGAATTCTACTCAACATTTAAAGAAGAATTAATACCAATCCTTTTCAAACTCTTCCACAGAATTGAAGAAGATGAGTTTAGTATCACCCTGATTTCACAGCCAGAAGATATTGCAAGAAAAGAAAAGAAGATTACAAGTCATTGTTACTGATGAATATGGATGAAAAAGTCCTCAACAAAATACTAGAAAAATGAATCCAGTAGCACATAAAAAGTCTCATATTCCATGAACAAGTGGAATTTATCCCTGTGATGCAAGGATGGTTCAACATATGAAAACCAACCAATGTAAGACAGCATATTAAAAGAACAAAGGATAAAAATTTCATGATGATCTCAATAGATGCAAAAGAAGCAATAGATAAAACCCAGTACCCTTTCTTGACCAAAAAAAAAAAAAAGACTTAACAAACTAGGAATAAAAGGAAATTATCTCACAATAATAATGGCCTTATACAAAAATCCCAAAGCTAACATCATACTCAACGAAAAACTGAAACATTTCTAAGAATACACAATGGGAAAGGAGGGTTTCTTCAGTACATGGTGTGGGGAAAACTGGATAGCCACATGCAAAAGAACGAAATTGGGCCCTTACCCTACACCATACACAAACATCAACTCACAATGGATTAAAGACTTAAGCAGAAAACATGAAACTGTAAACTCTTGGAAGAAAGCTAAGAAGGAAATCTTTGTGATATCAATTTTGGAAATGATTTCTTGGATATGATGCCAAAAAGCATCAGCAACAAAAGCAAAAGTAGACAAGTGGAACTACATTAAGTAAAAGTAGGCACAGCACAGCAAAGGAAATAGGCGGGCTACAGAAAGGGAGAAAATATTTGCAAACCATATATCTGGTAAAGGGTTAATATTCAAAACATATAGAAGACTCTTATAACTCAATAGCAAAAACACTAAGTAACCCAATTTCAAAATGGGCAGAGGTAATGAACAGACAATGCAGATGTCCTCCTTGGCCTTGCAGATGTCCTCCCAGCACGGGGAGCACGCCAGCCTCCTTGCGTCCAAAGAAGATAAGCAAATACAACAGATATCTGAAAAGATATTGAACAGCATTTTCATCAGGGAAATGTAAATCAAAATCACAATGTGATACCACTTCACACTTGTTAAGATGTTCATTATCAAAAAAACAGAAAATAGCAAATGCTGACAAGGATGTAGAGACACTGGAACCCTTGTGTCCTGTTGATGTGAAATGGTGTTAGTAAATCAGAATGGCATTTCCTCAAAAAATTAAAAATAGAACTACCATACAGTCCAGCAATCCTACTTCTGGATATTTATTCAGATAGTTAGAATCAGGATCTCAAAGACAGTTGCATTCTCATGTTCATTGCAGCCTTATTCACAATAAGCAAGAGGTTAAATAACCTAAATATCCACTAATGAATGACTTGATTAAAAAAAAAGTTATATATACATACAATGGAATATTATTCAGCCATAGAAAAGGAACACTGTCATATGTCACATATGAAACCTGAGGACAATTTGCTAAAAAATAAGCCAGTCACAGAAGGATAAATACTGAATGATTAAACATATATCTAAAGTTGTTAAACTTAAGCAAGTACAAAGTGCAATTTCTAGGAGAGGCAGGGAGGGAGAAATGGGAGTTGCTGTTCAATGGGTATGAAGTTTCAGTCAGGCCAGGTAAAAAAACTCTAGATATCTGTTGTACTGTATTGTGCTTATACTTAACAGTACTATCAGTTCAGTTCAGTTTAGTCCCTCAGTTGTGTCTAACAATTGGTGACCCCATGGACTGCAGCACACAAGGCCTCCCTGTCCATCACCAACTCTCGGAGTTTACTCAAACTCATGTCCATTGAGTCAGTGATGCCATCCAACCATCTCATCTTCTGTTGTCCCCTTCTCCTCCCACCTTCAATCTTTCCCAGCATCAGGGTCTTTCTAATGAGTCAGCTCTTCGCATCAGGTGGCCAAAGTATTGGAGTTTCAGCTTCAGCATCAGTCCTTCCAATGAATATTCAGGACTGATTTCCTTTAGGATGGACTGATTGGATCTCCTTGCTGTCCAAGGGACTCTCAAGAGTCTTCTCCAACACCACCATTCAAAAGCATCAATTCTTTGGTGCTCAGCTTTCTTTATAGTCCAACTCTTAACATCCATACATGACTACTGGAAAAACCATAGCTTTGACTAGACAGACCTTTGTTGGTAAAGTTATGTCTCTGCTTTTTAATATGCTGTCTAGGTTGGTCATAACTTTTTCCCAAGGAGCAAATGTCTTAATTTCATGGCTGCAGTCACTGTCTGCAGTGATTTTGAAGCCCCCCAAAATAAAGTCTGTCACTGTTTCCATTGTTTCCCCATCTATTTGCCATGAAGTGATGGGACTAGATGCCATGATCTTAGTTTTCTGAATCTTGAGTTTTAAGCCAACTTTCTCACTCTCCTCTCACTTTCATTAAGAAGTTCTTTAGTTCTTCACTTTCTGCCATAAGTGTGGTATCATCTGCATACCTGAGCTTATTGATATTTCTCCCAGCAATTTTGATTCCAGCTTATGCTTTATCCAGTCTAGCATTTCTAGTGATGTATTCGGCATATAAGTTAAATAAGCCAGATGACAATATACAGCCTTGACATACTCCTTTTCCAATTTGGAACCAGTCTGTGGTTCCATGTCCAGTTCTAACTGTTGCTTCTTGACCTGCATACAGATTTCTCAGGCGGCAGGTCAGGTAGTCTGGTATTCCCATCTCTTTCAGAATTTTCCACAGTTTGTTGTGATCCACATAGTCAAGGGCTTTGGCATAGTCAATAAAGCAGAAATAGATGTTTTTCTGGACTCTCATGCTTTTTTGATGATCCAACGGATGTTTGGATCTCTGTTTGATCTCTGTTTCCTCTGCCTTTTCTAAATCCAGCTTGAACATCTGGAAGTTCATGGTTCACATACAACTGAAGCCTGACTTGAAGAATTTTGAGCATTACTTTACTAGTGTGTGAGATGAGTGCAATTGTGCGGTAGTTTGAGCATTCTTTGGCATTGCCTTTCTTTGGGATTGGAATGAAAACGGACCTTTTCTAGTCCTGTGGCCACTGGTGAGTTTTCCAAATTTGCTGGTGTATTGAGTGCAGCACTTT
>NW_011494826.1:6574282-6578745 GCF_000754665.1 Bison bison bison | reverse complement strand
GCTTCCTAAGGCCCACTTGACTTCACATTCCAGGATGTCTGGCTCTAGGTGAGTGATCACACCATGGTGATTATCTGGGCTGTGAAGATCTTTTTTGTATAGTTCTTCTGTGTATTCTTGCCACCTCTTTTTAATAACTTCTGCTTCTGTTAGGTCCACACCATTTCTGTCCTTTATTGTATCCATCTTTGCACAAAAATTTCCTTGGTACCTCTAATTTTCTCAAGGAGATCTCTAGTCTTTTCCATTCTATTGTTTTCCTCTATTTCTTTGCACTGATTACTGAGGAAGGCTTTCCTATCTCTCCTTGCTATTCTTTGGAACTCTGCATTCAAATGGGTATATCTTTCCTTTTCTCCTTTACCTTTCGCTTTTCTCTTCATAGCTATTTGTAAGGCCTCCTCAGACAGCCATTTTGCCTGTTTGCATTTCTTTTTCTTGGGGATGGTCTTGATCACTGCCTCCTGTGGACTCTAAAAGTTTTGTTGAGGGTGGATCTCATTAAAAAATTGGTAGATCCCACGATACTGGATGCTTGGGGCTGGTGCACTGGTACGACTCAGAGGGATGGTATGGGGAGGGAGGAGGGAGGAGGGTTCAGGATGGGGAACACATGTATACCTGTGACGGATTCATTTCGATATTTGGCAAAACTAATACAATATTGTAAAGTTTAAAAATAAAATAAAATTAAAAAAAAATTGGTAGATCCCAATTTTTTAAAAAAGTGAGTGTACCTCACACTAGCAATCAAAGACATGCATATAAAAATGATCACCTGTCATATTAGTGAGGGTTTAAAAATGCTAGTGAGAGTTCCCTGAGGTAGGCTCTCTCATTTACTGCTGGCTGCAGTATAACTTGGCAGGCATAATCATTTTGAAAAACAGTTTGGAAATATGTATCAAAGGGTCTTAAAAATGTTCATGCCCTTTGATGTAATAATTTTACTTGTAGGAAACTGTTCTCTTGCAGTAATAACTAATATAAATATGTTTATTATTTAGAAGACCAAAAGTTAGAAATCTTCCCAATGTTTCATAAGAGGAGGGAAGGGTAATAGATGTTGATACACAGGACAAAACAACAAAAATGAAGTTTTAGTGACAAGAAAAAACTGCTCACAATGTAGTAAGTGGAAAAAAGAGGGTAAACTGTGTGAGAGGTGACTAGACACAGTATTATCACATCACATAAAAACTTAAAAAAGGTGAAGGAAATACATAAAAATGTTACCCAGGGTTGTTTCTGGGTAATTAGCTTATGGGTAGTTTAAATAAAATAAGATACAAATATATCCCCTTTTTAATGCTTTCTAAATTTCTGACAAGGAGCTCAAGTTACTTTCCCAATCAGGGAAAAAACAAATGTATATATAAAATTTAAAAACAAAAATGTGATCTAAGTTTTCATGAAAAAAAAAATGATATTTATCATAAAATATATTTTTGAATGTATCTTCTTACTCTTTAGTCTTTGGAAACATAAACATCTAAGGTAGAATGGAGAGTGACTAAAAATTAGACTATTCTAGAAATACTGGAAGTTATTGGATTGATTTTATTTAAGGTATGGTTAAGGCAAACATAAACTTCTTCAGTAAACCTTTCATTCTAACTTAAAAGAGATAGGTATAACTGAGGCAGGGGTAATGTAAGAGGAAGCATAACATTTTTTATTTTGAAGTTAACATATGGCCTTAGGTACCCAAGAAGCAGAATCAGCCCCCTGTGGGACACTGTGGGTGGGTCATTCTCTTCAGGAGAGTGGTTTAGGAGAGACACAAATGGAATGGCAAGCAGGGAGGGGAGGGGTGGGGGTCTGCCCTGGCAGCCAGGTCAGTCAAGCCCACCCTGGCTTTCAGTGGGTTGGCAGATGGCACAGCCAGATTGTCCCACCAGCCTAGAGCCACTAACTAAAACAGTTACATTCAGGAAGAGAAAAATTCATGCTACAATCAGATTCCTAATGTTAGCAGGGAATGGTGAGGGTAACGCTCTAATTGGTTTAAGTTGTGAACAGAAAACTGTAATGAGGAATAGACAGAGAAAGGTGCAAACTGGTTTTTATGGAGACACAAGCCACGGACACTGAAAAAAATCAAATTTATGCCCCACCACTCTGTTCCCCCCGCAGCCTTGCCATTTGATTCCCCTTGAGAGGTGTTTGTTTTGTTTGTTTTTCTGTTTTTCTTTTTTTTTTTAAACTTTCACTTATATATTTTCTTTAAACCAGACAAAAGCAAATTTGGGGTACTTGGACCCAATCTAGAAAACAGACATGGTTTTGGTGGGTCTGTGCTGTATTTAAAACCTAACAACAGAACTTGTATGAGTTGCCTACAAAAGTTAAAAGTTAGGAGATTTGGCATAAAACACAGGATTTGCACTTTTAAAAGAAAGTCAAATTTAGCGACTTTAATAAGTAAGCTGTTATTGTCACATGGCAACAAGTAACTGGAGAAGAATGACTGATGCCCCTCTGAGATGGCACCAATTTGCCACAGTCCTCACTCGGCCCTTTTGCTCATTTGGATTTCCTTTCCTCGTCCCTGTATGCATTCCTGAGGTTTTCCAGTGTATGATTCCCCGAACTGGTTTGCCAGCCCTGAGTTGCCTAGGATAAAAAGCTTCCACTGCTACAAAAACTAGATTCAAAGCAACATTTCCTTTAAGTAACTCTGATAAAGATAGACCTGATGAAGAACTCTTAAACAAGCTCAAAGAAATGCAGGGAGAGCAAAAAGAGAGAGATGGCCTTCTGGAAGTCAGAGTCGCTCTATGGGAAACTCTCCGTTCTCGAAGACAGCTAGAATGGAGGTCCTGCAAAGACTGGGCACCCTATGGGAAACTCTCAGCCTAGTGTTTGAAGCTTAGTAGGAGGTTAATAAATGTTTGTTTCTATCTTCCTAAGAGCAGATGCAGAGCACAGCAAGGAGGAAATGGAGCCAGAACAGTATAATGCAACGCACAAAAGCACAGCATGCCAAGAGAGAAGGAGAGAGGGGGTAATTGTAGCCTAGAGAGCAGTAGCAGCAACAGAACAAGCCTAGAGAAGTTAGAATGACAAAGCCAGGTACTATAATAACCGGGGACTTCATAACCACAGCATGATCCTGATAGATCTTTGCTAGTCACACATCTATATGGTAAGTAGGAGCATAGAGTAGATAGATGAAGACTACATTAATTAGGCAGAGAAATTCAGACAGAAATTCACACCAAGACACTAGTGATGAGAAAGCATTCAACCCTTTAGTGAAGGATTGTTGGTTAAAACTAGTAATACACACACACATGTTACAGAGGATATGTAAAATATGCAGGATAGCTGTGTGCAGTTGAAGAATTTTTATACTTAGGTGAAGTAAGTTGTTTAAAATTTTTTTGTGTGTTTTATTTACCAATGGTGTGGCTTAAGTTACTTTGAGACAATTTAATTCTAAAGCCCCAATTAAAAAAAAAATTAGTCACTAACTGAAGTAAAATTTCCTGCAGATCATGTCACTGTAGCAATAACCTATCAGAGAATGTTAGACAAAGGGTACTGAATAGCGCAATGGAAGGTTATCTTAACTGTGATGAAATTTTTTTTTCCCTAGTCCTTTGCTTAGGGTCATAGCCAACCAGTCAGTGTTTATACATAGTGTTTGCAATATGTATTTAAATATTTAACAATCTTGAGAGGCAGTGACTGACAATAATATGCAGTGTCCCGTATGAGTGCTTAATAAGTGGTAAAATACTGCATGATGAGAAACAGTAGTCAGTAAATCTATTATACTCTAAAATATTTCAAAGCCTAGCAACTATTTAGAAACGCATAAAAAAGCAAACATAATGTGTTGGCTAAATTATGATAATAAAGGAAACTTTATAGTCACTAAAAAGTTTACTCAAATACTTTTCTTTTAAATTGCTTAGGGGATTGAGACAAAGTATGGGAAAGGGGAGAGAGTATGGATTAAAAAAAAACCACACACACACAACTTTTTTTTGAACCACGTGGAAGTCTGCTGACGACAGACCGGGTTGCTACATCCTGCAGAATGGAGGGGTGCTCCAAGCGCCTTCAAAACTCCCTCTAATCCAGTGCCAACTGGCAGAGCCTCCAAATTTCTAGACTTCTTCAAGCTTTAAAGGACTGGGTTTTGGAAGAGGAGGCTCCAGGTGCGCGTGTGGAACACCTCCGAATGTGTGCCGCAACACGGTGACACCGGGAAAGCAAATGCTCCCTTATCCGGACAGCAGGTTCTTTATTTACAGCTAGCTCACCCGAGGAAACTAAGTTAGGCTTGGGAACCTAAACCGCCGTGCTTCCGGGGATCCTGCGCAGCCTTCGACCGCTGGAGAACTCGGCGACCAGGGCTGAGGTGCCCGCGCTGTTAAGTTTGGGGAAGGAAGCGAGAGAGGGGGAAAAAAAAATAGAGCTGCTCCTTTAAGAACTTCCTTTCCCTTTTACTC
>NW_011494826.1:6541599-6573501 GCF_000754665.1 Bison bison bison | reverse complement strand
TTTGGGGGTTCTCTGGCCATCGGTAGGGCGCTTGGGCCGGTAGGAGCGTCTCGGAGGGCTGGGACGGCGGGGGTGGGGGTGGGATGCCCCCATTCGCGCGCGCGGGTCGCTGCGGCGAGCACAGGGATGCGCTATCCGCGCCGAGGACGGTGGCGAGGGAAGTGGCGGAGCGCGATCAGCCCGGGGCGAAGGCAGCGGCGGGGACTGGGGCGACCTCGGAGCCCCGCGGGGTGTAGCGTTCGGGGACTAAGTCCTTGGCATTACTGCGGGGGCAGAGGCTCGACTTCCCCGCGTGCCCCGGGCCGGGTGTCGGGGATAGGGACCAGGGTTGAAGCACAGCCGTCGTGGGCACCTCGCGGTGTCCGAGGACTACCCTGCCACCTTGGCGAAACTGAGAGGCCCCCAGGGTCCCTCTGCTCCCGCTTACTGTGAGCCCGGGGCCCGGAACTCCAGGCGCGGCACCGGCGGCTCGGCGCTGCGGGCAGGGGGATCCGAGCGAGGGGCGTCCGCGGGCAGCGCCTTGCATATTGTTATGGTGACCGCCGCGGCAGCCGCAGCCGGAGGGCAGTGAACTGTCTGCGACCCGGGCGGCCGGGCCGGCCCTCGGCTCTCTCCGCCGGGAGTGTCGTGGAGCGGGCACGAAAGCCGCTGCGCCCGCCCGGGCTCCGGGGCGCGCGGGGCTGCATCCTCTCTGTCCTTCGGTCCTGGGATTCGGCCTCGCAGATGTCCTCCCAGCGGCGGGGAGCTCGCCAGCCTCGCCTGCCTCTGCTCCCTTTCGGCTTGTGAAAACCACATTCTGAAGATAGTAATTATCTACAATCTTTAAACGGCAGCAATTAGGGACTTCATCTACTTCCTGAGTTTCCTTGTGACATTTCTATTGTTTACACTTAATAAGCCTAGAGAGAGGCTTCGCTGGGATTAAAGCAGGATAAAGTGGGCAGTGAAAGGGAAGCGGAATGGGGTGGGGGGAGTGCGGTAAATTCGGGAGAAGGAGCAACTTGGGTTTAGCCTTGGAGGAGAAAAGAGAAAGGATTATTTTTTCCTTTAGATCTGTCACTGTCGGAAACCCGCGCTTTTGTCCTCCTCTCTTGAAAGACTTGTGTTCTGAAAATTATGGGTGCTGAAACGTAGGCTTAGCACACATGTGAAGAGTCATGGGTATGGAAGAACTCAGGGCACTCTGAAAAATGTGTTTTGATAACTGAATACCTTGAAGTAAGTGCCGACTTAAAGATAATTTTAAAGCGACGAATTTTTAAGAGAAGCTTCCAGACGCAGCCCAGCTCAAAGTTGTCCAGTTTGGCGTAGTTTGTAGCTACATTGTTAGGTGGAGTATCATTGGAACGCTCATTTACCTATTTGGAAGCTGTTTCAGACAAGCATTTTTCTCACCTGCATCTAATTGCATTAAAAGACAAACATCAAGATTCAGTGGAAGGAGAGAGGACTGGCAGGCAAAAAGCTAGAGTTTAGCTTTGTCTTATGTAACCTCAGCCCAGCCTAATTTTGTGCAGTTTGGTTTTGTTTGTGTGGCTGGCTTCAAAGTATGTTTAACATTGTGAACCTGACACGAAAGATTAACTTAGGCCAGGACTTTATTTCATTATTTCCTTTTGAGGAAATAGTCGTTGAGATGTTTCATGAAAGCAGGGTGTGAGTGGGTCTGGAGAGGGTTTGTGTTCATAGCTGGAAGTGCAGGACATTCCAAAGCCCCGAAAAGGATTTTTACGCTGAATTGTCCTCCAATCAGGCTTATACTAAAGCAGGCTATGTAAATACGTTGCCAGTTGCATGTGCTCTGTTATTTACAAATGTTTTTCCAGGGGACACTTAGTATGATGGAATTAAGTGTTAGTTGCTCAGTCCTGCCGGACTCTTTGCAACCCCATGGACTGCAGCCCACCAGGCTCCTGTGTCCATGAGATTTTCCAGGCAAGGATACTGGAGTGGGTTGCCATTTCCTTCTCCAGCGGATCTTCCCAACCCAGGGATCAAACCCGGGTCTCCTGCACTGCAGGCAGATTCTTTACAAACTGAGCTACAAGGGAAGTCCATGATGGAATCACACTTCTGTTAATATTTTAGGCCACTCAGCAGTTGATGTGCACCTCCTGTGTGCCAGCACTGTTTAGGCATGGAGGATCCAGAAGAGCACAGGGAGCTATTTCACTGTGGTGTGGAGTGGCAGATATAAACAGAAGGAAACATGTAAACAAATGAATAATAAATGGCAGTTTCGGGTGCCGCCAAGTTCTCAACAGAAACGGGTTAGCTTAGGAGACATCTGCAATAGGTAGGTCTTGCCTTCTTTAGCTGGGAAGGCAGGGAAGGTTTCTCTGAGGAGGTGAAAGGTGAGTTGAGACCAGGCTCTGAGAAGATGCTAAGTTTGGTTTTTCAATACTTAAGAAGAATTGGGGCCATTTTCTATTTTTGAGAGTAGTTCTCTGACTCTCTAACAATATTGAACACACTGAAGAATGTAGGGAAATAGTGAAAAGGTAGGTAGACTCTAAGGCAACCCGTATTAATCATTATCCTACCCTTTGGACTTGAGGTAGTGCCCTCCCTCTTAAATCACCAGTGATGATCAAATAAAAATTATCATCAGTGTTGCATGTCTGATCATCTATAACATAATGTCAGAATTTCTAGATTTTTTTATTGATGAAATTAATCTTGAAATCTAAAAATGCCCCATATTAGTATTCATAAAAAGCTTTTTGCTTATAAAATACAGTGCATTTTTCATTTAAAAAAAAAAAAACTGTTGTGTGATTGCTCTTTTTTTTCTCTTCTAAATTTTGTAGTAAAATGTTGCTAAGAAATCCTGGAATGCAGATTGAGGAGCTATATATGTATATGTCTATATTCATATGCAAATACTTTGCGTCTTTTCATGTATTACACAATGTTAAGAGAATCCCAGTTAGGATTTTTGTAGGGTCATCATTTTCTTAGCAGCTTGGTAGAATTTAATTTTTTCATGATTCCAGCCAGTGAATGCATCAGAGCCACAACTTTTTGCTGTGTCCATTACGTAATGAAATGTAGAGAAATGATGATCTACCTCTCAGGTCTTTTTTGCTGTTCATTTTAAACCTGGCTAAAATGTTAAACTTGGGGAAGTGTGTCAGGATTTGAGAGGTAGTTCGATGTAGTTTGTTGGTAAGAGTATGAACCAGCATTCAGGAGACCTGGACTGAATTTCTCCTTTCTTGCCCACTGGCTTTGTGGTAGTGGCTTAGTCCTTCACTCTCTGGCTTCCCAGTTGGCCCAGTGGTAAAGAATCCTCCTGCCAATGCAGGAGATGCTGCAGAGGTTGTTTGCGTCAGGAAGATCCCCTGGAGTAGGAAACCTGCTCCAGTATTCTTACCCGGAAAGTTCCACGGACAGAGGAGCCTGGTGGGCTACACAAGGAATCGGACATGACCGAGTACATGCACCCAACCCTCACTTTCTTCCTGTTTCTTTAGCAATAATGAAATATGGTTGGATTGGGTAGTTGTCAAGAACCTTTCTGGTTTATACCCTGTAATGCTGGTCAGTGGCTCAAATGTGGGAAACATAGTTAACATAATCTCAGTAATTCAGCATGCATTGATTTTGTGTATTCCTTTCTGGGAGAAATATCAATAACCTCAGATATGCAGATGATACCACCCTTGTGGCAGAAAGTGAAGAGGAGCTAAAAAGCCTCTTGAGGAAAGTGAAAGAGGAGAATGAAAAAGTTGGCTTAAAGCTCAACATTCAGAAAACTAAGAGCATGGCATCTGGTCCCATCACTTCATGGGAAATAGAGGGGGAAACAGTGGAAACAGTGTCAGACTTCATTTTGGGGGGCTCCAAAATCACGGCAGATTGTGATTGCAGCCATGAAATTAAAAGACACTTGCTCCTTGAAAGGAAAGTTATGACCAACCTAGACAGCATATTGAAAAGCAGAGACATTACTTTGCCAAGAAAGGTCCATCTAGTCAAGGCTATGGTTTTTCCAGTGGTTGTGTATGGATGCGAGAGTTGGACTGTGAAGAAAGCTGAGCGCCGAAGAATTGATGCTTTTAACTGTGGTGTTGGAGAAGGCTCTTGAGAGTCCCTTGGACTGCAAGGAGATCCAACCAGTCCATTCTAAAGGAGATCTGTCCTGGGTATTCATTGGAAAGACTGATGCTAAAGCTGAAACTCCAATACTTTGGCCACCTCATGCGAAGCGTTGACTCATTGGAAAAGACCCTGATGCTGGGAGGGATTGGGGGCAGGAGGAGAAGGGGACGACAGAGGATGAGATGGCTGGATGGCATCACTGACTCGATGGACGTGAGTCTGAGTGAACTCCAGGAGTTGGTGATGGACAGGGAGGCCTGGCATGCTGCAATTTGTGGGGTCGCAAAGAGTCGGACACGACTGAGCGACTGAACTGGTGGTGCTAGAATTTGAATGGGAACTGTGGTTTAATAGTGGAAAAGATAGATGCTGTGATTACTTTTTTGGAAGTTGGTATGTGCAAAATAGCCATTTTTAAAAGTTGTAATGGTATACATATATCTGACACATTGGTGTTAGATTGTACATGAAGGTGTTCAAAATTTGATAAGACTTTCTGTTCCAGGTTTTAGGAGGGCAGTGATGTTTCAAAATTCAGCTCAGTAGGCTAAAATAACCAGCACAAGGAAGAGATAATCTGATGATGAAATTTGAGAACTGAAAGGGCCCTAAAAGGCCATGGTACATACTTCGCTCTTTAATTTTACCAATGAGGAACACGAGACTCCCAGAAGGAAGGAGGTTTGTTCAAGTTCATAGTTAAGCTGGATCACTGCACTGCCAGGTCACAGGTTCCCCACTTCAGGGCAGATTCCAGCAGTGCTATCAGTTCCCCAAAGCTGCAGGTTTTTTGTAACTTGCATGAGGGAAGCTGAATCTCTTTCTGGATTCAATTTGAAGCATGCAGCTCTCTCGCTGACTAATGGCCCATCATGATTTTTGGAAACATATTGCTTTACTCTTAGTTCCCCTCACCTCACTGCTGAATGGATAATGTCTTTTGCAAAGCTTTCTTTTTCATTTGATGCTTCACAAAATGTATTTTTATTGGATCTCTCAACCAAAGGTTTTTTTTTTTTTTTTAAATTTAATTTAATTTTTTTAACCTAGAGTTCACAGATGGAATCCAGGGAGCCCTTGAACTAGGATGGTGGGAAAATATATCTTTGCTTTTACTGGATTCAAACTGAGATTTAATATTTTACTCCATTATGTGTATAGGCAATAAATAGACCTGCTGCTGGATTTGCTATTTAATGCATTAATCCAGAAATGCATATGTTATTGTATCACAACTTATCTTTGATAACCAAGTATGATTGACTTCATTTTTAAGCCTTTGTATTGTATTTTATACGTGTAAAATTATTTTTCTGCAAAGGGCTCAGTATACTTTAAAGACTGCCAGAAGGATCCTTTGCACACAAAAAAATGTTAAGAATTTCTGCAGATATGACTCAAAAATAACATGTTGTGGTTGAAACTGCTCGAGATCTACAAAAGGCTGAAGGTCAGGGGGTACATGTGGTTTTCCCTTTGGATTGTGCAGCATTTTATCAGGTAAGACAAAGAGGGCTGTTGCTGGGAGAGTTTATGGTCTTTATTTTTCGAAACAAGCAGCTCCAATTTCTAGATGCCAGTTTTGTCTTAACCTTGGCACTGTGCCTTGGCCCCCCCCCTTGGTAGTAATAAGAAACCTTAAAATACATCCTAACACTTTTCCTTTTCTTGTCCTCCTCTCTAATTTGGGCCCAAACATCAAACACTAGTATCCTTTATAGACGGAAAGGTCTTTGAACTTAAAAACAAAGCAAAACAAAACAAACTCGTTGCTATCTCTCAGCATTTGGAGTGATCTGAAGAGCACAGATCTGTTTGTGTGGATGGAGTGTCTACTTCTGTAGGCTATAAAGGGTTGTGATGTGACTGGCTTTGGGTTGCTATATTTTCCTTTACTAACTTTAGCCTTGTTTGGAGTATGTGGCTGTCTGTGTGGTTTCTTGTCTGGGTCTCTCAGATTTATTTGTTTCTCTCTTTAACACACCAAGCCTGAAACCTTCATTAGGACTTTTCATTTTCAGTTGTATTTCATCAGGTGATCCATATTTGGGGATGCTTTAGGTAAACAAAAGCAAAACCAGCTTGCTTCAGGGTTTAGTAACTTTGCATGTATGCATGCTAAGTCGCTTCAGTCCTGTCTGATTCTGTGTGACCCTATGGACTGCAGCCTGCCAGACTCCTCTGTCTATGAGATTCTCCAGGCAAGAATACTGAAGTGAGTTGCCATGCCCCTTTCCAGGGAATCTTTCCAACCCAGGGATCAAACCCACATCTCTTAAGTCTCCTGCATTGGCAGTTGGATTCTTTACCACTAGCGTCACCTGGGAAGCCCTCCAGCAGCTTTACCAAAACATATCAGTAAAACTGGCAAAAGGATGAAACATGTATACAGAAAAGACCAAAAAACCGAAAACATGCTAGTTGCCATCTTTGAAGGATACCATCCTTGTCATGTTGAGGTAGTGGTTTTGTGTCTGCTATGCAGGAATCGGAGAAGGCAATGGCAACCCACTCCAGTACTCTTGCCTGGAAAATCCAGTGGACAGAGGAGCCTGGTAGTCGCTCAGTCGCTGCAGTCCATGGGGTCGCTAAGAGTCAGACACGACTGAGCAACTTCACTTTCACTTTTCACTTTCATGCATTGGAGAAGGAAATGGCAACCCACTCCAGTGTTCTTGCCTGGAGAATCCCAGGGACGGGGGAGCCTGGTGGGCTGCCGTCTGTGGGGTCGCACAGAATCGGATACGACTGAAGCTACTTAGCAGCAGCATGCAGGAATCAGCAACATGGAGACATGGATTGGCTTTGGAATGGAGACAATAGCCCTTGATGGAGCTCGTTGGTATGGGAGTAAAGTAACTGAACAGGAATTTCTAACATCATCTGATTTAACTAAGGGTTTATCCTAGGATGAGCAGAATCTATTTTATAAGAAGAAAATGGAAGGTAAGAATGATTCCGTTAACGGTTCTTATTGAGCTTACTGTTACCTTCATCTTCTGGAGAATAAAAATAAGGAGAGCAAAAAGTGCTTCATAGTTCTTCGCTTTGTCTAAATCAGCTGTTCTCAACCACTGTCTCAGCCACCTTACATGTGATGATCAGTTTTGAGGTATGTGGCCAGTAATTTATGACATGTAATAAAGTGTGGATCTTTCAAATGATTCCAAGATGTCTCGGTAATACTGTGACTTTACCCACTTGCATTCTGCTGTGTTCTCCCAAGTGGGAGAGAAAGAGGTGGGGTTACATCAGGCAAGCCAGGAATTTATTCATTCAACAAATATTTAATGGGATTGTACTCTTCCAGGCACGGGGGATATAGCTAGGCAAGGCAGACACGTGAGTTACTGTCTTATTTTTGTCACAACCCTTTAGGGAACGGCTATTACAAATATTCAGTTCATTTATTTATTCCACCAATATTTGAGCATCTGCTACATGTTGGATGCTGTCCTTGGCACTAAGGGATGCAGTGAACAAGACAGGTATCATCTCTGCTGCCGTGGAGCCTACATAGAAAGCAGTGTAGAGCATAGGCTGTGATGGGGGAGCAGGATGGGTCACCTAACCCTGTGCTGGGACAAGAAGAGGCTAGCCAGGCGGAGGTTAGAGGGAACACTTGCTCTAGCAGGACGGCCCACGGTATTCTAAGATCCAAAGATGAGTGTACATGCTCCTTTGAGGAATGGAGAAAAGTCCCAGATGGCTGGAAGAAAGTGGTTGAAATGAATCATGTGGGCCAGGAGGGTGGGAGGGCAAGCCCGGCAGGATTTGGGACATTATCCTACGGGCCTGGGAGACTGTAGCTGAACTGTCAGCTCAGAAACTGGTAGCAGAGAAAGCACTTCCGCAGAGTGGGCTGCAGCAGTGGCGGGTGGAAGGAGAAGCTCAGGTCGAGGCGTGTGGGAGCCAGGATCTGATTCCTGTCCCTCAAGACGTCCAGTCACACCACTGTCCCGGGTTGTGAGGGGCCTGCCACTCGTTCACTGACTCAGAAATACTGACCGAGGAGCAGCACTGCCCTGGGCACTGGGCTGCATACAGTAGGAGTGAGGTAGACAGCCCTGCAGGGAGCTCACCTTTCAGTGCAAGAGGTGGGCGGTACAGACAAGCAGCACCTTGGTAGATACAGCTTTAATTCAGAGAGGGCCCCGGGAAATCTGACACAGGACACGGGGCAAGAGAGTGCTTGGGTGGCAGGGCAGGGGGGACTAGTTGGGTCAAGTGGAAGGGATAAGGTAGTGGGGCCCTGGAAGATACAAAAATCAGGGGAAGCATTTCTCAGAAAGGAATTCTGTATCCTCTGAGAGCTCCCAACCTTTTCCAGTTTTTTCTTTACTTTCAATCCTGTCTAAGCCGCGCTGGGTGGGTTCCACTCTTATGGGCCATAGGATTCTGAGTAGTCTATAAGTGTCACATGCTCAGGGTGGTAATTGCATTCTCTAGGGCTCCTTGACGGAGAAGGCAATGGCACCCCACTCCAGTACTCTTGCCTGGAAAATCCCACGGGCAGAGGAGCCTGGTAGGCTGCAGTCCATGGGGTTGTGAAGAGTTGGACATGACTGAGCGACTTCACTTTCACTTTTCCCTTTCATGCATTGGAGAAGGAAATGGCAACCCACTCCAGTGTTCTTGCCTGGAGAATCCCAGGGACGGCGGAGCCTGGTGGGCTGCCCGTCTATGGGGTCGCACAGAGTCGGACACGACTGAAGCAACTTAGCAGCAGCAGCAGGGCTCCTTGAGAGGATTTACTCTTCCCTCCTAGAGGACAGGCTTCCTCCCTCAGGGTACGGGGTGCACCTTTTCAGGTGCACAGGAGGTGGGATTTCTCCGGCACACTGCAGCGCCCTGCTCAACTCAGCCTCATCTCTGGGGCTCAGGGACTGTTTTCCTCGCTTGGGAAGGAACGCGGATTCCCGAACACAGCTGCAGTTTTGTAAACAGCCTTCCCCACCTGAAAGGTCCAAGTTAAAGGCTTCCTGCAATACTAAACATGTACTTTACTGACATCAGATACTCCTGTTTCAACTTTTGTTTTTCTTTTTGTCAGTCACCTAACAGTCATTTTGTCACCTGCAGAACGTTCTGCCTTGAAGGGAAGCAGGCCATCTGTTCCCGTTCCACCAGCTGCCGGAGCTGCACTGCGGTGCACAGGGGTGGTGCGGAAAGGCTGCGGTCATTATTGCTGGCTAACGATGGCTGGGGTGCAAGCCTCCTCCTGGATGACAGACCTAATAAGTATGCATTGGGGGTATTTTCAGCAGCAGATTTAAGACTACTGCAAGTCATTCTTGATTGAGGTTTTATGTCCAGCCATCTGCATAATGCTTTTCACTTGCAAACACTTAACTCCATTCATACCCGGCTTTTTTGCTTTGTGTTTAGGATAAGAATCTCTAGCCTTGTGCTTCCATTCTAATTAGTACTGGTTTAGCAGAATCCAACCCAATCGGGCGGTTGTGTATTTGGCTTCCAGGCTGTTGGTATGGAACGGCTGTTTACTATTTCCAAGCACCTTCCAGGCGCCTTCAAAGCCCGCCTCCCCCCACGTCCTTCAGTCTGTACCTGGCCTGCTTGTGCCTCCTGCTACAGGGTTGTGGGGCCTCTCTCTGTCTTCAGAACTTGTGATGGGTGACAAGGAGGGGTTTCTGGAGCGCTTGATTGATAAACTGATTACCTTGAGGAAATCTGGCCCTTTTTGCGCAAGGACCACAAACACAAAGAATTGTGCTTCTTGCCAGATCCCCAGAAACTTACAGACTGGGTCCTTGCTGTGGTATGTGAGACTGCATTAGAGTTTGGGCGCTTTTATTACAACATGCTCTCGGATAGAATGCAGAATGGAGGCTGTCGTTTTGCTCCATAGCTATTTGTCTAAGGTATGCAGGAGAGCTACTGGAGAGAACAGAGGACTGTACTGTGTATGCTTCTCAACAGGGTTTTTGCATTCTTGAACTATTTCCACATAATAAGCATTCAGTTGTTTGACTCTGTAAACCATTCAGTGAAAGAACTGTATTTAAAGGCTGTGTGTTGAGGTGGACATTACCAGACTCTCCCAGTAGGACTTGCAAACCCATGTTTTCCCCCAAGTATCTTCAAATCAGGCCTGCGTGCTGGACCTCTCTGAGGTGGTGACTCCCCTCCCCCTGCATCTGGGCTGGTTTTGTGATTTGCTTTGAACCATCTTTGTGATGGAGGTCTGTGACTTTTGGATGCTGGCTTAAGGGGTGTTCTATCTTCCGTTTTTGTTCTCTATACTAATTTGCCAGGCTGCTATATAATAAAACACCACAGGCTGGGTGGCTTAAACAGCAGAAGCTTGCTCATAGTTTTGCAAGCTGAAGTCCGAGATAAGGTGTCAGCAGGTTGGGTTTCTCCCGAGGCCTCCCTCCTTGGCTTGCAGATGACTGTCTCTTGCTGTGTCCTCATGTGACTTTTTCTTGTGTAGGTGCCCATTCTTGGTGGCCCTGCCCCTCATATAAGGACACCAGTCATGTTGGATTAGCGCCCACTATGTGACCTAACTTAACTTTGATTTTAATATCTTTAAAGGGGCTTCCCCAGTGCCTCAGTGGTAAAAAATCTGCTTGCAATGCAGGAGACATGGGTTCGATCCCTGGGTTGGGAAGATCCCCTGGAGAAGGGAATGGCAACCCATTCCAGTATTCTTGCCCAGAGAATCCCATGGACAGCAGAGCCTGGTGGACTCCAGTCCGGGGTCACAAAAAGTTGGACATGAGTGAAGCAACTTAGCACTCATGCACACACCTCTTTAAAGACCTTGTCTCCTAATACATTCACGTTCTGAAGTGTACTGAGGCTGAGGACTTCAACATATAAATTCAGTCTACAGCACCTTCTTAAAAGGCAGTTGCCATGTGAAGAAGTCTTGACTGCCCTACTGGAGAGGGTGGCCCTGGCAGGATTACAAAAGGAGAGAGGCCTGGCCAGCCCCCAGCCACTCCAACCACTCTGCTGAGGCAACTGACCTTGAGTAAAGCCATCTTGGCTCCTTGGGCCCATCAAGCTGCCCAGGCCACACCACATGGAGCAAAGATGAGCAATTTCCTTCTCATTCTGCCAAATCAATGAGTTCCAAGTGCTGGTTGTCCTTAGAAGCTGTTGTGTTTGGGGGTGGTTTGTTACATAGCAGTAGACAACTGAGACACCGCAGTATTACACTGGCGTGTGATTCAGTTGTCACATCTGACAGACTAATGGGAATTTATTCACTGAGTTTTTGTTTCTTTCAGGTTATTGATTATTTTAATAAGCACAATTTCAGCCTTTTAGATGAGTTATTCCAAACATTAAGTACCGTATAGCCTGAAAAGCTTAGCTAACAAAAGCATTTGTGGAATAAGTTTATTATGTGTAAGTCATCTGTGAGTCTCTCTGTGTTCATTAATCTCCGTAATCAATATTATCTCCTGAAATTCTTTGAGAGCAGGCAGTTGAAGAATGACCCAGCAGAGCTGAAAACCATGCTTCTGGAAGATTGGAGCATAAGCAGCTTTAACCCCAAGACAGCTAGTGGATGATGGACTTTTCAGCTTTTAAAGGCCACCCAAATGAAATAACAGAGCTAACAGAGATTTGAGGAGGTGGGAAGGTCATCTGTACTAGCATCCTACAGGTACAGGGCAATGAAGAGCTCATTTGTGTGAGTTGTACCTGTGACTGTCCGTGGTAGGAAAGAAGTATAGTTCCTGGGTCTCCTTTTCCCCGTGGGTTGTGTGCTGGCTTGGGGGCAAGCAATGTCAGAAGGTGGCCTGGTATGGTGCAGTGTGGGCTGGGCTAGTGTTCTCCCTTCAGAAGCAGACAGTATGACAGCCGAACTGCTAGCCGTGAACACAGTCCTCAGGATGGAGAGAAAGAACTACAGACTCTGCAAGTGACTGCCTTCCAAGTGAGCAAGCAGCTTGACATAAAAAGAGGAAAAAGGATTCCTGTAGTAGCTGAAATGAATGGAATATCTTAAAATTCCCCCAAATTCTGTTTAAAAAGTTTTAACATTTGTCATTTGTAATCAGAAGTACTGATGCATATAAAATGAAAACTTTTGCATTTAAAATTTATCAACTAAGTGTAAAAGAAGTTTAAACAAATGCTCAAATGGTATATTATGTAGCTTTTATAATTTTGTAGATTGTAAAGCTTAAAACTACACTAAAGGGACTTCCCTAATGGTCCAGTGGTTAAGGATCTGCCCCATGTAGGGGCCATGGGTTCAATCCCTGGTAGGGGAACGAAGATCCCACATATAGCCGAGCAACTAAGCCTAAGCACCACAACTAGAGAATCTGTGGACTGCAACGAAAGAGTCTGCATGAAGCAAGGAAGACCCTTAATGCCACAGCTCGGACCTGACGAGGCCAAATAAATACTAAAAAAAGAAAAAAAAACTATACTAAAACTACACTAAAACCTATACAAATGTATAGGTAGGTATATTTTATTGCACATGTATGGATATATTTTATTGCACATGTATGGATATATTGGGAGAAGGCAATGGCAACCCACTCCAGTACTCTTGCCTGGGAAATCCCGTGGACTGAGGAGCCCGGTAGGCTACAGTCCATGAGGTCGCTAAGAGTTGCACACGACTGAGCGACTTCACTTTCACTTTTCACTCTCATGCATTGGAGAAGGAAATAGCAACCCACTCCAGTGTTCTTGCCTGGAGAATCCCAGGGACAGGGGAGCCTGGTGAGCTGCCGTCTATGGGGTCGCACAGAGTCGGACACGACTGACGCGACTTAGCAGCAGCATGGATGTATTGAATTAAATGTGGAATTCACTGTACATACTAGAAATCGGGCAGTATCTAAGCGTATGCAGTAAACATTACCCACTCAGTTTGTGTGAGGTGATGCTGTTGTGGTTGCTGTTTTGGTGATGCTGATGATCTAATGTTTAGGAACCCACATAAGGGAATGCCCTCCAGGGGCCTACAATCTAAGGGCAAGACAGATAACTAAGCAACAAACTATCCATGGTGTTGAGGAGAGATGGATGGAGGGAGCTGTTATTTCAGATGTGCTGCGTGCCAGATTCTTTTGTTTTTCTTAATCAGTCCCAGGAGTTAGATTGTGTTATTTGGAAAGTGAGGCTTCTGTTCAGGTAACTCACCTTATCAATGGCAGAGCATGACTGGAAGGTAGGTTTGTATTACTGTGAAGCCTGATTCTCTCCACAGGGTGAAGGTTAAAGGCATGTGAATTGCTGGGAAACTGGGGAAAAAATCCTGGAAAAGGCAGCTTTTGAGCAGAGTTTTGAAAGTTGGCCTGGATTTTTATAAAGCAGTAATAGTAACGGTGTGGGGTTTAGAAACCTTGAAGGATTTGGCTGGAGATTGAAGTCCTTGGGGGAGGAAATAGAGTTGGAGCATCATCAGTTGGTTGGCATCTTCTCACACTGGGGATACAGCGGGTGATAACAGAGTGGTCCCTGCCTTCTTGGAGCTTATAGTACATCAGGAAAGAGGAACTTTGAGCAAACGAAGCCTGGGCAGGTGAAATCTCTCTTCTTTTGCCATTGTCTGTGATGACCTAGGCTCACGTGTGTATTTTGTTTACAGCTTGGAAAGGGGGCTTCAAGCCCTTCTCCTCTCTGCATTTGCCTGGATTCTCACGTCCCTGTGTATTGATGTTTTTCCTTTTCTGTCTCTTGATCTTCCTGTTAGTATTGATTAAGGGGAAGACCGTCCCCACTCCCTCCATTGCCTCCCTGATGGTCCTCAGCACAACTTGTTACAGCAGCAGCACTGGTTTAGCTAATCTGAGAAGCACAGGGCCACGAGTAGGCCAGGAAAGGTGTGGTGCCTTTTAATTGCTTATTCTAAGTGTGTCAACTTTAGACCAGATGCCAATTAAGACTTTGATGAAACTATTGACTTAGACCCTTCTGGAAGCTGGTGTGGCTTTATGCTGTTCAGTTTCAACCTTCCTGTGAGGGCAGTTAAGCCTTTTCTGTTACAGATGTGAGGTGCACATGACCCAGGATTTCTAAAAAAAAAATATCCTTAACAAATAGACATCCTAAGATATCAGATGGTAAAATAATGAAGGACAAATATAGCCTCTTGATAAGCAATGTTAGATGTTGTATGGGTGAAAAGCAGACACTTGGACGCTCTGCAGGGAAGTAATTAAATCAGGAGGTTCTGATAATGTAATAAACTACAAAAGGGCGAAACTTGAGTGGTTTACACACGAGAATGCCCTTCGATTGAATTATTGTCTTATAATAGTTGTCTGCCCAGGTACTACTGTTTTAAATATTTAACAATAGCACAACTTATGTTTTCCCCAGAGGGGAGAGAAAAGACACAAATCTTCATCACCTTAATAATTTGTGTGCCCTCCTTCTACCCACCACCTTTACCTCCCATGACTGTCAAAGCTCCTGTTTTGGGTTTACGAGTTGAGAAATCGCATCCCTGAAGATTAAGCATACAGCTTCCATGTTGGATAAGAAACAGCACTGCTCCTCTGAGTATGCTGGGAAAGTGCAGCCAGGGTGGTGAGCCTGCTGGCTTCTTGAACTCCGAGGGGATCCTCTGGAGGAGGAGGAGTTCTCCCCTTCACCCTATCTTCAGGGGTGGCTGGGTGGAATGGCTTTTCTTTCTGTAGGGAGCATGGGAGCCTGCCTTCTCTCAGCTGCTGTACCATCTACTGACTGCAGGAGGTAGCACTCCAGGTCCCTTGCACAGTGTGAGATGCCTGTTCAGTTCAGTTTCAGTTCAGTCGCGTCCGACTCTGCGACCCCATGATGCCTGTTAGGGAGCCCCAATCCCTGCCGCCAGCCAGGTGCTGAGTTTCCTGGGCCCTCAGAGGAGGTGATGTCACCACCTCCATTGGAGAAATGGGGAAGCAGAGATGCCTGGAGATTGAGCTTCACCTAGGATCCTGTACAGTTATTAACAGTAAAGGATTGGAAGCTCAGGAATTTGAATCTGGGTCTCAGATTGCCCATATTGGGCTTCTCAAAACCTGTACATCTTATGTCTTTAAATCTGAAGGGTGGAATGCTTCATGTTTGGCATTAGATTCTGAAGTTGTGATTATGACAGTAGAAAGGCGGGCGATTCCCCTCTGGACCAGCCAGGCTGGGGTACACAATGGTATGGGCAACAGCTCCGCGGGGAGCCGGCCCCTCCTCACAGTGTGACGGCTTGTCCTCTTATACTTCCCTTTGTGTTCCTCTCCTTCAGGGCCCTGAAAGGGTCAGAGGATGCCTGCCCCTGTTTTTCCTGTTGCCTCTGTTCAGATTAGATTCAGACAATAGAGCTTGCCCTCCCTCAGGAGATAGGTTCTCCTGTGGCCCTTTACTCTCAGCTGAAATGCATCTTTCTCTGATCTAATTGGGTTTTTTAAAAATCTCCTTGACTACTCACCATGTTAGTTTACCATAAATCACGTACTCTTCGATTTTGCTTGTGTACTTATTTCACCCCAATTTCTCCCAGGGTTAAACCAGTTTTAAGTTTGTATCCGATTCTTGTAACTTTTAGAGGTTAACACTAATCATTAATACTAATCATTTAGCTTTTCTCCACTGATAAATTCATAAATGGATTTTTTTTTTGAGGCAGACCATTTATATTCAGGTAATATGGAATTAGTTTTAAAAAGCTGTATGTTGAAAAGATGTATAGAGAATATTAATGACAGTTTTGGAAGAAGGAAGACAAATCATCCATGATGCTAATGTTATTTTCACTTTTTGCACATTCACTTGTAATATTGTCTCTGTACAAAAACATTTTATGTACTTCATTTTATACGTGGTTTATGGGCTGTTTTTTGAAGTGTTAGTTAACTGACCCTGATTTTAAGAGAATTTAATTAATGTTAGACATTTAACGTAAGCCAAATGTATATACATTTTTAAAAACAATAGATATTGATTAATAGATTATCTAACACAAATTCTGCTTTTTGTTTTTTTGAGGGGGGTTTGCAGAATCAGAATTGCCATGTGATTTCTAAGGTCTCTGTTCTAACAGGATATGTGGGAGGAGAATTATTCAGGGTTATTCTAGCCACTGTTTGAAGACTTTAAAAAAATCTCTGAAAAGTTAGTGTGTATGCTAAAGGCATGATTTCTGAAAATACATTTGTTAGGTTCTTAGAGAAAAGGACCCTTTGAAGAATACTGAATTCTACACGAGAAACATCCAGTCAAGCCCAAGATAACGTACTTCTTTGCCTTGCGGCCTACTCTCTGAGCCCCATTTTGGCCCCCCGCCCCTGGCCGCCCCGTTATGTGTTCATGGAGAAGGAAATGGCAGCCCACTCCAGTGTTCTTGCATGGAGAATTTCATGGACAGAGGAGCCTGGCGGGCTACAGTCCCATCGGATTGCAAAGTCAGACACAACTGAGTGACTAACACTAACTTCTAACTAACTATATGTTCATAGAACTTTCTTTCTGCTCTTTTCTCAATTGCTTTCACACACATGGTTCTCTCTCCTTGCTGCATCCTGCTCACCTGCTAAGATTGAACTCAGCTGTTATCTCCAGCAAGAGGCCCTTCCTGACTCCTCCTCCCTTTTCCTGCAGGCTAGAGCAGTTATTTCTCTAGAGCTCTCTGTGCCTTGTAAACGTCCTTCCTTATGGATCCTGGACAGGGTAGGGCTGGGGCTCCCTTTTCTGCACTCCGTCCCAGCGTTGTGCTACAACCTGGCACTTGTGAATCAGTCAAGGGTATGGGTGAGAAAGTGTGGCTCTGGAAATGTGAGCTTTTAATGTGGATGGTCTCTTCCCCCATTTCTTCGCTCCCTGATCTGGCTTTTAAGAATGATTATTTACTTTTCAGTGGGTATTTCATGCATTTCTGTTTCTTTAATTCCTGTTTGCATCTTCCAAGGTAAATTGAAGAGTTCTTCAGTACATGAACATGGTGAACACTCATTAGCAATTGCTTAGCCCTGAAATGATGGTGGATTTAAAATTTTCCTTTTACACTTAAAGATAAGGGGTTAAAGTGACTGAGGACAGAGATGTGGTCTGAAGCTGACAGGAATTTCAGCTTTCAGCTTTAAATGTAGTATTAAAAATCTCCTGAGAAAAGTCAACAGATCCAAACACATTTCGATGGTGATAAATCTTTTTTTTACTTAAAATTAGTTGCTCTGGTTTCTTATCTTTCCACTCTGAAGTCACAGATAAGTATTCTTTCCATTATTTCTTTACTGATATTTATCACAGCTGGTTTTTGTGTTTGCATGCTGGTTGGGTTTGTGTATTTTCTCAGTCTTTATCTGCTCCGTTCCAACTCCTTTCTTTTGATTTTTAGAGAGCTTTATACTTATAACATATGTATAGTGTTTGCTGTTCAGCCAATTTCCCAATGTGTTCTTTTTTTCATGTCCCTACAAACATCCTTGCTGTTTGTTGACTTTTCCTCCATTCTGCCACGTTGAGTACAGCTCGTTATATATTTGAAGCAAGACAGCTGGGGTGCTCTGGAAATCAACTTGAGTTTATTTTTTCATTCCTTTTCTTTGTTTATTTAAAAAAAAATCATTATCACAAGGAACCGGCAATCTTGTCATTAAACTCTGTTTCTTTTGCTGGGGAGAGTTGTGTATAGCAGGGGGTACAAGCCGTCTTTCCTCCCTGGTTTTCTTTTATTCTGCCCCTGTCTCACTCCAGTTTCCCACCTTGCCTGCTGTTTAGAAGTTAGAATTCTCCAATGAATATTTGTCTCCTTTCACCATTCCAACTGCAGTTCTTAGCAGGACCATAATAGATAATGAAATGTCAAAAATTCAGGTTATTCATGAGATTTATAACAAATAAAAAGGGAAATGTGATATTTTTTAAAAATTACCTACCCATTGGAGAGCAGCTTGGTGGTATACATTATTATTATTATCTGTATTAAGAACCTCCTTTGTGGTACCTCTGCAACCCCTAAGCTATATTCTAAGTATCAAACATACACAAGCCAGGCTCTGTGAGCAGTGTGCTGACTCATGGCTTACCAGCAAGGAGAAAGGAAATGGTCTGCTGCTCAGCGTGTGCACAGATCTTTGGCAGTAAGCTGCAGTCCGTATGATTTGTGACTTGTGGTTCTGTAAAGTGGCTTAATGAATTTGTTCATTTAGTTTTGATTGGGTTAGAACAAGAGACTGTATTATGGTATTTGGCTGATTATTTTTGCCTTGTTGATTTCCTTTCTGTTGTATTATTTGGCACCTGCTCTCAATAAAACTATGATTTAAAAATTGCACGTGTTTTCTCAGAATGAGAAATGATGTTTAGAGACGGTAGCTCAGTGGTTTTTGGTGAAATGCTGGTTGATGAGTCAGTTGATTACTGAAGATCTGTTTCAAGTGCAGTTTCTCCAAGAGTTGACATTTTTGGCTTTGTGTTATAAATATATTAGGTATACATGGTCACTATTATTAAGTTGAAAACAGCCTTTATTTTTCTGATAGGATATATTTCAAAAGCTGGAACTCTTGTCAGTTCTGTACCAGAAGTAACTGGGTTAAAAAACGACTAACAATATGCTGCATTTTCTGCTTATTAAGTAATTTTAACCGTGTAACCTCAGTCTTATACAGTACAGAGCTAGTGAAATAGAATGCTTCAGGAGTGGCATACTTAAGGACCACTGAAGTTTTGCATTAACTGATGATTAAGCAGAAGTCCCTGTAGAGGAAATTTTTAAAAAGTGATATCTAACTGACATGTATAACATAGTCGTTTCTGTTGTACAACAGGATGATTTAATATTTGTATATATTGTGAAATGATCACCATGGTAAATCTATATGTTCATCACTATACATAGTTACATTTTTTTTCTTGTGATGAGGACATTTAAGATTTGTAGAAGATGAAAAAAAAAACACTCCAGTTCATGATGATGCTATTCCAAATCTAATATGAGTCTGCTTGAGTCTGTCTTTGATGAGTTAGGCTTGCCTTGTTGATCCTTCTTAACATTAGCAATCATTGAATACACTGTAAATTTAAAAGGCAGAAAACTGGAACTCAAGGGAATCCTCTGCAGTGCTTCTCAAACATTTTGTAAGTTAGATTTTTAAAATAAAAATAATGTTAAAGGTAACTGAGCTCTCTATAAGACCGACTGTAGGGACGGCATTTCTGTTGGCCAAGGGCTTCATTGGTGCCCTTACGTTCTGCATATTTGGGTTTTCCAGCATCTCCCAGGAGGTGGGGTGGAGTGTTGAGGTCCTCAGCTTCTTTGATCAGAGCCCTTAGGTTCTGGATTTAGATCGTGTGGCAACAAAATAAACACATTTGCTTCTGTAGAGCATATAATTTAGAAGCATCACTGCTAACTGCCGGATTATATTTTTAACCTTTAACACTGGTGGTTTCACTTAATCTGTTGGGTTGTTGAAGATGAGATTAAATCTGGGTTTCAACTGAGGAGGACTGGGACCAGCAAGGAAAGCTCAAGCTATCATATGTGATGGATCATTCTCCAGGGCTGTTCAGTTAGAGGGATGCCTTTTGTTGAAACAAGAATAAAAATAATAATTGAGTACTCCAGCTCACTGACCTTGGTGATTGTGACATCCTCTGATGTAATTTATTGAGAGCCAAGTGTTTTTAATTGATGGATAAAGCATGGAATTTGTATGGGATGCCTGCCAGTGGTCTCACTCTGAAGTTGAATGTCTTTCTTCTACTCTTTCTTTTTCTCTTCCCTTTCCTCCCCTCCTCCCCCTCTTTTCATAGGTGTGCGCTCTGAGATCATTCCTTTCCAGGGAGACCTTGGCGGTTTGCCTTTGGCAGCTTCCTCTGGGAGTCTCCTGTGAAGAGCCCGCCAGTGTAGTCAGTCTGTGTTCCAGCTCCCCCTTGAAAAGCCGTCTTGCGCTTCCCTACCCTGTGAATAAAGATGATGATGGTTTTGTGGGGCTGGTCCTACATCTGCTGGGAAGGTTTGGTTGGGTGATAACAAAGTGAATTTCCCCCACCCAGTGGAAACTAATTTTCATCTACTAACTGCAGGGGAGATGTGGGCATCAAGTTTACAGCCAGGAGCCTAAGATGGGGTCTGTAACCTCTTCCAGAAGGTGATTTATGGCTTTCATTAGCTTAAGAATCCCACGGTAACTTTTCTTTGCTTGCGAGAGGCTGTTGACTGTGCCTAATAAGATGGTTTTCTCAGATGAAATTTGAGAAATTTCTTTTTAGTCAGTGGATTGAGTAATAAGAGAAAAAAGAGCAGTTTGAGCTGTGTAAACAAGTAATTGCTTTGTATCTGGATTAATGTGGAGGAAAAGAATGAAAACCTAAGCTGCCTGAAGCTTAGGGAACCATTGGATCCTGTTCTGTGGCCAAAGTAGCACACTTTTCCCCAGGCCCGGTCTCCTTGTCACCTCCAGAATATTGTGATCTGAGCGTGTTAGGATTGATTCTTCCGCTGAAGATGATGTACACGTGTAGAAAAGATGGTTTTGTGCTTGTTTACATTCTCGGGGTATTTAGCAGGATTGTGTGTGTGTGAAAAACTGCTACTAACCTTCCTGTGTGATCTTTAACTTTACCATCAGTTATTTAAAAATCTCGGTTATCCGTGTGATCAGATTTGAGGCTGGTGGTTTGGGTTTAAGATCTTAAACTGTTCCAAGTTTAAGTTGCCAAGATGCTTTATTTAGGGAAGTAAACAGATTCATCTTTGTAGAAGAGTTCAGAAACCTGTTAGAGGGATGATTGGATTAATCTTGTAGCAATGTTACGAGATTGCAGACATTTCAATTTGAAGTGAGGGCCAGCTGATCTGCTCTGGGCTGCAGTTCCTCTCTGACCATCACTTGCTTACCTCTCTGGATTCTGGGGGGCCCCAGGATATTTGCTTCCCTTGGGCAGTGTCCGCTGGGGGAGGGTGCTCCCTGAGCTCTGCTCTATGCTCTCAAGGCTTCCAATGGATGCCGCCTGCCCCTGTCACCCAGCAGCCTGTGTGTGTTTTGTGCTCATCAGAGCATCACAATGCTCAGAAAACTGCTTTCTCCACGAACTGGCTGTTTTTGTTTAGAGTAGTCATTTTCATGAGTAGGTAAAAGTAAGTTCGGGAGCGTTCTTTGAAAATTGTACATGTAGTTAGCGGAAAGTGCTGAAACCCCAAAACAAACTGTGTATTTTACACAAAGCATCTTCTGTTCAGAGTTTTAGTTCTACCGTGCAATTAGCGAAGCATCTTTCAGAATTTGAACTTATCTTCTCTTTGAAATTCCCTAGAACTTTTAAATCAAATCAAAGTACAGGTGGTTCTGAGGGTTTTTTTTGGTTTTTTTTGCCTTTCTAAGATTGAAAAATATTCATGAATTATTATTTGTCTACAGAAAAAGATGGAAACGGCAACTATTTTACAGAAATACTGTGTAATAGGGTATTTACAAATTTGAATTTGTAAAGTTCTGACTTTGGAAACTTCATAAAATGATCTATTTGGCACATTTAAGAAAAAGTGGAGTCTTATTGTCAGAGATGTGTGAACAATGACGAAGTATTAAAGTTGTAAAGATTTGATCCATCAAGTTAAAACAGTATTCATTTTATTCCCAACTGTACTTGATTTGTGGCATAACGAAAAGATACGGTGAGCAAATTGTTTTCAATATCTTGTCAATCTAGTAATGTCTATTGTACATGCACACAACTTGTTTGAAGTCTCAATAGCATGATTATGGAAATACTCAGTTCATGTTGAAACAGTTATTTCTCCTGTGTTGTTGGTGTGTTTGTTTTCTCAGGTGCCTTTTCCCAGCCTGGCTTTCTCTTCTTTCCTGCTGACAAAATTGATAAACATGTAGGGAGGCTGTGGGAAAGGATGGGGGTTACAAGGGATTCAAGCTGGTCCGGCCGAAGGGAGCTGAAGGGATTTTCAGGATGTAGGCAATACAGTTGCAGGGACAGCTGGGTGGAGGTGGACTCATTGGATAAGCCACGAAATCCTTAATTACCTAACTGTAGGCCTGGCTTCTCAGATACCCTGCATCATAGGGCATAACCTACCCAATCCTTGGCCTTGGTGTGGTGCTGGCTGGGGGAGGGGCAGAGAGCGAGGCAGGGCTGGTGAGGTTGAACAGAGTGGGATTGAAAAATACTGGGTTTTCTCTGTATTTGGTGGTTTCAAGATTTAATTGTCTTAGACTGGTTATGAAACTGTAATGAAAACTAGTAGTCTGTGTTTTGTGTATGCAGTTGCTTATTTACTAAGCAGAGTTTAAGCAGAGTAAACTCTAGTTTTTGGTTTATTGCTGTTTTATCGTTTGTTGAACCGATTCCTTTTTCCTGCTGTGTTCCTCCTCTTCCCATTGTTTCCTTTCCTTTCCTTTGGGTTCCTTTGTATTTTGGTCTGTGTTTTAAATCTTAGATTGACTTTTGAGTCAAGTGCCCGAGGGCCTTTTTCACTTATGCCTGTTTTTGGGTTTCTGCTTGCCTTGTTGTCCTGGTTCTTCCATGTTGCAAGTTTTTTTTTTTTTTTTTTAAGTTTCTAAAAATATAATTCTGGTAACCAGGGAGACTCCCCTAGCACAGATGAAAAACAGAAAAGCTGGGGCCAGGAGAAGCCCTGACAATAATCACATCACACACTCCTCCCTAACTAACTAACTAACTCCTCCTGACTAACATTTGGTTAGTCAGCTTTCTAGTTGGTAAATCAAGCTCCTGTCTTTGGAGAGAGTGGTGCCCACCAGCTTCCCTATTAAAAAGGAGAGGTGGGATTTTAGTATTTGAAGCTTGTTATTGGTGAGGCATGTCACTGCTGCTTAAATTTGCTTTCATCAGAAATGAGTAATTGCCTGAAAAAGAATCTTTTCTTCCTCACCCCTTCTCTCATTTCTTCCTTGTTGAAATCTTAGTGCACATCTGTGAAACAAAGATGCAGCCCTGTTGGTTATGACTGAGTCGTGCTTCAAGCGTGTCGTTCAGAGCAGGTGTCTCTTCCACCTACAGATCTAAGTTGATTGTATTTACATTTGAAAAGTTTGTAATTTTACAGAACTGATGCATCTTTCCCATTAATATCTTCAGAATTTGTAAAGACTAGGTAATAACAACCTCTTCCCCCCAAATAAAAACAAACAAACAAACTCTTTCCAATCCTGGGTACCTGTTTTAAATGATTTAAAATGGTACTGCTGCTGCTGCTAAGTCACTTCAGTCGTGTCTGACTCTGTGCGACCCCATAGACGGCAGCCCACTAGGCTCCCCCGTCCCTGGGATTCTCCAGGCAAGAACACCGGAGCAGGTTGCCATTTCCTCCTCCAATGCGTGAAAGTGAAAAGTGAAAGTGAAGTCGCTCAGTCGTGTCCGACTCTTTGCGACCCCGTGGTACTAGTGGTTGCTTAAAATGAATCATTTGAATATATTCTTGTTAGGTGCAAACTAATCGAACTTTTTAAAAGTAGCAAAAGCCAGAGTCAATACAACAGTACTGGATCCTTAATTTGTATTTTGCTTTTACGGTGAAGGCTAAAAAGGAAAGGACATTAATTTTAAGCAAATCTTTAAAAATGACTCTTTCTTTGGGAAGAAGCTACTTTTGAAAGTTTCTGGGTAAAGGCAGCTGCTTTAAAGGGTTGTGTGCAGAGGCCACACAGCCCTCAGTGAGATCCCAACCTTCTTTGTTGTTGTCCAGTCGCTAAATCGTGTCTGACTCTGTGTGACCCCTTGAACTGCAGGACACCAGGCTTCCCTGTCCTTCACCATCTTCTGGAGTCTGCTCAAACTGACTCCATTGAGTCAGTGATGTCATCCAACCATCTCATCCTCTGTCTCCCCCTTCTCCTCCTGTCTGCAATCTTTCCCAGCATCAGGGTCTTTTCCAATAAGTTTGCTCTTTGCATCAGTATTGGAGCCAAAGTATTGGAGCTTTAGCATTAGTCCTTCCAATGAATATTCAGGGTTGATTTCCTTTAGGATTGACTGGTTTGATCTCCTTGCAGTCCAAGGGACTCTCAAGCGTCTTCTCCAACACAACAGTTCAAAAGCATCACTTCTTCAGTGCACAGCCTTCATAGTCCAACTCTCACATCTGTACATGACTACTGGAAAAACCAGTATAGCTTTGGCTATACAGACCTTTGTCAGCAAACTGATGTCTCTGCTTTTTAATATGCTGTCTAGGTTGGTCATAACTTTTTTCCCAAGAAGCAAATGTCTTTTAATTTCATGGCTGCAGTCACTGTCTGCAGTGATTTTGGATTCCAAGAAAATAAAGTCTGTCATTGTTTTCATTTTTTTCCCCATCTATTTGCCATGAAGTGATGGGACTGGATGCCCTGATCTTAGTTTTTTGAATGTTGAGTTTTAAGCCAGCTTTTTCACTCTCCTCTTTCACTTTGATCAAGAGGCTCTTTAGTTCCTCTTTGCTTTCTGCCAGAAGGGTGGTGTCATCTGCATATCTGAGGTTGTTGATATTTCTCCCAGCAATCTTGATTCCAGCTTGGAATTCATTCAGCCTAGCATTTCGCATGATGTACTCTGCATGTAATTTAAATAAGTAGGGTGACAATATACAGCCTTGATGTACTCCTTACCCGTTTGGAACCAGTCTGTTGTTCTATGTCCGGTTCTGACTATAGCTTCTTGACCTGCATACAGTTTCTCAGGAGGCAGGCCAGGTGATCTGGTATTTCCCTCTCTTTAAGAATTTTCCACAATTTGTTGTGATCCACACAGTAAAAGACTTTTAGCTTAGTCAATGAAGCAGAAGTAAATGTTTTTTTTCCTGGAACTCTATTGCTTTTTCTATGTTCCAACGAATGTTGGGAATTTGATCCTTTGCCTTTTCTAAACCTAGCTTGTACATCTGAAGTTCTTGGTTCATGTACTTCAAAAAGCCTAGCTTGAAGGGTTTTGAGCATTACCTTGCTGGCATGTGAAATGAGCACACAATTGTGTGGTAGTTTGAACACTCTTTGGCTTTGCCCTTCTTTGATATTGAAATGAAAACTGACCTTTTCCAGTCCCGATGCCACTGAGTTTTCCATATTTACTGGCATATTGAGTGCAGCACTTTAATGGCATCATCTTTTAGGATTTGAAATAGCTCATCTGGAATTCCATCACCTTTACTAGCTTTGTTAGTAGTGATGCTTCCTAAGGCCCACTTCACACTCCCGGATGCCAAGGACAAAGGAGAAGCCAACCCTCTTTAGGAGGGTCTTTGTCAAGCCCTCCCCATGGAATGAGCAGGAAAAGAGAATGTTGAAGCCTTGAAATTATTTTTAGTTTTTAACTTTATGCCGAGGACTCAGTGTTTTCAGTTTGAAATTTTGGTTCAACCGTAAGACAGGGAAAAATTGATGATATGCACGAGCTAAAGCCGATAGGGTCTGTGGACGAGTTGCTGCTGCTGCTGCTAAGTCGCTTCAGTCATGTCCGACTCTGTGTGACCCCATAGATGGCAGCCCGCCAGGCTCCGCCATCCCTGGGATTCTCCAGGCAAGAACACTGGAGTGGGTTGCCATTTCCTTCTCCAAGTGGACGAATTAGGGGCTGACTTTTCAGGAGAGGCTGGTTTTTCTGTGGGTGAAGGAGGAAGGCCAGAAGAATGCACAGATGCAGGGAGCTTGGAAGATTGCTGGCCAGAGCTTGTGGAAGTTGACATAGCAGCTGAGTGTTTATTTCTATCCTCATTACTCTTGTAAGTTTGTCTAGTTGTCCTGTCACCCAAAGAGAGTGTTCATTCAGTAATAAAAGAACAGTAGTCTTGTCTGGTTGGTCAGAACCCAAGAGGCTGGCGGCAAAGCTTGGACCGTTAGGCTGTGATGGCTGGTGCCTAGTTCTGAATTGCTTCCTTGTAAACCTGGGGTTCCCATGGATGAGATAAAAGTATAATTTGTTTTTTGCTTATTTTGTTTTCTTTTAGTTTTGAGATAGAGTTGGTATACAGCACTGGGTATGTTTAAGGTGTATAGCATAGTCCCTTGACTTGTATTCCTTGCAAAATGATTACTACAGTGAGTTTCAGTTCAGTTCAGTCACTCAGTTGTGTCCGACTCTTTGTGACCCCATGAATTGCAGCACGCCAGGCCTCCCTGTCCATCACCAACTCCCAGAGTTCACTCAGACTCATGTCCATCGAGTCGGTGATGCCATCCAGCCATCTCATCCTCTGTCGTCCCCTTCTCCTGCCCCCAATCCCTCCCAGCATCAGAGTCTTTTCCAATGAGTCAACTCTTTGCATGAGGTGGCCAAAGTACTGGAGTTTCAGCTTCAGCATTATTCCTTCCAAAGAACACCCAGGATTGATCTCCTTCAGAATGGACTGGTTGGATCTCCTTGCAGTCCAGGGGACTCTCAAGAGTCTTCTCCAACACCACAGTTCAAAAGCATCAATTCTTCGGTGCTCAGCTTTCTTCACAGTCCAACTCTCACATCCATACATGACCAAAGGAAAAACCATAGCCTTGACTAGATGGACCTTTGTTAGCAAAGTAATGTCTCTGCTTTTGAATATGCTATCTAGGTTGGTCATAACTTTCCTTCCAAGAGTTTAGTTACCATCCATTGTTTGTATAAAAGTGTAACTTGTTTTAGTCAATTTAAGACAAAGTGATATGATTAAAAAACTAAAATGTTTAAAACTCTTCAGGTGTTGTTATGTCTCCTGTGTGTCTAGATCTGGAAAATTAAATGTAGCATAGATGTTGTTAGACCAGAATCTCGCATGAATCTTCAGGACCCTTGCATCGGGAGCTTCTGTGGAGGACGGGCTGGCAAATACACACCTACCCCTCTTTTGTCTGCCAAGATTTTTCTGAGGTGGAATTTGTCTCCCAGCTCTTAGGAGGTGATTTGTTTCATGGGCCATATTTATGGATTTGAGGTATTTTATTACAAGGAAAGTGCCTTGTAGCATTGTACAAAGGTACGGGCTTAAACAAATGAGCAATGTATTGTTTGCAGCCATTCAGTGCAGTATCAGCGTGTTCTGATCTTTTCCAGTTCTAGAGAGTTCTTTCATGAACAGTGATCTCTAATTTACTGCGACTTGGACCCGCCCATCCCTCTTTAGTGACCTTTGAAATAAAACGTAGCTGTGAGCCCATGAGCAGAATTTCACATACTGACAGTGTTCAGCCTTTTACATTGTTGCTCATCCTCTTAAACTCAAGGTTTCTTGAAGTAAATAAACAATAAATATATTATCCATTTAAAAATCTGTGGTATAAAATTGGGACATGCCACATCTTGAATGTGATAACCTCTGATGGGTCTTTGTGTGCCCACTGAGCTGAGACCCTGTGGGGCTCACACTTGGAATCTGCTCCGCTGACCAATGACTGTCCTCCAGTGCTCACAGCCGAGTGTCAGAATTAGGGACTTTGTGCTTAGAAGTGAGAGCTTTCCCACTAACTCTTGGAGTCTGTTTCATTTAGAGCCATTTCTTCCCAAAATGGAAGAAATGCGAAAAGGAAATCATTTCCTGTCCTGTCATTTCCCTGAAGGCTATTCTTGGAAGAAAGGGTTACTAGAGGAAATCTCAAGGTTACTAGCAATCTGCAGTCCCAGCAGTGACAAATTGACATAACTTCTCATTTCTTTTTCTTTTTAACAAATAATTGCCTTTTCTTAAGGAAGCTGTCACATGTTTGTCATTGAAGATACAGAAAATACAGAAACATATGAAGGGGGACATCAAGTGCGCACAGGTCCCAGCACGGGAGGAGACAGCTGCTGCCGTGTCCCCTGGCCACCCACAGGTCCCACCTGCTTCTCTGCCCGGCACACTCACTCAGCACGTGCAGAACCAGCTAGAATCGGATCCTGTTCTGGGTCTGCCTACACTTCTCAGTGGCTCCCAAGGCCCTGGCGGTCTGGCTCACGCTCCTGTGTTCAGTCTCTGTCACAGCATTTGTGTCCTTTATAGACCATCTTTATGGACCACTTCCTCTTTTGTATTTTGTTTGTTTATTTGGGTTTGGTCTGTCTCTCACAATGGAGTGTGAGCTCTGCAAAGCACAAGGGCATGTCACCATAGTATCCCTAGGGCTGGCAAGTGCCTGGAATATTGTGGGGGCTTAGAAGTTTAAGATGCAATAAGTGAATGAATGAATATACACAATTATATATACACATTTGTCCTTTACAAAATTCTGTTTGTTTTTTTTTACCCCCCCATATTAGTAGTTTCTTTTCATTTTAAGTGAAGAACATGAGATTACAATGGCGTACTTTTTTTTTTTTTAAAGGCACTAAAGGTTAGTATTTTTAGTAAAAAAATAAGAGTATATAGTCTTTCTATTTTAAATTAAAAAGATCCAGACTACTGTACTATATTTAAAACTTAAAGAAATTTAGGCTGGATTTAGATCTCTTTTTTTAACCTGTACTTCTTTTTTTCTTTTGAATAATTTTAATCTTACATAAAAATCACAAAAATAGCACAGAGTTCACGAATACTCTTTGCCCCACTTCCTCTAATGTTTATAAGCGTTTATAACCATGGAGCAACATTAAGATCAGGAAACTGACACCGGTACAGTACTAGAACTGAACTACCAGCATTACGGACGTGCATTTCAGAGATGGTCCCCTGCTGACTGTTTCCCATCCTGGGAATGTGAGCCCAGGATCTCACATTCCATTCGCTGTCCTATCTCCTTAGTCCCCTCCAATCTGTGACAGTTCATCAGTGTTTCATGACCATCACTCTTCTGATGAGTACCGGTCAGCTGTTTGTAGATTGTCTCTCAGTGTGGGTTGGTCTAACGTGTCCTCATGAGTAGATGGAGGCTAAGCAGTTTTGTCAAGAAGTAACATGCCAGTGTTCTTGCCTGGAGAATCCCAGGGACGGGGGAGCCTGGTGGGCTGCCGTCTATGGGGTCACACAGAGTTGGACATGAGTGAAGTGACTTAGCAGCAGCAGCAACATGCTCTACTCAGGATAGCCTGTCAGGAGTATGTGAAGGTGAAATGTCTTACCTTGAGCATTTGGCTAAGGTGATAGCTGCATAATTTTTCCTCTGTACTGATACTGTTTTTCCTTTGGATCAGTATCTTGTGGGGGAGACACTTTGAAACTGATTTTCGTGTTTTCTGTAAACATCCCGCATCCATCTTGCCTGTAGCAATTGGCACTATGATGTCTGCCTGGTGGTGGTTTTGTGTTTTCATCATTCTGCTTGCATTTATTATTCGGAATTCTTCTGTGAAGAATTGTCCCTTCTTCTTTTATGTATTTATTATTCATATCAAGATGAAGTTATGGATATTGTATTTTATGGGTTATCTCTAAAAGTATTACTGTTCATTTTATTGCTCCAGTTGTTCATCTCCACTGGGAGCTCCTCCTCGTCCTTTTGTCATATACCCCAACCTTTGTCAATGCTTCTTTGTTTTCTGGCACCATAAGATGTTTCGGGCTTATCTTGTATTTTTCCTGCCCCAGCCCTGGAATCAACCATTTTCCAAGGAGCCTTGGTTCCTTTTATTGAAGAATGATATTTCAAAACCAAGGTCTTAGTATTAAATGAGCTCATTGCTACCAGGGTATTATTGGTTCTTTGCTCTCTCAGTGGACAGAGCTAGGAAAACACACACACACACACACATATACATATTTATGTATATGCTATGTCACATGTCTGACCATGCGACCCTGTGGACTGTAGCCCACCAGGCTCCTCTGTCCATGGGATTCTCCAGGCAAGAATACTGGAGTGGTTTGCCATGCCCCTCTCCAGGGGATCTTCCTGACCTAGGGATCGAACTTGGGTCTCCTGCATCGGTAAATGGTTTCTTTACCAATAGCACTACTTGGGAAGCCCGTATATATATATATATGTGTGTGTGTGTGTGTGTGTGTGTATACACACTAACCTGTGCTTCCATGTACATCTATATTCTTTCTGTATCTTTGTATCTGTAAAAATATATTTATTAAGAGCCATTGGTCTATACTGGTCCCTCTCATTCCAGTCCAACATCACACATTTCATTCTAGCCTTCTCTCTTACTTCTAACTTATTTCTTAGGCAAGGAGAAACCCGATTCTCATGATCTATAGTGTATTTAGTTTTTAGTTCAATCCTATTGTATCATTGAGGTTTCAGCTAGAGAAACAGAACTATTAGAAGATATATTAAAAGATTTATTGCAAGGAATTGTCTTACGTGATTGTGTGGGCTGGTTCGGCAAGGCTGAAATCAGAGCAGGCCATCAGAAAGGGCAGAATGGGACTCTTGGGTGTGAACTGAAGCTGTGTCCACAGGTGGGATTTTTTTAATTAATTATTTTTAATTGGAAGGTAATTACTTTGCAATATTGTGGTTTTTGCCATACATCAACATGAATCGGCCATAGGTATCCATGTGTCCCTCCCATCCTGAACCTCGCTCCCAACTCCCTCCCCACCCTATCCGTCTATGTTGTCACAGAGTACCAGCTTGCATGCCCTGCCTCATGCATTGAACTTACACTGGTCATCTATTTTACATATGATAATGTGTATGTTTCATGCTATTTTCTCAAATCATCCCACCCTCTCCTTCTCCCACTGAGTCCAAAAGTCTGTTCTTTATGTCACAAGCAGGATATCTAAGGAAGCCTTAGCTTTGCTGTTAAAGCCTCATTGAATCAGTCCCATGCATATTATCTGGGATAACCATAATCAGCTGGTTATGGGCTTTAATTACATTTACAAGACACCTTCACAGCAACCCCTAGGTTAGTATTTTATTGAATAGGTGGAAACTGTAGTCTAACCACATTGGCTTATGATACTAACCATCACACTTTGCATGTGAACGAAATGGTGACAGAATTGCTAACCCATAACTCTGAGAAGCAGATACAGTAGTGCAGCTTGGTTTTTAAGCACTCCGTTTTCTGTGTAAAATTTATGGACACAATGGTGAATATAGAATGACGTTTGTCATAATCTCCAGTTACCCCTGCTGTTTGTAATCTTGTTTATTGTTTGTCTTCTCACTGAACCCCTATTAATTTTTGCCCTGTATCCCCAAGACTGGGTCTGGAGCCCTGCACAGTGACTGCGTGTTGAATGAGCAAAATGAGTAAGACCACCCATATCCTAATATTTCTTTTCTGCCAACTTTCTCCTTTCCCGGTGTTCAAGAGAGAATAGTGAAATAGAGGACGCAGTTTGGAAGGGGATTAAAAAGAGACTAAAAGATGGGTGTTAGGTTAATAAATCCTGGTTTCCAGGGAAGTGTTTTACACGTGTTCTCTACATTGGGATAGTTCACTAACAGGCGGAAGTCCATCCTGCCCCTCCCTGCTCCTCCCACTCCTACCCCTACTCCCAGCACGGTCAGTTTTCTGTCTTTGAGAAAAGAATCACTTCCATGGTTTAAAGCTTCAGAGTAGATTAGTTGAGGGCATTACCAGACCGTAGCAATTCACATTTTTGCGGTTTAGGAGTAGTAGCATAATGTAGACTGTCATTTATTGAACCATATTTTATGAGTATTTCTCCTATGCTGTGCATTTGGGCTACAGAGAGGAAGAGATGCGGACTCTGCTATTAACATATATATATTTTAGTGCATTGTTTCTAACTTCAGTAATACATAGTTCTATTTCAAAGGGAAAAATGTATCTTGCATCCTCAGTGTTGACTTACGTTACTTTTGTAATGATGTTACTTAGGTATGTACAACCACGTTACTAGGAATGAACACATTATGCTTATATCTCTTTTACCACTAGAAACCAAAGCCAATTTGCAAGTCATGTAAATCCAAATTAACTGAAATTAATGTGACAGATGAAGTTGTTTTGCTAAATCAAAAGCAAAAATGTTTGTATTAAACATTTTTG
>NW_011494826.1:6522604-6541499 GCF_000754665.1 Bison bison bison | reverse complement strand
GTTTTTAAATATAAATTTATTTATTTTAATTGAAGGCTAATTACTTTACAATATTGTATTGGTTTTGCCATACATCAACATGAATCTGCCACAGGTGTACACGTGATCCCCATCCTGAACCCCCCTTCCCCCTCCCTCCCCATACCATCCCTGTGGGTTGAAGTTTTAATGCTTCTATTTCTCACTATCAGTTCCCTTCGGGGACTGAAGTCTTTGTTCTTGTTCGGTGCAGTGTAATTTCACTGGGCCTTCTCTTGACCCCGATGCTTCATTGGCATAGTAGGTCTGCCTCCATTGGTTTATTGTTAGAGCTAGATGATGAAAATGGGAATAGTTTGCATCATCTTGATTCTAAATGCAGAACAAACTGGGCCACTGAAAAAGAAGACAGAAAATATGCTTCTTGATATATTACAGAGCACCAAGAGTACATCCACGAATCCCTCCTGGAGAAACATTTGTTCAGGATAGAGAGAGATGTGCAAACAGAGTTCCCACATGAACCCAGTGCTGTGCTGGAGTTACATGTAAGGTTCATTGGGGTGGTAGGCGAAAATGGTAGTGTTTGCAGGGGAAGCTTGAAGGATGAGAAGGAGGAGTTGGAGAACTAACAGCATGTAGAAGGTCGTGGGGCCTTGTAACACGGGGAGTTCAATAGTGTTGTTGGAGTATACATACTACAAAGGAGAACTTTTGAAGTTGATGGTAGCATTCTAACATAGTCTCATTGTGAAATTCTGGTGTTTACATGCTGACAGATAAATTTTGCTTGTGTTATAACATTCATCTTAGAGTCTTCATATTTTTTTTTCTGTTGATGAGCAGTCTGTTTTTCTTTTTTACAGCTTTATTGATAAATAATTTATATACCATTCCATTTGCCTGTTTCAGCATGTATTTCAGTGGTTCAGTAATATATATATTCATTTATGCATTCATCACCCCAGTGCAGTTTTGGAACACTTTCATTAGCCCATAACATTCCCTCATGCCAGTCTGTAGTGAATTCCTGTTCTTTCCCTTGGCTCTAAACAACCACTGATCTGCTTTCTGTCCCTATAATTTTGCCTTTTCTAGTGATATCATTGGATCATACCATATGTTGTCTTTTGTGTCTGGCTTACTTCATTCAGCATAATGTTTTTGAGCTTCATCCATGTTGTAGCATGTATCAGGACATCATTCCTTTTGATGACCACGTGATATCACATTATGTGGATGTGTACCACATTGTGTTTTTCATACCATTTGATGGACAGACCCCTTGGACTGTTTCCAGTTTTCGGCCATTGTGAATAATGCTGTTGTAGTCATTTGCTGATGGCAAGTCTTTGTGTGGACATATGTTTTAGTTTTTTTGGGGTTGTAGAATTACTGGTCTCATGATAAGTGTCTGTTTAACTTTTTAAGAAACTGCCAAACTTTTCTAAGACTGTACCATCCCACTGAGTGTATAGTCTTATTGGCAACATGTCATATTGTATCTTGGGCAGAGGGAAGGAGAAGAGATCAAAGTCACTGTCATGGGTTGAGTTACTTCTTTGACTCCCACCTGATGTCCTGAATTCCTACACCAGCACCAAATTGCACAGGATGGCATGCTGACGGCGTTGCTTTCTTTTTCTCTTTTATTGGAGTATAATTGCTTTACAGTGTTGTATATGTTTCTGCTGTACAGCAAAGCGAATCAGCTACGTGTATGCATTGGTGTCTCCCTCTTAGGCCTCCCTCCCTCCCCCACCCCACCCTCCTAGGTCGTCACAGAGCACAGAGCACCGAGCCAAGTGCCCCGTGCTATACAGCAGCCTCCCAGTAGTATTTGTTTTACACGTGGTATTGTATATATCTCAGTGCTACTCTCCCAATTCGTCCCTCCCACTCTTTCCATGCCGTGTCCACTTTCTGTTTGATGTTAATTACTTTTTCTCTTTATGAACTCTGGTTTTATGTGAACTATTTGTCAGACACTAGAATCCGCAAAAATACCCCAGCAGTAATCTCCAGTCTCCTCATAGCTGTCTTATCCTTTAATAAACTACTCTGGCCCAGCTTTTAGGAAGTAAGGGAAAAGCCAGGAATGTTGTAGGAGGATGAGCAAGTATTTTTAAGTGTGTGGTTTGGGTGTGTGTTGAGAAGGAACGCTGGAGTATCCTTAATGTCCTTACCCGTGCGGTTTGTTGACCACAGCGTCATTACTCTGGCATTGTCTCTGAGTCAGATTTGGTGCAAGACTGATTATTCTGTTTGTAACTAGTCCAGGAATAGACTGGTTGAGGTTTAAAGTGTTACGAGCACCCGGTGGGAAGTACAGATGATGTCATACCTTTTGGTCATGATGTGAAGTCCAGCATCCAGATCGCTGTCTCTTCAGTCTGCCTCCTTTCCTGAAGTCCCTGTGTAATTGATACTGCGGGCTATGCAGACCGTACCTGGCAGTCAGCCTAGATCCTTCTTTCATGTCTCACATCAAGGTGTTTTAAAACATTTTCTTCCTTACATCCCACCTTCCTCCTCTTTCCCATCCCTGCCATGTCTGTTGCCTCCTGATTCTTTTTCATCTTCTCCCCCATTCTAGTTCACCCTTCACTGGTCTACTGGAGAGGTCTGTTATCAATGGAAAGCAATTTGTGTGACCCTGTTAGGATTTGTGTAAAAACATGTGTATGTGTGTGATTGACTACAGGATAAAGTATAAACTTTGCGTGGGGTAGAGACCTTGACACGGGCAGCCTGCCCTCCTAGGCTACCTCCAGTCCGAGTGCACTGCTCACAGCCTCCTGCCCCTCTCTGGGGCTTCCAGCCTCTGCAGGTCCTACTCTGGTGTCTGGGAGACCCTGTCCTTCCCCACCCGTGTCCATTCTTAGCACATAACTTCAGCCTTCTGCGAGTTAGTGTAGGTGCCCAGGCTGCCTGAAACCTTCCCAGATGCCATACTCTGCCCTCTGGTTCTCTTGCCTTGCAGGGCTTTTCACAGACCCCTCTGTTTATTTGATCTTGTCCCAGAGTACTGTCACCCTGTGCTGCTCTGTCCCTCTCTGGGCTGTGTACCCCCTGGTGGAAATGCTTTTCTTATACGTTTGTGACCTTGGCGTCTAGTGTAGCGCGTGGTACCAAGTGTGCACTCAGTAAGGATGTGCAGGTGAGAGAGCCGAGGGGTCTGGGCTAAAGGTGGTGGGAGCAGCAACTGCTCGGTCACTGCATCTTCATGCAGCTTTAGATCCAAACCCACCCGCTGTTGAAAGGACTTCATGAGAAGTGCCTCCTCCTCATACTGTTTCAGTAATGAACACCCTCATGCTCAGAAAATGGAAACTTCTGTTTTACCCAGATCCTGTATACTAGGGCTTAAGCCTTCTTTTCTAGCCTTAGTATATCTGGATCCTTCTGTGAAAGTAAACAAAACATATAAGCCAGAATTGTAATAATTCATAGCACTGAAACAAGAGTTGGGAAGTTAGATGCCAAGATGTGTGAACTTATTAGATAGGCTTTAAACCATATATATCCCCAATTATTGAAAAGTGAGGGCTTTGTATACAATGTGCCTTTTCCTGTTTAACTTTCTCTTTATGCACAGTTTTGCTTTATTTAGGGTATATATTCTGGATGCAGCAGTTCATTCTTTATCCCTTTTTATTTCTACAACTTGCCCAGTGTAATGCCACGTAGAATTACACTTTATAAAATAGCGCCTGCCTGCAGGAGCTTGAGCCATCTGTGAGGACAGTGCTGTAAGGAAGGAAATGGAAAGAGAATCTATCCCATCACCAAGTATTTGGTTTCAATGGTTCCAGTTTCCTTGGAGGTGGGAGCCCACCTTTTACGTTTTTAAAAAACTATATTACAGTTGTGAAGGATCTTTTTAAGTCATTCTACTAAATTAATTTTTACCTGATCTTCAGGAGTTGTATTCTTAATTCATTTCCATATTTTATCACTTCTCATACCTTTGCAGCATGTGTGGGTAAGGTGTTCAGATCTCTATTTGAAATATTAGATGCTTTATTATTTTTGTTCTTGGTTTAAGAGCACGTATCTTTTGGGGGTGGGGGTGGGGGAGGTTGCCTCCCAAGTGGCACTAGTGGTAAAGAATCCGCCTGCCAGTGCAGGAGGCACAAGAGACACGGGTTCAATCCCTGGGTCGGGAAGATCCCCTGGAGGAGGGGATGGCAACCCACTCCAGTATTCTTGCCTGGGGAATCTCATGGACAGAGGAACCTGGTGGGCTACAGTCCATGGGGTCGCAAAGAGTTGGAGGCAACTGAACACACACACACATCTTTCAGAGGATAATGCAGATATTTTGTGTTTTACTTTTATAATTTTTAAGGGAGATTTAATGTCCTTTATTGGAGAAGGAAATGGCAACCCACTCCAGTGTTCTTGCCTGGAGAATCCCATGGACGGAGAAGCCTGGTAGGCTGCAGTCCATGGGGTCGAAAAGAGTCGGACACGACTGAAGTGACTTAGCAGCAGCAGCAGCAATGTCCTTTATGTTCAGAGCATACATTTTTTTCCTTTTTTGGTGAGGGGTTGGGGAGAGACTTAATAGCTCCTGCTTTCCTGTAACTTTCTGTGCTGGCCCCAGCGACATGGTGGACAAGATTGATGGCTTTTTCTAGAAATCCATGGCATAGACATTACCGATATTGTTGAGAAGAAATTTTAGTAACTTAGACCTCTATAGTTATGCTTGGTACTTTCCTTCTCAAGGCAGGTGTAAGAATAAATAAGGTAAAGTGCTTTGATCTCCTCAAAAGCAAAACAGTTTGAGAAGGAATTATAATGGGGATTATGTCCCTGGCAACAAAAAGCACTGTGTAACTGTCAAGTATGTCTGATGGTTAACATTAAGACTCAAAAGAGACACTGATGTATAGAACAGTCTTATGGACTCTGTGGGAGAGGGAGAGGATGGGAAGATTTGGGAGAATGACATTGAAACATGTAAAATATCATGTAAGAAACGAGTTGCCAGTCCAGGTTCGATGAACGATACTGGATGCTTGGGGCTAGTGCACTGGGACGACCCAGAGGGATGGTATGGGGAGGGAGGAGGGAGGAGGGTTCAGGATGGGGAACACATGTATACCTGTGGCGGATTCATTTCGATATTTGGCAAAACTAATACAATTATGTAAAGTTTAAAAATAAAATAAAATTAAAAGAAAAAAAAAGAAAAAAAAAAAATCTTCATGGATCTTCAAAAAAAAAAAACAAACATTAAGACTCAGTGTTGACTGCCAGAATGCCAACTTGAGGGAAACCATTTCTCCACAGGTAGCCAAAGTAAAGAAACTCATTTGAACAGAGTTTAAGAATCAAGATGTATTTTAATAAATGCCGTGCGTGTTGATTGATCCAATATAACCTTGTCATTGATTCCATTATCTATTTCTCTTACGTTTAGTTTTTTTTTTTCTTTTACCATTTTGGTAAATACTTTTGAGTAGTCACAAAATTTTCAGGTTAGCCTGTAGATCTGACATAGTACTTAGTGGCGCAATATTTATTAATGAATTTTGGGAGTAGATACTTTACATAAATAAGTGTTTAAATATCTGTTTACATGTATTTTGAACTGTTTATAATACTTGGAAAATACCTTAGAATCTTTTATTCCTACAATTGTAAATATTTGAAAGCCTAGCTGGTAGAAAAGGGACAGGTTTAGTTGTGTTGCTTAAGACCTGATATGGAGAACTTGATAAAGAAACCAAATGTAATGTAACATAGAGAAGACTTGTATGGGCCCCAGCACAAGCTGGCTGTCCCATGGCTGTGTCCCAGTAGTGGGCGGCTGGGTGGCAGTCTGTCTCAGATGCAGAAGAGTTGGCTGTTGGTGGCAGTGGGAAGGCTAGACCAAGGTTTCTTCAACCCTCAGTTTTGTGACCCTTTGGACTGCAGCACACCAGGCTTCCCTGTCCATCACCAACTCCTGAACTTATTCAAACTCATGTCCATCTAGTCGGTGATGCCATCCAACCATCTCATCTTCTGTCATCCCCTTCCTCCTCCCACCTTCAATCTTTCCCAGCATCAGGGTCTTTTCCAGTGAATCAGTTCTTCACATCAGGTGGCCAGCATATTGCAGTTTTAGCTTCAGCATTAGTTCTTCTAATGAATATTCACAACTGATTTCCTTTAGGGTGGACTGGTTTGATCTCCTTGCAGTCCAAGGGACTCTCAAGAGTCTTCTCCAACACCACAGTTCAAAAACATCAATTCTTCAACCCTAGATCCTGAGAAATCTGATAGAACTTTACAGATAAGACTGAAGTCTTAGGGAGATTAAATGATTTTGCCTTTTGGAGATTAAGAACTTAAGGAAACAAGACCTTCATGCACCTTTGTCATATTTACAGCCAAAGCTTAGAAAAAAATAAAAAATGAAAATGAGATTGAGGATAAATTGAGTGTGTGTTGCTGACCAGTGTCTGGCAGTGACATCTGCCCGCATCCACCCATGGTACCCTGTGTTACTCTGAAGCATCGTTGTTCACTCTAGGAGCAATTTTAGGGGTTTAATGCCACATAGCTGTTGCATATAGAGTCCCTTCTGCTTCTCCCTGTCCCCTGCCCCCTTCTCCCATCCATCTGGCGAATTTTTTAATCATTCTTTTTGTTTTTCTGAATTAAATTTTTTTAAATTAATTTTTATTGGAGTATAGTTGCTTTACATTGTTGTGTTAGAGAAGAAATCTGTGGAGTGATGCACAGATGGGAAGTAAAAATTCATCCGATTAATCAGCTATAAGTATGCATAGCATGTATAATATTACAGTATATTATGTTTCTCCCCTGTGGCCTCTCTCTTGACCCCTGTGTCTCTCTAGCCCATACTTGACTGACCCAGGCTTCCCTGGTAGCTCAGCTGGTAAAGAATCCGCCTGCAATGCAGGAGACCCCAGTTCAATTCCTGGATCAGAAAGTGATAGGCTACCCATTCCAGTATTCTTGGACCTCCCTGGTGGCTCAGATGGTAAAGAATCCACCCGCAGTGCGGGAGACGTGGGTTCAATCCCTGGATCGGGAAGATCCCCTGGAGAGGGGAACGGCTACCCACTGCCCTAACCCTAACCCCTAACCCTGCAGTGTTCTGGCCTGGAGAATTCCATGGACAGAGGGGCCTGGCAGGCTACAGGTCGTGGGGTCGAAAAGAGTCAGACACGACTGAGTGACTTTCACTCACTTCACTGACTGGCCCCGGTGCTCCATTCTTGGTGCTCCCTTTGGACTTCAACCAGATCCACTTTAGAACAACTGTGTTGTAGTGGTGTATGTTTCTCTGGGGACTGAACTTGCTAACTATGAATTTGATAATGCCTCAGCCATTGGAACATACCTGTTCTGCCGGGACTCAGTCAGAGTGTTTGGGTTTTCACTCCAGCTCTGTAATGTCAACTGATTGCTTCATGGTGCCTCAATTTATCATCTATTGGCTGAGGATATTAATAGCATCCCCCTCCACCCACTGCCATATAGGTTTGTTAAAAAAATTAAGGAGTTAATATGTGTGTTTAGAATAGTGTCAAGTAAGCATTTAATAAGTTGTAGTTATTATCTGGACCAAAACTGAGAACCAGGTTATTAAGAAATGCATTACTAAGTTTTTTTTTTTTTTTTTAAGAAAGCAAAGCATGTTCTGAGCTAAAACAAAAATGTGGCTAAGTTTCTCTTAATAAAGCTACTCCCCAAATACACCAAAATAGTAGAGCTGAATTGTAGTAGATGTTCCCACTCTCATGAAAAAGCCTAGCATGGAGCAATCCATCATTGCTACAGTCCATGGGGTCCTTCGAAAACCCATCTCCACTCATGTTATTACTCTCAGGGAGCTGGTCTCACAGAGTACAAGGGTCCTGTCTCCCATCCGTATTCCAGACCTCAGGGAAGAGGAAAGTCAGGAGAAGTGCTCTTAGCCTGAAGGAGAGGAGCCAAAAGTTGCCTATATCATTTATGGTCCTAGTCCTGTGTCCCCGACAGTCACATGACCACACTTACCTGCAGGGGAAACAGAGGGTTTCCCCCAGTTGGACTGGTTAGAGTGCCAGCTCTGCCACTGAACGGCTGTGAGACTTGGGGGAAGTTGCTTCACCTCTCTGTGCCTATTTTCTTGTTTCTAAAGTGGAGGTAAGTGAAGCACCTGAAAAGTGAAATCTAGGCACTCAGTCATGTCCGACTCTTTGCGACCCCATGGACTGTAGCCCCCCAAGCTCCTCTGTTCACGGAATTCATCAGGCAGGAATACTGGAGTGGATTGCCATTTCCTTCTCCAAAGTGAAGTACCTACTGTGCTTCAATTAACTCAAAGCATGGAGTTACCGTGAGGATTCCATTAAGTTCATTAATACATAGGAATCATTCAGGACAGTGCCTGGCACAAAGGAGACATTATGTATGTATCAGTGACTATGATTATTTTACCAAAAGATAGAAAGGAATATGATTATTGGGGAACAGTGAACAGTCTCTGCCATTAGAGGACAACCAGAGACTGGGCTCCCAGCCTGCCTCATTAGCTGAGGTTTCTGGGTGGCTGCAACTTTGTTATAATCACTGCAGGTCCCAGGAACTTTTACACTCCTGTCTTGCACAGGTCTTGTTTAGGCCTCCCTTGGGTCAGTACGAGAAAGGTTTATGAGCTGTGTTTATGGTTTTGACCTCTTAGTTTCTCATTTCTAGCTCTTCCTTCACTGTGGCTTGTCATTAATATACCAAGGAAGTAAATTAAAGGAAACATTCTATTTACAACTATATTAGTTTATAACATTCATTCTTCATTATAGTAGTTACAGTAGTAAAAAGATGATTGTAAAGTGAAGTCCATTTCCAGTTGGTGTTAATCAGAAAATGTGTATAAATGGGAAATGGAATTGCAATATGCAATACAGCTGTTTCTAACTTCTGCTTTTTTTCCCCAAGACATTATCCCCCTGCGTTTGTAGTAACAGTGGGCTGCATGGTGTAAGTGCATTCTTCCCTTCGCAGTTCCCAAACTTGACTGCTTGGTCCAGGAAATTGTTGGCTCTGCACGTGCCGTGAGAGTGGGCTGTTAGACCAAGTCAGTGGGAAATACTGTCTGCCATGTCTTCCGCTTGGTGATTCATGGGACATATTAGCATATTATGGATGTGAGCAGATAAACCTGCTTAATTTTCTTTAATTCACTTGACAGACTGGCTTCAAAATGAATTTTTTCGTTTATTGATTTGAGTAGTGATGCTATAACTATTTTTGGTGAAGAGGATTCTATATGTACTGGCTTGCTGCTGCTAAGTTGCTTCAGTCGTGTCCGACTCTGTGTGACCCCATAGACGGCAGCCCACCAGGCTCCCCCGTCCCTGGGATTCTCCAGGCAAGAACACTGGAGTGGGTTGCCATTTCCTTCTCCAATGTATGAAAGTGAAAAGTGAAAGTGAAGTCACTCAGTCATGCCCAACTCTTAGTGACCCCATGGACTGCAGCCCACCAGGCTCCTCCATCCATGGGATTTTCCAGGCAAGAGTACTGGAGTGGGGTGCCATTGCTTTCTCCGTACTGGCTTGGACAGTATGAAAAATCCCAGTCTGCCTCCCAAGTTTAAGGCAGATCAGGCTGCTAATTGTGTGAGTTGCCTGCAGATCCTGATCTTAACTGCATTCGAGTCAAGGTGTGAACAGAAAGCCTAATACCATTTTCATCTGGAGGGAAACCACCAGAAAGACATGGAAGTTTGGCATTGCCTGATTAGTGGTGAAAGAATTTTCTTCTTTTAGGAATTAATCTCTTCTTATAGGTAACAGGAATTTCAGACTTAAAATTTCAACAGTCTCTGTCTTTAGACCTGAGAAATCATTTTCCTACTCTGATGATAAATTACAGGGATTAGAAGTTTGATTAGGATTGTACATAAAATAAATAAATATATCTGTGTCAAGAATATCTATAGTAGAAATGGAAAACTTGGGAATCTTTACAAGTTTTAAAAATTCAAGAATGATAGGTGCAAAGAGGTTTTTGTAGAGTAACAGCTTTCACAGCTGTGAAAAACCAAGTTCTTGTGTGCCTGAGAAAATCTGTGCATGAATGGTCTTTTCAATGTGGCCATTTAACAACTTAGACACATTGTGACCTTCTTTTGAGTATAAATTTAAATCTTCTTTCCGTCCTCAGGGTTGATTTTATTTCTAGGTCTTGTTTCAGATCTAAATTGATTAATACTGTATTCTTAGAAGTCCACCTTTATTTCGTGAAATATATGCTTTTAAAACATTTAATTCATTTGAAAAATACACTCAACATAGATGTTTTTAAAAGATACTGAAAATATAAGCACTAAATCATATAGTTTCTAACAATAATTGCTTAATATTTTAGTGTGTTTATTTCAGTCTTCCCTATTAAATAATTTGAACATGTTAGAGATGATACCATATGCATATTTTTTATTCTCTGGTTTTCAAAATCCTTTTTCATTGCTATTAAGAATTTGCAGTAAATATAATTTCATCATATAGAATTATAATTATCAAGTTAATCCATTATTATTGAACAATTTAGGTTATTTGCAGTCTTTTGCCATTATAAATAATGACATAGTTAACATTTTTGTGCATAAAACTCTACTTACATTTCAAAACTATATTGTGAGGATAGATTCCTTCAAATTAGAGTTACTAGCTCAAAGAACATAAGTACATTTATTAAGGCTGTTGATACATATTACTAATTATTTTACAGTGAGGTTGTGCCAATTCAGAGTCTTACCAGTGATATACTTGAATTCTGTGTCATTTCAACAGTTTGATAATTTTATCGGCAAATAACGATCTTGCTTTAATTTCATTTTCTGATTACTGATGAGATTGAACGTTAAAAAGAAATGTCCATTAGCCATTGTTTCTTCTCTGTGAGTGTTCTAGTCATGTTCTTTGCTTATTTTTCTGTAGTATATCTGTGAGGATGTCTGTTTTTCCTTTTCCTTGTAGTAGCATTTACCTATTAATGTTATTAAGCTTTTTCATATTATTACCAGTGGTTTTTCTAGTTTTGTTGGACATATAATTTTAGAGTTCCTGATATGCAAAAGTTTCACATTTTTACACATTTAAATGTACCAATATTTATGTTTGTAGGTTTTTTTTTTTTTTTAACTGTGTTTATGTTTAGAACATTATTATTGACTTAAGTAGGGCTTTCCAGGTGACACTAGTGGTAAAGAATCCACCTACCAGTGCAGGAGACACAAGAGATGCTGGTTTGATCCCTGGGTCAGGAAGATCCCCTGGAGTAGGAAATGGTGCCCCACTCCAGTATTCTTGCCTGGAGAATTCCATGGGCAGAGGAGCCTGTGGGCTACAGTCCATGGGGCCACAAAGAGTTGGACATGACTGAGCACTTATATGATACATAGTCAACTTTGGAATTTTTGTGTGCAGCTCTAAGAAATTTTTTTCTTTCAAAGTAGATGGTTGGTTTCTATACACGATTGAATAATCCAATTTCTTTTGCATTGGCTAGTGGCCCTTACATCATCTTACATTACTTTATCTAGTCAAGGGTCTGTTTCTGGGGTGTTTCTTCTCCGTTGGCGTGTGGTTTTTGTTCTCAAGTAATTGACATTGACAAGTCGCTTAGTCATGTCCAACTCTTTGCGACCCTATGGACTGTAGCCTACCAGGCTCCTCTGTCCATGGGATTTTCCAGGCAAGAGTACTGGAGTAGGTTGCCATTTCCTTCTGCAAAAATATTTCTTTGAGCCCCTTTTTTTTGAGGGGGCAAGAATACTGGAGTGGGTTGCCATTCCCTTCCCCAGGAGATCTTCCCTACCCAGGGATTGAACCCGGGTCTCCTGCATTGTAGGCAGACGCTTTACCGTCTGAGCCACCAGGGAAGTCTTCCTACAGCAGTAATACTAGTTTTATATCTTCTTTTCCTTCAGTTAATACCTCTTATTTCTAACTCAGTGTTCTTGGTTAGACTAGGATTTATTTTAGAGTGGTGTTTAATAAAAATGGTAATGGTAAGCATCCTTGTTTTGCTCCTGATTTTTAATATAAATGCTTTTTAGTTTACTCTTTTACTGTTAAATAATTATGAGATGAAAATATTGTTTTATTCTCAGCTCTTAAAGACATTAATCTGAAACAGGTGAAGATATCTATCAAATGCATTTTCAGTGTCTGTATTAAGTGTGCATTTTTTAAAAATCCCATGTAATATAACCAGTCTTAGAAAGTTATACATTTGGAATTATTTCCAATTATCTCTAATTTTAGACTTTTTCCTTCGTAGTGAAAGAGAATTCTTTATATAAAACTTTCATTTGGTATATATTTTATATTTTTGCTTTTTTAGCCCAAAGTTTTTAGATACTGAAGAAACTATGTTAATTGTTTTTGAAATTCATCTACTTTTTGCTGTATAATGCTGTGTAACAAATCATACCCAAACTCAGTGACTTGAAAGAAACAGTCATTCGTTCTCATGAGTGTGGGTTGGTTGAGATGGCTCTGCTCTAAGGTGTGATGGAGTGGCTCTACTTGTGCTGTGTTTATGGGATTTGGATCTCCTCCAAGTGTCACTTGTCCTCCTTGGCAGGCTGGCTGGGACATACTCTTCCTATGGCCATGACAGAGGTGACAGAGGATAATCCTAACTGCCAAGCTCAACTCAGACCCCTGCTTGCATCATACGTTAACATCCAGTTGGCTAAAGCAACTCACTTGGTCCAACCCAAAATCCAGGGCCAGGAGGTTAACTGGAAGTATAAAGTCATGTCAAAGGGCATGTTTTCAGGGAGGAGTGAAGAACTGGGACCAGTATTTCAGTCTACCGCATACAGTTTATGCACCTGTCTTAATTGAGGTGATGAGATTAAAATAAATATTGGAGTGATAATAAATGTGTGGGATTTAATTTGGTTTTCAAGATTATTAATTGGCAACCAGTGTGGAGTATAAGTTGGTAATAATTCTAGAGATTTCCATATTAAATGAAGAAAATCAGACAGAAAAGTATATGATATGATATCACTTAAAAGAATATCTATATGTATGTTTATATATAAACTGAATCACTTTGCTGTACACTTGAAACTAACACAGCATTGTAAATCAACTATACTTCAAGTGTTAAAAATGGTTAAAAAGAACACATGATTACTAATGGCAGAGATGTGACTCAGACTGCCCTCTCTCCCAAAAAAGACGGTGCAAATTCAAGAATAAGATAAAGTGATAAGTCTTTACCTGGTCTTGAATTGTACAAATCTTTTACTGTATTAAATTCATTTCTTGTTATACTTTAGTTTTTTCCCTTTGTGTGATATTTTCTCTTTTTGTTGTTGCTTTAGTCACTAAATTGTGTCCAACTCTGGCAACCCTGTGTACTGTAAGCCAGCAGGTTCCTCTGTCCATGGGATTTCCCAGGCAAGCGTACTGAAGTGGGTTTCCATTTCCTTCTCTAGGGGATCTTCCCAGCCCAGGGATCAAACCTCTGCATCTCCTGAATTGCAGGTGGTTTCTTTACCACGGATCCACGTGGCTTATTTTCTCTTCTAGGAATACAAAATTACTGCAGGGTAGTACTTAAACAATAATTTTCACCCCTAGGGTAAAAAAAAATGTTCTTTGATATAAAGGACTAATCCAATGGCAGAATAAAAGATGTAGTCATCAGTATTTTAAAAATAATGTAAATAGCCTTCTCTATGCCTCATGCTTTGTGTACCTTCCGATATTCAGTGGAAAAAAACTCTATTGTTGGCCCTCCAGTGATGCTAAAAAATCAAAGATTCAATACTGTATAAAAACAAAAACAAAACCTTTATTTGGTGTTTTTTTAGTGGCAGTACTGGTTTAAAATGAAAAAGGGAGGAGAAAGACTTCAGATAATATGCACATGGCTAAGTATTAGATAATAAATATTTTTCTTTTCGCGAATAGTTCTGTGGACTGGATTCGCTTTGCATGCTCTTTTCTTTCCTGTGACCTGGTTGAAAGAAGCAGCAGATTGGGGCGTGCAGCCTTCTTTAGTCCCAGGAGTTGAATGAGTGTGGAGAGAACAGAGAGAACAGGGGTCAGTGAGGGGTGTGCTGCTGACGAGGCTGGAGTTAGGGCCTCTCTGGACAGCTTTACCCTCATCTCCCACCCCTAAATGGCTCCCGAATCCAAGCTGTAGGATGTTAGGCCTTCTTCCTACTTTATGGGAGGGGAAGGTGAGGTTCTGAGATGTTCAGGGACTTGTGTGAATGTGGGACTCCATGCAGGGCCAGAGTGGGGCCTCCATTGCCTTCCTGCTGTACTTTTTGCTGCAGAGAGGCTGAGTGAGGGTGTGTGGGTGTATATATCCCAGAAGAAGGGCTGAAAATCTACTGTGTGTGGGAGCAGTTCTGTGTTCCTGATAACACAGAATGTTTTAATGTTTCGCCTTGGGAAATACTGCGGTACAGGGAAGCTGGAAAACCTCAAGACAAAAAGCAACGTGCGAGTGTATCAACAGCTACACCTCAGCTGCCGTAAAGACTTGAGGGGTCTTTGGACAGCCACAGCCTCACCCTTCTGAGACAGGATCCTGGTATTTGAGTTGGAGGAAATGCCTTGTCCATATCGAATTGAAATGTTTGAAAGAGGTTTGGGAATCTCTTCTTAATATTGAAATTTAACTCTGTGTTGCTATCTTTGTAGCTGAGAAAACAGTCTCATCTTAGGTAAGTTCACAGCATGAGCTCGGAAAAGAATTGGAGCTAGAAATCCTCTCTTGATCCCTTAAACGATTATCATTATTTCCATACCAACATGGTGACTGTTTCATTGAGACTTTCCTTGGTTTTAAGGTACCATGTAGAGGTGAAGGGGAGGTACACAAAGACACAGGAACTCCTCAAAGAGCATCCAATCCAAATGTGTGTGTGCATAGTCTCTGTAGTCGTGTCTGACTCTTTGTGACCCCATGGACTGTAGCCCACCAGGCTCCTCTGTCCATGGGGTTCTCCAGGCAGGAATACTGGAGTGGGTTGCCATGCCTTCCTCCAGGGGATCTTCCCAAGCCAGGGATTAAACCTGGGTCTCTTATGTCTCCCGCACTGGTGGCAGATTCTTTACCACTAGTGCCACCTAGGAAGCCAACAGATACATATGATATCGCAAATAATGAGGCTGTAATGATGCTTTATTGACTATGCCAAAGCCTTTGACTGTGTGGATCACAATAAACTGTGGAAAATTCTGAAAGAGATGGGAATACCAGACTACCTGACCTGCCTCTTGAGAAACCTGTAAACAGGTCAGGAAGCAACAGTTAGAACTGGACATGCAACAACACACTGGTTCCAAATTGGGAAAGGAGTGCATTCAAGGCTGTATATCGTTACCCTGCTTATTTAACTAATATGCAGAGTACATCATGAGAAACGCTGGGCTGGAAGAAGCACAAGCTGAAATCAAGATTGCCGGGAGTAATATCAATAACCTCAGATATGAAGTTGACACCACCTTTATGGCAGAAGGTGAAGAAGAACTAAAGAGCTTCTTGATGCAAGTGAAAGAGGAGAGTGAAAAAATTGGCTTAAAGCTCAACATTCAGAAAACTAAGATCATGGCATCTGGTCCCATCACTTCATGGCAAATAGATGGGGAAACAGTGGAAACAGTGGCTGACTTTTATTTTTCTGGGCTCCAAAATCACTGCAGATGGTAACTGCAGCTGTGAAATTAAAAGACACTTACTTCTTGGAAGGAAAATTATGACCAACCTAGACAGCATATTAAAAAGCAGAGACATTACTTTGCCAAGAAAGGTCCATTTAGGCAAGACTGTGGTTTTCCCAGTGGTCATATATGGACGTGAGAATTTGGACTATAAAGAAAGCTGAGCACCAAAGAATTGATGCTTTTGAACTGTGGTGTTGGAGGAGACTCTTGAGAGTCCCTTGGTCTGCAAAGAGATCCAACCAGTCCATCCTAAAGGAGTTCAGTGCTGGGTGTTCACTGGAAGAACTGATGTTGAAGCTGAAACTCCAATACTTTGGCCATCTGATGCGAAAAGCTGACTCATTTGAAAAGACCCTGATGCTGGGAAAGATTGAAGGCAGGAGGAGAAGGTGATGACAGAGGATGACATGGTTGGATGGCATCACCGACTCAATGGACATGAGTTTGGGTAAGCCCCGGGAGTTGGTGATGGACAGGGAGACCTGGCGTACCGCGTTTCATGGGGTCGCAAAGAGTCAGGCATGACTGAGCAATGGACTGAACTGAACTGAATGATGTAAAGCCAGTGTCAGGCACTTACTTACTGGCTTATGTGTACCTTCTTATGCACAGTTGGAGCAGTGTGTTAGTGTGTTCACTATTGTGGTGAATTGACATGCACGCCTGGACGTGGGGATCAAGGTATGGGGTTTCTCAGACTCCTCGCTTCGTTTACACATCTGTTCCCTCTGGTGTCCCAGGCCTGTTCATCCACAGCGTCTCAGTTACAGTAGTTGCTTGTGGTTTATCTGTGCTGGTGACAGAGATGTTGCTTTCGAGGGAGGGCAGCACCTTCAGTCTGTAACAGGAAGCAAGGCTGCCTCTGGAATGTGGCCTTTGGTGCTGACAGCGCCTCCTCTCCTGTAACTCACGTTCTCATTCCCGTCCACATAGGTGCTGCTCTGTGAGTTCAGGCTGGTTAAGATCCAGTGTGATGCCTCTGCAGTGTTCTGGAAGCCCTTGGCATGCCCTCTCTTGCTGTTATTTCCTATAGAAGAGTCTTTTTGACAAATGCATTTTTTAGGTGGCAGGTGTCTTCTCAAGAATGTATCTTTGTGTCATTTGCTAGGAGATGCCTTGAATTTAAAAGTTGTCAGTATTGGCTACTGGAAACAGTGCACAGTTTGGAGTCAGACAAAACTGGGTATAGATTTGCATGCTGCCTGCCGCCTCTCGACTTCTCAGGTGATGCAGTGGTAAAGAAGCTGCCTGCCAATGCAGGAGACTCAAGAGATATGGATTCGATCTCTGGGTCAGAAAGATCCCCTGGAGTAGAAAATGGCAACCCATTCCAGTATTCTTACCTGGAAAATCCCATGGACAGAGGAGCTTGGAGGGCTACAGTTCACGGGGTCACAGAGTCGGACATGACTGAGCACATTTTATGTACTGCCCGTTTCCAGCTATGTGATTTGTGTGTGGTTCAGTCATTTGAGCCTCTTACTGCCCTCTAGGAGCCTCCCTCACAACGTTTCTTGGCACATAGTAAGTGCACAGCAAATGCCATTAAAAAGAATTAATGTGTGAACTCTGGATTTTAAACCAAAAGAAACCATATATTACTTTGTGAGGTTTCTTACAAGTGTTCTTCATTGTCCTCTGCAGCTTCTAAATACCTTTACTAATTATTTGCCCTGCATATACGATGAGCTACGTTTTCATCACACGTTTATTCAATAAGTGGAATTTTTTTTAAGTCTCCAGATTTTTTTTTTTTAATGTGAAGCTTGAAAGGCCCTGTTTAGCAGCAGCAGCCGAAACAGATGTGCCCGCAGCGCTTGGAAATCTTGTTTTTACAAAGTCGCTGGCTGAAAACCTTGCCAGGCCAGAGAACATTCTAACTTTCTTTCATAGGATGGTAACTTTTTGCCTTTATGAGCAGGATCTCATCTGTCTGTCTGGGTTCTGCTCTGCTGCACAAAAGACAGACCGTCTGTCATGTAGCTGGCTTGGCAGGTGTCAGTGCCTGTTGCGTGCCCAGGCACTAAGGCAGGTGCTAGAGATGGATTCACATTCTGGGGGTGGAAGGGTGGCGTGGGGAAGGGACCAGGCAGGGAGGTGAGAAGGGCATGGGGAAGATTTGGTGACAGTGCTTGCCTTGCATTAGATCAGAGGTCAAAGGGGAGGCTGTGAAACCAGGAGAGGGAGACCATGCTGAAGGGTGTGGCTTGTCGCAGACGTCATCGTCTATGCCAGACCTAGGGGATGAACACATCCACCGTGGTACTTAACACATGATTCTCTTAGGCGAAGCACACTGACTGAAACCGCCCACCCTGGCCAGGCACCATAGTAACCATTTGCATGAGTTGTTTTATGACAAGAGGTCCTGGTAAGGACCACAGAACTAATAAGCTACCACCAACCAGAAGAATTCGGGAAAGGTCAAAAGGAGACACCATGTGTCTGACCACCTCCCGGAATCCTTCTCGCTGGCATCCATCTTGTCTAAGCAATGCATGCACCACCAGGAAGGACTCTGAGTCAGAATGAATGGGCAGAGACAACCGGGAAACTAATCCCATCACCATAAAACCTGAGACCAAGCCAGGTGGCAGAGCAGTTCTCCTGTTCTGGAGAGGTAAGCTTCCCTTACCCTGCTGCTCTTCTCCTGGGTGCTCCTTCCCCATAAAAATCTCTTACTTTGTCAGCACGCGTGTCTCCTCGGACAGTTCATTTCCAAGTGTTAGATAGGAGCCCACTCTCGGACCCTGGAAGAGGTCCCCCTTCCTGCAACATTTCTGTGAGCCAGGAATCTGGGCAGTACTCAACCAGGCAATTCTTCTGTCCCGTGTGGGATTAACCTAGGTCAGCTGGTGTAGTCAGCTGATGGATGGGCTGGTCTGGAGGGGCCACGGCAGCTTCAGTCACACGTGTGCTAATTGAGCAGGCTGTCGGAAGGCTGGGCTCAGCTGGGACTGCTGACTGGAGCCACCTCCATGTAGCCTCCTTGGCATGGGAGGTCCCAGCTTCCTTACAAGGCAGCTCTGAGCTCCCAAGAGACAGAAGTTCTAAGGCTTTTACAAGACCTGGCTTTGCAAGTCTCAGCATGTCACTTCCTTCCCATCCTGTTGGCAAATAAGCCACTAAGGCCAACCCAGGTGTGGGGAGATGGAGTTAGACTCATGGTCCCTGGGAGAAGTAATGGGAACTTCTGGCTG
>NW_011494826.1:6491437-6522504 GCF_000754665.1 Bison bison bison | reverse complement strand
CTGGCTGTTTTTAATTGACCATGTTGTGTACCTTGATAGGAGAGCCATTGAGAGACGTAAGGCGGCAAGTTGGATGATGGGTAGATGACATCATCAAATGTACTTTTCGATTTGGAGGCAGATGATGTGTGCTCAAGGTTGGAATTGGGGTGGTGCGGGTGGAGTCCTGTTTCAAGGTTCTCGGCTATGAGGAGAAGATTAGAAAGAGGAGGTGCTGAGTGAGGCTTCGTGTTGGAGAGGCTTGCTTGTGTTTACTTGGCTGGTTTGCTCTGAAGAAGGGTGAGGTCATCAAAGACCCATTCTTTTCCAAATCACACTGGCCTCTTAACTGATGACATGCCATTGAAAGTCTCTCTCCTCCTATCTTTGGCGATACAACTTTCTCTTGGTCCTGGTTCTGTGGCCTGTGACTAAGAGGGGTTTACTTATTTATTTGAAGGTATAAAAGGTATTTCTTGCCGTATTTGTGCATCTCTGCTCTGCCGATTGAAATTAAAATGTTTCTGTATATGTTAAGTTGACATTCCTGGTTTTTGTGTTTTCATCTTTCTATTAGATATGGCTTTTGGGTTGTAGGTAGAAGAAACCAATCTGAGTTAGCTAAAACCAGAAAGGATTTCATGAACAGGGGTCAGAGTACATCTGGGCCAAGAGACACCCTTAAGGATCCTCTTTGCATCTCTTTTCATTTCTTGTCCCTGTTCATCTGCGTTGCTCCTCACTTCTCTGCTGCTTCATCACAGAACAGACTCTGACATCCCCACAGCTCCGACGCCTACAGTTTGCAGCTCTGGCCATCCACACAGACTGGTGGGTTGTCTCTGGGTCCCGGCTTTGTGTTTTCTGACATGAGACTGTCATTGGCCAATTTGGACCAAACGTCTGTCACCAGCCACTCAGTGGGGAGGGTGCTGGCCTGGCCATTTCATTCAGATGTAGTACTGGGCTTACCTTAGGGTGTTCAGGGCTGGATTTCCTAGAAGGGATGTCATAGTGAGCAGATCTCTTAAAAAGCATCTGCCACATTCTTTGACTAGTTTCAGCAGTGTGTAGTTGAGAGAAAGGTGCAGCGGAGAGCTGGGCAAATGTAAGGGGCACAGGACACCTTGCCAGATCTTGTACCAGTTGTTCCAGGCCACAGTGATGAAAACGTCCCTTTAAATTGTTTAGACCCTGCCTTTAATTCACATATGTTTCTCTTGATACAGGGCGCTCATCCTGGTGTAAGTGATGTACAAATATATTAAGACACAGTTGATTTATAATGGTTGTTTAATCAGGGATATGTTTGTTAGAGTAGCGATCACAGGTATGTTTAAGAAAATCATGTCCATTATTCTGATCTTGGCTCTAAAAAAGGAGAGGAGTAAGACCTGAAACAAATGATTTCTGTACTCTGGAGACATTTTCTGTAGCTGACGTTCCTTTATGATGGAGATGGAAACAGTTAAAAACACAGCAGGAATAACTTCTGGTAATTTAAATCCATTATCATACTGCAGCTACAGAATAGTAAAACAAACACCGCAAACCCTTGTTCCGACTTTTGCTGTTCCCCTTGGGCCTCGTGTCCCCTTTGCCACACTGCCCACCGTGCTCTCTGGGTAAGATGGGCGAGTGGCAAAGGCAGGACTTACAGGAGAGCGTGGAGCCGCCACCCACGTCACCTCCGACTTTGGTGCTTGGCGGGAGCCTCAGAGTTGTCATGTTTATCCACACAAATTTGCAACAATTCCTCTTTTGGTTCTGTTCAAAAGAACTTCTGCCAAGAGGGAGCTGGAGAATAAACAGGGCATGAGACAGAAGTCAGAATGTACAGGCACCTGTAATCTAGATGAGAAAATACAGGTGAAATGGAAATGCTCTTGCACACCTGCATTCTTTTTAAACACTGGTATTGGCTTTCAGGCAGGGGTCCCCACCACCACCACCCCCCCCCAAAAAAACAGGGGACTGCACAGCAGGAGGTGAGCAGGTGAAGCTTCATATGTATTTACAGCTGCTCCCCATTGCTCACATTACAGCCTGAGCTCCACTTCCTGTCAGATTTGAGATGGCATTAGATTCTTCCCTCATGGCTTAGACGGTAGAGCGTCTGCCTACAATGCGGGAGACCCGGGTTCAATCCCTGGGTCAGGAAGATCTCCTGGAGAAGGAAATGGCACCCCACTCCAGTATTCTCGCCTGGAAAATCCCATGGACAGAGGAACCTGGTAGGCTACAGTCCATGGGGTCACAGAGAGTCAGACACGACTGAGCGACTTCACTTTCTTAGATTCTCATAAGAGAGTGAGCCCTACTGCGAGCTGCTCGTGCCAGGGGTCTGGGTTGTGTTCTTCTTATGACAGTCACCCCCAAACCATCCCCCCAACCTACCCCCTGGTCTGTGGAGAAATTGTTTTCTACAAAATCTATCCCTGGTGCCAAAAAGGTTGGGGGTCACTGGCTTACGGTATTAATTTAGGGAAGTCTGCTTAAGGACAAGTACTATTTCCCAGGTGACTTTTTAAGATAGTTGATAGTTTGTGGACTAAAACTCTGCTTTTATACCTTTGGGCTTTTTAATGGGCAACCTTATAGAGGCATACTTTGTTTAATTTTTAAGGCTAGCTTTCACTAACTTGACAGTATAGGGTTCAAATAGCAATTGGAATGGAGGTAGAGAATTCGGAACTTTTAAGAATGCAAGCAACTAAATTTGATCTTACAAATAAAGATCCTGCAGACATTAAGATGATTTGAGAGTGAGAGATGAGGTTTAATTAGTATGCTCTTTTCTAACCAATTCATTTAAAAATATTTCTCTAGTGTTTCTCCAGGGTCCATTAGGATGACGTTTGTTGAATTGAGCTGGCGCTAATAGAGCCTCTGCAGAATTCTCATTTGCTTATTTATACTTGGTCTCTTCTGCAAAGATTTGAAGAGTCTGACTTTATAGAATAAGGAACCTAAATTACTTGGTATATCACTCTTAAATTAAGTTTCTGGAAGTGATTTGAATTTCATTACAGCCGAAGTCTCTGTTTTGTGTCCCTTTTGTGGGGTGGTTAGTGGACAAGTCTTTATGAGCATTCCTGTCTTTTCCCTTAATTCTATCAGACTTTTATTCTGAATGCCTTTAAAAATCTACAAATAAACGAACTCTTTCATCTCTGTTTATAGGTACAATGGTGCTTTACCTAATGGAGACAGAGGCCGGAGGAAAAGCAGATTTGCTCTCTATAAGCGGCCAAAGGCTAACGGAGTCAAACCCAGCACAGTCCATGTGATATCCACTCCACAGGCGTCCAAGGTAGGGGACTCCTTGGAATGGGGAGGGCCGACAGTGAATCGTGGGTGTCCTTGTCAGCTGCTCTTTCCTTTCAGCCTCATTTCTCTGTGGGCCAGTGTCTCAGCCATTTAAGCTGGATAATCTTGGTTGTGAAAGGCTGTCGTGTACACAGCCCATTGTGTGTTTCACAGCATCCCTGACCTCTACCCGCTAGAGGCCAGTAGCATATCAACCCGCATGTCCCCAACCGCTTTTGGGACAACCAGAACTGTCTCCCAAACTTGCCACGTGTCCTCTGGGGGCCAGGAGGGTGGACACACCTTTCCCTCTGTCCCCTACCCCCTCCCATATGAACCACTGCTTTAGGAGGTAGTGGCGTCAGCATATATCAATTGAGGATAGTTGTGGTTGAGAGAGAAATGATGTTCCTTTTCCTGAAGAGTGTTCTGTATTAAATTTTGGTATAAACCTCAATAAGATTTGCTGTTTTCCTCTGTTACTTGAGTAGTGGGTGTTTTCACACAATTTGCATGTACATGGAATTGAATTTGTGTAATTATTAGATTGGAAGTAAATAGAGCTAAGTGCAATAAGAAGTCTATGATACATACTTCTTCTTGTAAGTGAAGAAGTATGCATTCTATGCATTCCTTCATCTGCCTTCAACAAATGCCAGCATTATCCCATGGGCCCTACTTGAATTTCTCTGAGGCAGCTACAGGTTGCCCCGTCAGATGAGTGTGGGGAGGTAAACGAGGTAACTGGACACATACTCATGAGTAACACCATCCAGCTGACTGTGGGGTACTGCTGCCATGTACCTGTGTCAAACCTGCACTTGACTCATAGAGCAATTTATTCTTGATGTATGCGATTGCACACTGTAATTAACAGAGCACACTAATAATTTGTATAAATTATATATATCAGATCTTGGGTATGGTTTTTACATTCTCCCATGGGGAACGTCTTCCTTCCCGACGTGGAATTGTACATTTAAATTTGGTACGGTGACCTTTGTGATACCACCAACAAGCGAGTTAAGAACCGAGTGAAAGGCCCATGGCTGATTCTACCATGCTCCCAGATTAATGTATATAGTTGATTGGAATGAGGTTTTATGAATATTCATGTTTTTTGAAGGCCTTTAATTTCTGTTCTGCATATTAGCTTTTAATGTGTGATTAAGAGAGAATACTTTGACACCTGTAAAAAATCAAAATACTACTTTTTAAGACATTTCACAAATATTCACTTACATTACAGGCTGAGGTATTTTATTCATATGTATATTTATACCAATAAAATGATTTTACAAGTGGAAAAAAAATGAACATTTTTTTGAATATTTTGTATGAATATTTTTTCATTTTTTTATGAATATTTCATTTGTTTTCTGATCTGTAAGTGTAGAGGAAGCCTGAATTTCCATTCTGGTTTATATAGTCTACCTATTAGATTTTATAACAATTTTTATTTTAATTAAACATGTTACTTAATGTGTATAGTTTACTTTTTAGAAAATAATTATATCTATATGAAGTTATTTTATATGGGGCACTGGCTGTATATATTTATCATAATGGGTTTGAACCATCTGGAATAAATAAGAGACTTTCTTTCTTTCTTTTTTTTGCTGAAAACCAGCGGTTCAAAGAGAAATGAACAGCTTCATGGAAGCATATGTGGTGTTTATACTCAGAAACAGGTCACCTCTGTTAACCTTTTTATTTAAAAGTTCTTGTTGTTTCTGAAGCAGTGCCATGGAAGAAGTTTGCGAGATTGTGCCAATTAAGAATCTTTTGTATTAGGGAGGGAATGGTTAGACCAGAATCTATCAAATACCAAGGAAACAGGAAAGAATAATACATAGTGGCCATATTTTTGGCTAGAGAAAGGGAAATAAGGTGCAAGTTTTAGGCAGGGAAGGACACTCGCTAGGGTAAACAGAGGAAATCAGCCTTACTGATTCTGAGAAAAGGAGGAAGTGAAATGGCAACAGAATCTTGGAAAGTCAAAGAATTATGAGAAATATTTTATAGTCCAAAAATATTTGGAGGGGAAGGATACCAAGCCAAATGTTTTTAAGCGTGTGATGAGTGCCAAAAATACTCTGCTGTTATAGACATGGTCTTTATAATTTTGTCTGTGTGTCAATATTTATCTTTTCTCCTTTTGGTTCTGTACCTTTTTATGTCTCCGTTTTTCAATCACAGATTTTATATTGATACAATGGCTTCAGATATTTAAAAAAATTATAGAAATCTTTGGTTTCTTAGGCTTCATGTTATGGTAGGATATGAAATATACCTTCCAATAGCTACTCTTAGAATATCATGCGTCTTCCTCACTCTTTACCCACCTCCATCTGCTCTAGTTTTAGCTTTTTCTATTTTACCTTTGTATCTGGAGTTTATCTGATGATATTTAGATTATAAATCTTTTGGAAGCTGTCTAAATCTGTTTAAAAGTATCATTGAGAATACTAATAGTAGGGGAAATTGTGTTTTGGTGTTACCACCTGGAAAAAAATGCATTCTCAGGGCCTCCGTTTCTCATTTATAAAATGAGTTTGTGATGGGCAGGAGCCATGTGGATTCAGGGCAGGTATTTTGGTTACAAGCAGCAGAAATGATTCTGGCTATATCATGCCAAAAAAGGAAAATGTGGAGACATTATTAAAGGTTAGGATGCAGCTAGCTCTCTGAATTGGGGGAGATTTTGAGTAACCAGGTTTTGTGAGAGAAGTGAACCAGAGTGTTCACAGGAGTTAACGTAGATATTCTTTCCAGGGTGTTGTAAAGTGGCTCCACTTTTTTAATTTTCAGGAAAGAGAATCCGATAGGTGTGCACAGGGTCCGTCAAGCATGACCAAGGGAGATGAGTGGACCTGACATTTTTATCGTGAGCTGATCACTTGCCCATACTGCCTTTCCCTTACTCATCTTGGGACCTGCATGTCCAGGGCCTCATGCACAGTACTTCATCCTACCTGAACTGGTACCTTAGTCACAAATCCCTGTTTTTCTGTTCCCTTTTGAACTCCCATCCCCAGTCGACATTGCCCGGCTGCTCCTGTTGCCACCTGCTCTGTTGGCCCTAGACAAAGTCTCATGTGTTAAATCTTTTCCTCAAATGCTGCTCCTCTACCTCACCTTAACTGAGTCCTAGTTTTTCCCCAGGATGCTCTTTTTCCATCTGTTTAGTTCATGACACTAGAAATGATTTCATTTTGCTTCCATTTCAGTCTCTTCTTTTGTAACCCTATGTTTTTCATCTAAGTTCCTTCCTCGCCTCCTCCTTCGGACCTCTCTGATCTATAGCCCACTCTTCTGCATATTTCCATGACCCAGGCCCAAGCTCAGTCTCCCTGACTCTTCAGGCCCCATTCAGCCATATAGGAGCATCCATGGTGTAACCTTTTTTTTTTTTAAACACATCCATGGTATAAATTGAAAAATTGTAACTTTTCAGTTTCACAGACTGTCACTTCTGTTCCACTTTCCCTACTAATATGATGGACTTGAGAGCCCACTGTCACTTAACCTCTACTGTTACCATAACTTCGAGTTCATTCTCGTGTATGCATATACTTTGCTTATCTGATTTCATCAGGGCTTACAGTCTTTTAGCCTGTCCTTACTTGCCATGATTGTTAGTGTGTTTCAAGTCTTCCTTCCCACTCACTCTGTTTCCCATCAGAAGGCCTGGGTATGTGGTCATCTTGGCAAAAGCTGTTTGACCTGAACCAGCACATGCTTTGCTGTGGAATTTCTAATGCTGCAATATGGGTAATGAAAGGATCATCTTTGAGTGGAATTGTACAAGTGAGATATATTAGGGTGGGGGTGGTTACTGTTCTTAGAACGTGAGGGCTTGGCCTCTTGACTAGGTTGTTTCTTCCCTCTGCCACAATCATTCCTTCTGCCCCACAGTCTGGGGAGAGACCAGGGAGACCTCTTTGCTGATGGTGGTGGCAGCTGGAAAATGGGCCCTCTTAATCTTCTATGCATCCCAGCATCCAAGCTAAGTCAGGTGAGGGTGGCAAGTGTGTGCCACTGTTGTGTAATTGCTATTTGTGTAATCACTATTTTTATAATCTTCATTTGTGTACATATTTGCTCTTGAAATAGTAATACTCAAAGATATTTCTCCTGTTATGTAACGTGTTTTAAAAAAACGAAACAAACCTGAAGCCCTGTTTTACTTTTAGCAGGTCTATTACATAGATATTGGGCATTTAGCAATTTATTTCCATTTGTGTTCAACGGATATTTATCTAGCCCTTTTCTGTGGCCAGGCATCATTCTAGGTATTGGATGTACTATAGGGACCAAAACATGCCTGCATGGAGCTCTTTGTCTTGTGAGTAGGCAAACAGTAAGTTATCATGTGGATACATTTTTAACTGCACATTTTGAAGAGCATGGTGCAGAAAAAGAATAAGGGGCTGTGAGAAGAGGAGATGCAGAATTTCGTCTGGGTGGTTGGGGAAGGATCTCTAAGGAAGTGTCCTGTGAGCTTCGAGCTGAAGAATAAAGAGGAGTTAGTCAGGCGAGCAGAGAGGTCTGGAACTCTTAGGGTTCTGGTTGGAAGAAAAAAATTTTTTTTTCCACAAGGAGAAACATTGAAGGGTGTTCAACAAAGAGCGTGGCATAATATGACTTAGAATCTAGGTCGATTTATGCTTGTTCATTTACTTTTCAGTGATGGGGGTGGGCAACGATTTTACTCTTACTTAACCTGTAAATAGTAGATGGTTGTGGTGGGGTTGGTGATGATGCCTGATGGGTAAATATTTTGCTGGCAATGTGGTTTAAATTTAGCAGCATTACTGTGGAAAACTCTTCATCATGGTTTCCCCTCTTAGACTGTATTTTATTGAAATCTCCTTTTTTGGAAATTTTTGCTTTTAAAAAGAAATTGAATAGCACTGTGTTCCAGTTGGCATTATTTCAGAATGGAAAGTATCAGTGGTCCTAAGAGTGACAGTTTAGAGAAAAATTAGGGCTATTTAGTGTGACTGTCACAACCAGGACTGCTTTTAAGCTATTTACATTGGGATGGCTCTACTGGTTGATAAGATATTTAAACTCTTCCTTATCAGTCAGTGAATGATGTAATAGTAAATGTGAGAAGTGGTAAAAGCTAATAATACACATTTCAGTGTGAACTCATTAGTTCAGCTGATTTTCTGGGCTTTAGTGGGGTCTGGTTTTGCAGCACTCATGATCTGTCCAGCCTGGGTCTTAGTGGCGTATCTCCACTGCACATTCCTTGTGAAGCTGGAGCCTTCTGTGCTTTCAAAGAATCATCTGTTTATCATTATCTTCAGATTTTTTAAATTGCTACAGCTTTTTAAATAGTTGAGTTTTAAATAGTTTTTATTTTGGTTCCTTTCGTTGTTACTGCACTATAATTCTTGAGTTAGTAGTATCTGTTGTTTTGATATTTATAAATGCAAGAACTAATTTTATTATATTATTATAAATGAAGAGGCAGCAAAATTTTATTGTCTTAGACATCATAAACATGAATATTCTGAATCTGTCAGAGGCGATAAAAAAGAAATATTAGTAGTGAGCTGAAATCCAGAATATCTCTTGATACTCCACAGGAATACAAACCTAAAACAAATAATTTGTATGTCTAGGGTGAAACACAGTTTGATTATTTTAACAAAAAACATAAACACGAACAGCCTATCTTTTTTAAAATTTATTTTTTATTGATGTATAGTTGAATTACACTGTTGTGTTAATCACTGCTGTACAGCAAACAACCAACCTATCTTTATTGCTCAAGGGACTAGCAAAAGAACAAACTTAAGCCCAAAATTAGTAGAAGGAAGGAAATAATAATAATAAAGGTAAGAGCAGAAATAAATGAATGAGCCCAAGGAGATTATAGAAAAGATTAGTGAAACTAAGAGCTGGGTTTTTTTCACTATAAACAAAAGAGACAAGTCTTTAGCTGGATTCAGCAAGAATAAAAGAGGACTCAAAATTCGAAATGAAAGAAATGTTACAACTATACTATAGAAGTCAAAAGATCATGGGAGACTGATATGAACAACTATATACCAACAAATTGGTTAACATAGAAGAAATAAATTCCTAAAAACGTAAACTCTACCAAGACTGAATCATGGAGAAATAGAATATCTGAACAGATTGATTAGCAAGGAGATTATATCAATAATCAAAAACCTCACTACAGACAAAAGTCCAGGCCCAGACTTTGGTGAATTCTACTGAATGTTTAATGAAGAATTAATACCAATATAATCCTTTTCAAACTCTTCCAAAAAGTTGAAGATGAAGGAACAGTTTTAAACTAATTTTTATAAGGCCAACGTTACCCTAATACCAAAACCAGACAAGGACACTACAAGAAAAGAAAAAATACATGCCAGTATTCCTGATGAACATAGAAGCAAAAATCCTCAGTAAAATTTTAACAAACTAAATTTAATAGTACATTAAAAGTGTACATCGTACACTTTGATCAAGAGGGATTTATTCCAGGGAAGCAAGAGTGATTCAACAACTGCAGATCAATCAGTGTGATATGCACATAACAATATGAAGGATAAAAACTGTGTGTTCATGTCACTAAGTGCAAAAAAGCATTTGACAAAAAAATCCATTTATGATTAAAAAAAGACCTCAGCACACTGAACACAGAGGGAATGTACCTCAACATAATGAAGACCATATACGATAGCCCACAGCTAACATCATAATCAGCAGTGAAAAACCAAAAGCTTTTTCTTTAAGATCAGGAATAAGACAAGGATGCCCATTATGGCCACTTGTATTCAACGTAGTACTGAAGCCCTAGCCAAAGCAATTAGGCAAGGAAAGAATGAAAAAGTATCCAAATTGTAAGGGAAGAAGTAGGATTGTCTGTTTGCTGATAACTTGAAATTGCATATTGAAAACCCTAGAGATTCCACCAAAAAACTTTTAGAACTAATAAATTCATTAATGCTGTAGAGTACAGAATTCAGTAATGAATTATAAGAGTAATGAAAATAATCCCACTTACAGTTGTATCAAAAAGAATAAAATCGCTCAGAATAAATTTAATCAAGGAGGTGAAAGATCTGTACACTAAAAACAAAAGTCATTGATGAAAGAAATTGAAAAAGACACAAATAAATGGAGGGCTATCCTCTGTTCATGGATTAGAAGAATTAATACTATTAAAATGTCCATAGTACTCAAAGCAATCTACAGATTCAGTGTAATCTCTATCAAAATTCCAGTACCATTTTTCACACAGTGGAACCACACAAGACTCTAAATAGCCCAAGCAACCATAAGGATGAAGAACAAAGCTGGAGATACCATACTCCTGCCTTCATTCTGTATTTCAAAGTAATTGCATCATAATCAGAGCAATATGGTATTGGCACAAAAACAGATATATAGAGCAATGTAACAGAATAGAGAACCCAGAAATAAACCCACACATATATGGTCAATTTATGATGAAGTCAAGAATACTCAATGGGGAAAAGATAAATGCTGTTGGAAAAATCGGACATCCACATGCAAAAGAATGAAACTGGACCACTTACACAAAAATCAACTCAAAGTGGATTAGGATTTGAATATAAGGCTTGAAACCATACAATTCTTAGAAGAAAACATAGCTTTTTGACATTGGTCTTGGTGGTGATTTCTTGGATTTGACACCAAAAGTAAAGGCAACAAAAGCAAAAATAAGCAAGTGTGTCTATACTAAACTAAAAGACTTTGGCACAGCAAAGGAAACTATCCACAAAACGAAGAGGCAACCTCCTGAATGGGAGAAAACATTTGTAAATCTGTGTCTGATAGGGGTTAATATCCAAAATATATAAATAACTCATATAACTCAATAGCAAAGCAAAGAAACCATAACGATATGATTTAAAAATGGGCAAAAGATCTTAAAACACATTTTTTCCAAAGAAGGCATCCAGATGACCAACAGATACATGAAAAAGTGCTCAACGTTACTAATCATCAGTGAAATGCAAATTAGAACCAGAGTGATATCACCTCATGCCTATTAGAATAGGTGTAATCATAAAGACAAGAAATAAGCATTGGAGGGAACCCTTGTATACTGTTGGTGGGATTGCAAGTTGGTGTAGCCACTGTGAAAAACAGTTTGGAGATTTTTTCAAATAACTGAAACGACAATGACCACGTGATCCAGCAATGTAACTCCTACACGTGGAAAGGAAATGAAAAAGAAAATCTTGAAGAGGTATCTGCTTGAATGAATATCCCATGTTCATTGCTATATTATTTGCATTAGCCAAGATATGGGAACAACCTGTGTTCATCAACAGTTGAGTGCATAAAGGTGTGACATATATTATATACAATGGAATATCGTTTAGCCATGAGAAAGAAGGACATCTTGCCATTTGCAACAGCATGGATGGACCTTAGGGGCATTATATAAGTGAATTAAGTCAGGGAAAGACAGATAACTGTGTATCACATATACATGGAATCTGAAGAGGTGAATTTATTAGAAACAGATTAGAATGATGGTTACCAAGGGGTGGGGGAAATGTGGAGATGTTAGTCAGAATATAACCCCCCAGTTACAATTTGAATAAGTTCTGGGGATATACTGTTTTAAATATTTGAGAACTGCTAAGAGGGACTGCAGGGAGATCCAACCAGTCCATTCTGAAGGAGATCAGCCCTGGGATTTCTTTGGAAGGAATGATGCTAAAGCTGAAACTCCAGTACTTTGGCCACCTCATGCGAAGAGTTGACTCATTGGAAAAGACTCTGATGCTGGGAGGGATTGGGGGCAGGAGGAGAAGGGGACAACAGAGGATGAGATGGCTGGATGGCATCACTGACCCAATGGACGTGAGTCTGAGTGAACTCCGGGAGATGGTGATGGACAGGGAGGCCTGGCGTGCTGCGATTCATGGGATCGCAAAGAGTTGGACACGACTGAGCAACTGATCTGATCTGAAGAGTAAATCTCGAATGTTTTCACCATACGAAAGAAATAGTAATTTTGTGAGATGATGGAAGTGTCGTGAAATATTTCATGAAAATATCAAATCAATCTTGACAACATATCTGACAATGCACCTTGACAACAAGGTATATGTTGTGTACTTTGACAACATATCTCATTATAGCTGGAAAAAATAAATAGAAGTCAGTTTTCAAAAAAATGAGAAAATAACTTCCCAAAATATTTTATCAAAGGGTATTTCTAAAGCAAAGGAAAAAGTATTTATGAAACACTGACACAACATACTATATAAAGTAACTTTCTGACTTGAAGTATTTATCAACACTTCAAAAAATAGTTCTTATATGAGTATATCATGGCAGAGTTATAGTCCTGATTGTTGTAAAACACATCTATTGAGATAAGGGAACAACTTTTTGGAAAACTTAAGAATTAGGCAGTAAAATTTTGGTTATAGACAAAGCTCCCATCATTTCACATAGAAGTGGTTTAATAATTTACTTAAAATGCAATATTCAGGATTTGAAGATAGATGCTGGTTTTTGTTGACCTCACAGAGCTAAAAGGAATAGCATCTGAAATATATTAAACTTTATTGTCATACCCAAGAAAAATGGTCTTAATGAGAAATATTTACATGAAAACTTCATGAATTTTGTTCAGGTGGTGCAAGTATAGTGCTAGGGAGAAAAAAGTCTGAAATCATAGGAAAACTTCTAGATATTTTTATTTGATGTTTACTTATTTCTGGATCATGGCATAAAAAGATAGAAGTCAAATAAACTTATGATTTATTTGATCTTGTGTTATTTAACTTTCTGGTATTTGGTATATGTAAGAACTTGGAATTGAAATAAGTACAGTTGACCTTTGAACAACACAGGCTTGAACTGTGTGGGTCCACTTATACATGGATTTTCTTTTTTCAGTAGTAAATGCTGCAGTACTGCATGATCTGCAGTTGATTGAATCCCTAGATGCGGAGGAACCATGTATATGAAGGGCTGACTAAGTTATACTAAGATTTTTGTACTGCATGGAGGGTGTTTGCCCAAAGCCTCCATGATATAAACTTCAAGGGTCAGTTGTAGTTGCCTTTGGATGGACTCTGTTTGGAAATCATATAAAGATGACTGCTTACTTTAGTAGATAGCATTTAGATAATTAGTTTTATTTGTTTTTAAAGATTTAACTTTATTATATGCTATTCTAACTAATCTTATTTCTTAATTTTAGAAGAAAGAAAATTGCTAACTATTAAAATGGATAGATTTCTTTGACAAATAATAGGTAATAGAACATATAAAACAAAATACAAGGAACTGATAGAGAAGCAGAGAATATTAGAGAAACATTTCAAATGAAGTATTCCAAGAGAAAAATTATTAAATTATCCAACAAGTTACATGAAAATATACTTATTTGATGACAAATCTGAGGAATTGTTCAAAGAAGTTATATATATTTAATATATTGGTTCTTTTTAATATATTGGTTCTTAGAATTTAGCTAGTTGATTTTTATCAAAGCGCCATAGATTGAAGGTAAATAGTATCTTGTAAAAATAAGCTAGATAATTGAATATGACAGTTCAGTAAGTGATTTTCATAGTGGTGATAGAAATAGTGAATGATATTAAGGTTAGAAAAAAAGTTGAATTTAATTGACATTAGTTCACCATAAGATAGTATAGTATTTACCAAGAACAGTACTATGTTATGGAGAAAACCTGTATTATCAAGACTTAATTCACCTGTTGTCTTTCAGTAACTAGGGGGTATTACTGAAAGAGCTTGGTTTGTTGTACTGAATCATGTCTCAGACATTGCTTACTTGAGACAGACGCACATCAAATAAAGGCTCACACCAGGATTTTTAACAATTAACAGATGACTTGGAAATTATTAACATGATTTGATGAATGCTTGGTGTTCTAACTTGCAGTTTTAAACTGTGTGTAGTTCATACTTAGAGAATAAAATGGAAGGCTAAATTTTTTTTGATTTATATGCTTATTCATTTTCATTATAATTCTGATTGTTAAATATTATCACTCCTGACATGAATAATTTTAATATATCTGAGATTAGGTGGTTATCTCATTTTTTGTTTTATGTAGCGTGAGTTTTAACATCAATAATTGGTTATTATTAACTAGTACATTTCAGTGAATTTTAACTCAGTACATTTATTGATGCTTTTCTGAAGTTTTTGATAGTTACTACAGATAGTGTTACATGTAGCAATTTGCAAGTTCTCTTCCCCTCCTACTGTTTTTGGTTTAGCTTTGACTTCTGTTCACAAAGTAAGCAACAGTAGGCTTGCTTGTTTAAGTACATTTTCTTTCAAATCACCGAAGTGAAGTGTTGAGAATTTTTACTGCTGTGTTCAAGTGAGGCAGCTTGACTTGTATTGGTACTTGTATTTGACTGGGATAGCATAATGAGCAGCATTTCCCCATTCAGATTTGTGTGAGAGCCTTTATGGTAGGTTTTAAGATTTGTATAGTACTTTTAAGATTAAAGTTTGAAATGTGATTCACTGCTTACTGAGAATAATTCCACAAAGTTGAGGACTATTCCATTTTTCTTAGTCTCTGCAATTAATACAGTTTGGCACTAACATTTTTGTCTCCTCTAGCCCTTCTTCCAGCATACATGGTTTCATCGTTTCAGGCACTAACGTCTAATTGTGAGGGGTTTTGTGTGTGTGTGTGTGTATATATGTAGAATAATTGCTGCCTTCCTTTCTGTTCATTGATATTTAATCTGAACTTATGCTTTGCTGTGTGGTATGAGCAAAATTATTCATTGATTCCTAGCAAAAGAGACATTTTTGTCTTTTGTATTTAACATGTGGTTGGCAGACTAGTGCCCACCTGCCCCCTCCCCCTGCCCCCCCAATCAAGGTGCTCATGCCTGGTCCGTGGAACCTTGTGCGTATCTCGCATGGCAGAGAGGACTTTGCCAATGAAGGTCACGGAGCTTAAAATAGGGATTTTACCTTGAATTGTTGGGGTGGCCCAATGTAATTACAGAAGTCCTTACAAGTGGAAGAGGGATGTGGAAGACTCAGATGTGAGGGAAGGAGCAGCAGGAGGGTTTGAAGCGTGAGCAGGGCTTAACGTGCTGCTCCTGGATTTGAAGACAGAGGAAGGGGGCTATGGGCCTAGTAATGTGGGAGCCTCTGGGAGCTGAGAACGACTGTGGCAGACAGCAGCAAGGCAACAGGGACCTCAGCCCTGCCAGCACAGGGGACTCAGTTCTGCCAGCAGCCTCAGTGTCTCTGGAAACAGATTCCTCCTAGAGCCTCATAAAGGCCCACAGCCTTCCTGAGCCCTGGATTTCTGCCATGTGAGACTTGGGCAGAGAAACCAGTCAAGCCTACCAACATCAGACCTGTGCGATAATAGAGGTGTCGTGTTTGTAGCTGCTAAGCTTGGTGGCAGCTTTTTACAGCAGCAAGAGAAAACTTACATACAGTATTTCATGGGACGTGAGGTACAAAGTACCTTGAATTCTGAGCAGTTCTTAAGTTTGAAAAGGATAGGGAAGCCATCAATGAATTGGCAGGCAGGGAAGGTGGTTTTTGGTTCTTTTCTCTCGGATCCAGAGTATTGGAGCTGGAGAGCTTGACTCTAGCATGTAGTAAATCATCAGTGTAATTATCTGCATTACTGATATATAATAATTATATGATTTACTTGATTCATGTATTAGTTGGAAAAATCATATTTAATTTGTGTTGTCCTGAAAGCACCATTTTATTAAAAAGTTGCTTTTAACATGTCAGTGTGGGTTAATATTTGTATTTATATTTATAATTAAGCCTTTGCCCAAACCTATTTGAATTATGACTGATTCAGTCACTTGAACCCATCCTGTCTTTTCATGGAGGAAGAGAATCTATTGCTATAACTTTCTTTAATAAAAACATGGAACATGAAAGTTGGAAGGAACTGTATTCAGACTGACTTTTCATTTTACACATGAGAGACCTTAAGTGCAAAGAAGCCGTCTTTGCACTTCTCAAGTCACTGAGTAAGCAGTCTCAGGTCACTGGGCCATGCCCAGGACCTAGGAGTATCAGTATTTAGGTGTAAGTGGAGAATCCCAGGGACGGGGGAGCCTGGTGGGCTGCCGTCTCTGGGATCGCACAGTCGGACACGACTGAAGCGACTTAGCAGCAGCAGCAGCAGCAGCAGGTGGAAAGTGCCATGAAGGACAGGAACCAAGTTGGTTCTGCTCTTAGATTCTTACCTCCCAGAAGTGTGACTTGGAAAATCCATTTGTTTCCAAACTGGGAGTCCTGTGATGATGAAAGAGATGAATGTGGTATTTGTTAATAAAAATGGAAGTTACTTTGTGAACTTAAGGATCATTAGCATTGTTGGGATAAGTTGTCCAGTTGGAAATCAGGTGCTTGGCAGAGAGAGCCTTTGCTACAAAAGGAACAATGATGGAGACTTGGATTGAAGCAGCTGGGTTGTTTATGATGGTAGTCACAACAACAAGTGGTAACAGGTATAGTTCAGTTCAGTTGCTCAGCACGTCCAACTCTTTGTGACCCCATGGTCTGCAGCACATCAGGCTTCCCTGTCCTTCACCACCTCCCGGAGCTTGCTCAGACTCATGTCCATCAAGTCAGTGATGCCATCCAACCATCTCATCCTCTGTCATCCCCTTCTCCTGCCTTCAATCTTTCCGAGCATCAGGGTCCTTTCTAATGAATCAGTTCTTTGCATCAGGTGACCAAAGTATTGGAACTTCAGCATTAATACTTCCAATGAATATTCAGGACTGATTTCCTTTAGAAGTGACTGGTTTGATTCCCTTGCAGAGTCTTTAAGAGTCTTCTCCAACACCACAGTTCAAACACATCAATTCATCAGTGCTCTGCTTTCTTTACGGTCCAACTCTCACATCCATACATGAATACTGGAAAAACCATAGCTTTGACTATGCGGACCTTTGTCAGTAAAGTGATATCTCTGCTTCTTAACATGCTGTCTAGGTTGGCCATAGTTTTTCTTCCAAGGTGCAAGCGTCTTTTAATTTTATGGCTGCAGTCACCATCTGCAGTGATACTGGAGCCTAAGAAAATGAAGTCTGTCACTGTTTCCACTGTTTCCCCACCTGTTTGCCATGAAGTGATGGGACCGGATGCCATGATCTTCGTTTTTTGAATGTTGAGTTTTAAGCCAGCTTTTTCACTCTCCTCTTTCACTTTCATCAAGAGGCTCTTTAGTTCTTCTTCGCTTTCTGCCAAAAGGGTGGTGTCATCTGCATATCTGAGGTTATTGATATTTCTCCCGGCAATCTTGATTCCAGCTTGTGCTTCATCCAGCCTGGCATTTCTTATGATGTACTCTGTATATAAGTTAAATAAGCAGGGTGACCATATACAGCCTTGACGTACTCCCTTCCCAGTTTTGAACCAGTCCGTTGTTCCATGTCTGGTGCATGGTACCTCAAAGTGGATTTTGTGCGGCTGAACAGAAGTCACACCTCTGAGGGGTCATTCGTTGGCTGACTTGAACTTGCTGGGGCCTGTTCTGTTGTACCTCTGCCTTTCTCATTGTAGTACATGGTTGACCTTATCTTTTGTGAGAAAGTGCCTCAGCCTGTTTGAAGTCCTGTGCTGCAGACAGTTTCACAGGGATACCTACTTACAAGCTCTTTGTTAATCACACTCTTGTCACGGGTGAGTGTGAAAGAGTGGCTTCGGGAACCTCTGGCTTTGTGCTACCAGAGGAGAGTTAACGGGAGCTTGGAGGAGCCTGGGCACAGGAGCTTCCAGGGGCATGATAGCTCCTGCTCATCTCTTATTCTGCCGCCAGGTGAGCCCTGCAGATCAGCCCTCTCACTTTTGTGTTTCAGCATGAGGTTCAAGTTAAATTCCCGAGGTGGCCATGTTTTCCCTCCCCTCCACCCTTTCCACGTTCTCATTTTTTAGGATGTCTTCCAGCCCTGTGCACTAACCTGAGCTCTCCCATCCTTTAAAACCCAGCCTAAATGTCACATCCCCCCAGGAACTCTGACACTCCACATTCCCCGCCTTAGAGAAGTCCTTCTGTGGACTCCTGAAGTTCAGAATACATGTGTAAATCTCTCTCAGTGCCCTGATGCTGTGTTAGAGTTATTGGTTTGCTGTCTAATCATGTGGGGCAGCAAGCTCCTTGAAGGCAGGAGCAGTCTTTTCTGTCTGTGTTCCCACTGCCCAGCACAGTTTGTGGGGTTAGTAACCAGATGTGGCATGACCTGCCTTGGGCATGTGCTGGGACAGCTGGTTGTTCTCATGGGTCAGTGACTGATGCCTTGGGATTCTGCAGACCCATAGGCACATGCACAGGTCAGTTGATATTTCAGGCATATTTGGTAAATTAAAATTGAAATAATCTTTTTCCTATTATTTCCCAGTTTCCTTCTTTTTTTTTTTTTATAGTTATTTTAAAATTTTTGGCTGTGCTGGGTCTTTGTTGCTGCACAAGCTTTTCTGTAATTTCATTGAGCAGGGACTTGTCTCTAAGTTGCAGTACATGGGTTTCTTTTTGCAGTGACTTCTTTTATTGCAGAGCACAGGCTCTAAGGCCCTCTGGCTTCAGTAGTTGTAGCGCATAGGCTTTGCAGTAGCAGCTCTTGAGCTCTGGAGCACAGGCTCAATAGTTGTGGTGCGTGGGTTTAGTTGCTCCATGACATGTGGAATCTTCCTGAATCAGGGTTCGAACCCATGTCTCCTGCTCTGGCAGGCAGATTCTGTACCACTGAGCCACCAGGAAGGCCCCAAGTTTTCTTTATTATTTACTTATATTAATAAAAAATAATAGTTTATAATAAAGGTAAGCAGCTTTGTACAAAATCTTGTGTCCATCTCTCATCTCTTTTCCTTTTGATCTCAGAGAATCACATATTTGTTATTGAGAGTTTTAAGAAGTTATATTTATTTTGTAAAATATGAAGACGAGAATTGAATGACGAGTGTGGGGATTGGAGTTTTGACTTCCTGAATTCTTAGTTTCCTCTGTTTACTTGCTGTAGACTCTGGGGTAGAATACTTTTCAGGGGCTCGCATTCCACTTTCATACAACAGAGATTTGTCTCAGGCAGTACTGGCCTGTTTAACCTGAAGTAACAAGCACCTCCGAAATCTCAGGGGTTTTATAGCAACACAGCATGTTGATTACTCACACTTTGTCATGGATTAGCATGGAGACTGTATTCATCGCGGACATTCAGGATCCAGTTGGAAGGTGCACCTTGACTTAACAAATTTAAAAATCATGGAGGGAGGTAAGAGAGACAACACAGCTCTTAGAGGTTCTGCCTGGAAGTGATGTACTTGAATTTCACTGGCTAAAGCAAATGTCCTGGCTGCTGCCGCTACCGCTAAGTCACTTCAGTCGTGTCTGACTCTGTGCGACCCCATAGACAGCAGCCCACCAGGCTCCCCAGTCCCTGGGATTCTCCAGGCAAGAACACTGGAGTGGGTTGCCATTTCCTTCTCCAGTGCATGAAAGTGAAAAGTGAAAGTGAAGTCGCTCAGTCGTGTCCGACTCTTAGTGACCCCACGGACTGCAGCCTACCAGGCTCCTCCGTCCATGGGATTTTCCAGGCAAGAGTACTGGGGTAGGGTGCCATTGCCTTCTCCAATGTCCTGACTAACTTAGTTCAAAAGTTAGGGACACATATCCTTTTGTGGGAAAACATCAGATATTTGCAAATATTAGTGCAGTCTGCCTCCAGGTAGTGACTTATGAAGGAAAACACTTGGAACGTATCATGTGCCTAGTACGTGATAGTGATTGATTAATGGAAGCTAATATTATTAGTGATTGGTTTCTCTGCAAAGTATTATATGTTATAAGAAGTTATAAATGGGCTCAGGATAGAAAGAAACCTAGTATCCATAATGAATTATTGGCAGCTTGGTTGTATTGGGTTAAAAAGTTGTATTTAAAATTCACTGATAGATTTAAAATTAAAACTGCAGCCTCATGGTTCTGATAGATTTAAAATTAAAACTGCGGCCTCATGGTTCTGATAGATTTAAAATTAAAACTGCGGCCTCATGGTTTGAAGATGTTTCCTCTAGACGTTAGAATGTAAATTTATCATTTTCTTTAGAATCACAGCAATTAAGGTTTAATAATGAATAGTTTCTGAATTATTGAACCCAACTTGGAGATTCAGAGTATTGCCGCATTGGAAAAGGTGCTTACCAATTATAACATTTTAGAAAGATATTCTTAGATGAAAATGCTTCTGGCCTAAGTCATTTGGTTCTTCAGGTATTCCGAAGCTAACATTAGCTTCATTCCTTGCCTTTTGAACAAAGAAGTAGTTCTGTATTTTTTCAGTGCAGAATAAAACCTTTGTTTCACATGAAGAGTTAAGTCATAACAGTTTGTCTTTCCGTAGTGCCTAGTTGAAATAAACATGACTGTTAGTGATTTCCACCACCCCCAACCTGCATTTTAGGAAGTCATGTTTATTATTTTATTCTGCAACTTAGTCTCATAGATCCAAGAATATAATTTTTAAAATCTCTAAATCCCATTGATAGACATTTTATGAGCAAGATAGAATGAATGTTATGAAATTTAGTCCTTATATATGGCTGTGTCCCTTTGCTGGCCATCTTAAACTATCACAACATTGTCAATCAGCTACACTCCAGTACAAAATAAAAAGTTAAAAATAAATTAGGGTCCAAACAAGGTTAAAAAAAATGCTTAAAAATGAGAAATTGGGTCAAGAGATCTCACCTAGCATTTTAAAAATTTTAAGATATTCTTTAAAGTATACACATCATAGATGTAGAGTTTAGTGGATTTTCATAAAGTGAACATACCATTTAAGAAGTATCTGGGGCAAGAAACAACACTGCCAGTACCCTAGAAGACTCCCAGGCTCTTCCTTCCAGTCATTGTCCCCTAAGCCTAAGAAGGAACCAGGTAACCATCGTTGTGACCTACCGCCATAGACTAGTTGTCCTGTTTTTGTACTTTATATACATTGGGTGTGGTAAACACATTTTTAGGGCCTCTCTGGTGGCTTTGGCATCAGACAGTAGAGAATCTGCCTGCAATGCAGGAGACCTGGGTTTTATCCCTGGGTCAGGAAGATCCCCTGGAGAAGGGAATGGCTACCCGTTACAGTATTCTTGCCTGAAAAATCCCATGGACAGGGGAGCCTGGTGGGCTACAATCCATGGGGTCACAAAGAGTCAGACACAGTTGAGCAGCTAACAGTTTCACTTCATTTTTCAAGCACATTAAAAAAAAAATTATTGGAGGTTAGTTGCTTTACAGTATTGTACTGGTTTCTACCATTCATCAACATGAATCAGCTACACACATGCATATGTCACCTCCCTCTTGAATCTGCCTCCCATCTCCCACCCCATCCCACCCTTCTAGGTTGTCACAAAGCACTAGATTGAGCTCCCTGTGCCACACAGCTATCTATTTTATCTATTTTCCCACTGGCTATCTATTTTACATACGGTAATTTATGTTTCCATGCTACTTCTCTCTCGATTTGTCCCAACCTCTCCTTCCCCCACTTTGTCTACAAGTCTGTTCTCTGTGAACAAGTCCATTTTTATTTCTGATCAAAATAAACAGAAGTCAGTCATAGCCAACGGCATTCACATGTATAGCCTGCAGCAGTTTGAAACCTTGCTACTTGTTGAACAAGTGAAAATGTTTCCTCGCTTAGAAAACTGGTGATTTTGCTAAAATAGCTATGATTTTACAGAATTGAATATCTGGGGGAAGAACTCTTAAGTTTATACAGAACCTTGAATTTTGTGGTGTCTTGTTTTCCTCTCCTGAAGAACTACCTGTGTGACAGCTCAGGGCCAGCATACCAAGTTTTTCTCACTTTTCACATTTGTGAAATAGGGATCCACCCTGACATAGGAGGCAGAAAGAACACAGACTTCGATGCAAAATGAACCTAACTGAGTCTTGGCTCTTGTCTTTGCAAGCCACGCAGCCAGGGCAAGCCACAGAGCTCCTCCAGGTGTAATAGCTGCTTTTAAAGTTGCTATTAAGTTTTGTAAAATATGAAGAAGAGCCTTGAATGACAAGTGTGTGCTTTGGAGTTTTGACTTCCTGAATTAGTTTTCTCCACTTACAGAATGGCAGTGCACACACCTCCTGGCTAGGGTAGGCTCTTGGGAATTAGTAGCTGTTCTTTTAGTAATTTAGCACGGAAGTTGTGAACACGTGATGGAATCATATGGTCCTTTGAAAGCCACTCTGTGTGCCTCCAGTATAGGGCTTCCCAGGTGGCTCCGTGATGAAGAATCTGCCTGCCAATGCAGGAGATGCGGGTTTGGTCCCTGGGGTAGGAAGATTCCCTGGAGGAGTAAATGACAACCTACTCCATTATTCTTATCTGGGAAATCCCATGGACAGAGGAGCCTAGTGGGCTATAGTCCATGGGGTTATGAAAGAGTCAGACATGACACAACTTAGCAGCTAAACAACAACAACACAACAGCCCCTCCAGTGTGGTGGTTTTTGTTCAGCCTGAGCTGGGCCAATTTTCTTAACATAATCTGTGACTTGAAAAGACTTCAGAGTGACTCCCTCCTCAAATGCCATAGCCGCTCGTTCTCATTGTGTAGTTGGAGTTCGAGTTTATGAAGGTAAACACATCCTTCAAACTTAATTATTCACTTGACACCAAAAATAGCATCTTTAAAACTTTATTTTTTAATTAATTTTTAATTGAAGGATAATCGCTTTATAGAATTTTGTTGTTTTCTGTCAAACCTCAACATGAATCAACCATAGGTGTACATTAATCCTCTCCCTTTTGCATCTCCCTCCCCCAACCCATCTAGGTTAATACAGAGCCCCTGTTTGAGTTTCCTGAGCCATACAGCAAATTCCCAGTTGGCTCTCTATTTTACATATGGTAATGTAAGATAAAACTTTATGTTAAAGAAAGTTGAAAGTTTGACCATCCCCAGATGCTCCCTCCCTGTGAAACCTTGACAGTGCAAACCCCGCCTTGCATTAGACCTGCCCCAGCAAGTCTCTGCTCCCGGCAGACTGTAAGCTCCAGGGATCAGGCCCTACCTTTACAGACGGCCCCCGAGGAGAAAGCGCAGTTGCTGATGAAATGCACAGGAGGCATCCATGGTTTTTAGAATCCATTGCTTCTCAGTTAATGTATGTGGTTTCATGAAAGTGCCAAGAAGTTTGGAAACTTTTGCCCAGAGACAGATGAAAGCTTTTCTCAGACAACACATGTTCTTAGCTTTACAGAGAGTTGAACTGGTTGAAGCGTTTTCTTATTTCTTTACCTGACACCCAAATGGAATCCTCAAGGGGGAAAATGAAGTATATGGCTGATTGGTAGCGATGAGTCGTGTGGGAGGATCATCCAGCAACAAAGGCCAAACTCCAGTAGAAGTGTTGACTGGGGTGGGCGTACAGTGAGGAAAGCAGCAGATGTCCTGAAACGCTACTGTCCAGATAGGTGGATGCAGTCCTTGGTGGAGGACCCTTACCTGCAGGGTGTCACTGGTACCCAGGAGGAGCCCCTGTCTGCTTTGTCCCCCTTCTGGGCCTGAGAGATTAGACAGAGACAACATGAGTTTCTCTAGTGGAGTCACTGCCACACTATAATCTTTAAAATTTGGCGACTGAAACTGTAATTTTGAGAACTTTTTTTTCACTTGAGCTGTGATACAAAATCAGTTTGTCCAAGAAGTTTGGACTCTGATTGCTACCTTTGTTTTGTTCTTCAGAATGGAACACTTTGAGTTTTTTTAGTAGGAAGCTTTTGGGGGGTTTTGTTTTTTAATTGAATAAAGCTTTTAGCACCAATTTACTAACTTTTCTTCCGCTTAGTGTTTTAAATCACTAATGTGTTTCTAGTGTTGTGTGTTTCTTGTTTCTTATTCCCTGCACTGAGTCATATTGAACATGGTAGAAGAGGGAAGGATGATTAAGAAGTTTAGGAGTATTTAGACCAGAGTTTCTGAGCCTTGGCACTATTGACGGTTTGTCTGGATCAGTTTGAGGCAGTGCTGTACATTGTTGGATGTTTAGAAGCATCCCTGGCCTCTAGCTACTCAGTGCCAGGAGTTGCCCTCCATTGTGATAACTCATACTATCTCCAGACACTGCTGAATGTCCCCTCTGGGGGCAGAATGACCCTAGTTGAGGACCACTGATTAGACTCTGGTCAGTATGGAATGTGATTCAAAGTGTACACTTTGGAGTCACATTCCCCATGTTTAAGCCCCAACTGTTCTTTGGCCAAGTGATAACCATGCTGAACCTCAGTTTACTCATCTCTCAAGTGACAGAAAATACTAATACTTCTCAGCCCCTAGGTTGAAATATGTGAGTCAATACATGTAAAGTTGTTAGCTTTTAGAGTGGCATCTGGGACATTATAAATGCTAGATAAATGTTAACCATGATTATTATTTCTGCTTGTAAGAATATTGGGTATCATAGTACTTCTTTCCTTCTTTCCATTGCTGCTTATTTTTGCACCATGTCACAGAATGGAGACCTAAAGGGAAAGCATAATTGAGAAAGTTTTTCCGCACATTAATCTTCATTTTTAAAAGCTACATCACCTAGTGTTTTGGCAGGCGGTGTGGCAAAGTGAATTGATATCAGACTCTTCTTCAGTGATTTGTGGGCTGTGTAGCAGAAACCATTGCTCGAAATCAGGCTTTGTGGAGATAGAGAGGGGATGTTTTACAAATTGACTTTGCCTCTGGGGTTAGTCTGGCTTTGGCCTGGATTGAGAAGGGATTCCGAATGGGAGTATGGGCTGGAAGGAACACTATTTTCCTCTATTACCCTGGTCAGTCGAAGCTCCCTCTTTCTTAAATTTCATCCATTATCTAATCTGACAAACACAAATACATTTTGCCAGAGCTTTGATTGTGGCTGTGGTTGCTGATTTCATAGACTAAAACAAGCAGTATTGGGGAAGGGGTGGGGGGTGTCAGGAGCTTGAATAGGGGACATGGAGAAGGGGCAGCAGAGATTTTTGTGAAGGGAATAAAGTTCTCTAAAATCTGAGAATGGAAACGGAAGAGGAGGAGTTAAGACAAGTGTGTAGTCATGTATATGAAAAGAGCCTTGAAATCATTTGTCAGAACAGTGTCTCCTCTGATGATTCATGTAATTGAATTGCACACATTTTATAGGTTAAAAAAATCCATATGAGTTAACTCCAAATATGTTCATGACAAATATGTTTAATGTTTAATTGGGTTTCTGACTCTTCAAACATACTATTGATAAAGAATAGAAATTTTCAGTTTGGAAAAATATTTAAGTAAACATGAGATTTTAAAAGGTAAGTCAGCTTCCTTTTTTGACAAAATAAAGGAATATAAAATTTGTCCCTGGTTATGATACCATTTTTCTGTAGTATTGCACTGGGAAGATTCTGGTTCCTTCTGGTCGCTTTTCCCAGGATGAAAACTGAAACCTAGAGTTACAGGACCTTTCTGGGATTGCTTCACGAGTTGAACTAAAGGCTTTATATTCGATTAGGTGTTTTGTTGTTAGATTCGGTTTTTGAGAAGTTGATAAAAGTCTTTTTACCACTTTGTTCTTTTTTATTAAAGTCGTCATCGTTGCTGAACTCCATAGATTCTTATGTAGTGAAAAGCACTTCGGAAAACACAGCTGGGTGTAAGACATCTCTTATTGCAGGATGTGGGGCACAGACCATGAGCTCCCAGAGTCTCTTCCCACAGTTCTGCAAGGGGCACCTCTGTTCCTGTCCTGGCATCTGCTCCGAAACCCACTTCTCTCCTTCTGACTCATCTGAACGTCTGGTTTTGGTTCTAGTCCCATCACCACCTACCGCATAGTTTAAGTGTTTACATGGTCTCATGCTTAACCTTTTTTTCCCTTAGTAACCCCAGTACCACCCCCTACCAGTGAGCCTCCAGATCCTGAAGAACTGATGTCTACACTGACCCTGAACTCCCCTCTCCCCATCTTCACTGGCCACCCCTGCTTTGCCATTTGCAGTGTTTCTTGAACGGAAAGATGGATGCAGTCCTGATAGTTTTCCTTTCTCCCCAGGCTGTAGTTGCTTCAGCATGTTAGGTGCCACTGAGGTGCTAAAATGCTTTTCAGGTTGTGTGAAGCTCTCTCTTCACTTCATACCTCTGGGTCTGCTGAGGGACATCTCTTCACCCAGTTGAAACATTGAATCCTTCTCTGTCACACACAAGATAAGTTCCCCCATGCAGAGAATGGCATTGGAGGTCTTTCAGAGAATGGCTCCCATGCCCTTTTGATCTCCTTTACTCTCTTCCATAATTCAGTTAGAGATCGTAAGGGGTTAGTACTTTTAAGATCTTGTTCTTTCAGTTCAGTTCAGTTCAGTTGTCGCTCAGTCGTGTCCGACTCTTTGTGACCCCATGAATCGCAGCACGCCAGGCCTCCCTGTCCATCACCAACTCCCGGAGTTCACTCAAACTCATGTCCGTCGAGTCGGTGATGCCATCCAGCCATCTCATCCTCTGTCGTCCCCTTCTCCTTCTGCCCCCAATCCCTCCCAGCATCAGAGTCTTTTCCAGTGAGTCAACTCTTCACATGAGGTGGCCAAAGTACTGGAGTTTCAGCTTTAGCATCATTCCTTCCAAAGAAATCCCAGGACTGATCTCCTTTACCTATGTGAAAATAAGAACTGAATGTGGACCTGTTTGTTAGAGTTAAGGGCCAGCCATGTGTAATTCAGGTGTTCCTGTGCTCCCCGTGTATGGTGATGGCTTTCATGAACCCTGGAGCGTTCATGTCCCACTAATGAGAATTAAATATAAAGCTCTAAACTGGGTGCTGATTGATGTTTTTTCTTGACACGTGTTTCTACAGCTTTGCATAAAAGCATTTTCAGGCTTTTATGCACTTGGAAGAATACATGCAAGTCAGAGGTGAACAGTCTAGAAATGAATGTAAGTCCTGTTTGGCAGTCCTTATAATCAGCCCTGTAAAAACCACCGCCCCCCAACCTCCCCATAAAAAGCGCTTTATTTCTAAATATCTCTTGTGGCTCAGCACTCACACTGTTTACTTATAATATTGTGTCTTTATATCTGCTGCTTACCATTTCACCATTGCCTGGTTTTCTTGGTAGGGTGCAGAGAGACAGACCCTGCCCATTCCCAGGACACAGAGCTGGGCTACACCCTCCCACACACAGCTCCTCCTGAGATGCCCTTGCTCTTTGTTTAGATGGCGCTCCAGTGGCATCATCCATTCTCACCTCGCAGCTGGTTTGAGGCTGAAGCCATTTTCAACAGCATCTGTTCACTAAGGCAGTTCTGAAGCTGGTTGGGCATTTTAATGGCCATAAAACAGAATTACTGTGTGAGAGACCTTTCAGCAATTTAGCTAAAGGCTTTAGAGGCAGTGGAGATGTTTTCACTTATGAAAATTGGCACTAATGAAACATGTTGGGGATACCTTTCCTCTAAATGCCACCACGTTCTGTGTGAAAGTCATGCAGACCACCCATCAGAAGCAACTTCCCCGCCTTTGCTGTTGTAGGTTTTATTATTAAACAATTTTTTAGATTTTGGAGTGGTGCCGTGGAGATCTTTTGGTTATTTAAATGTTTGTTTCTTGTTTTGGCCACACAGCATATGGGATCTGAGTTCCTTGACTAGGGGTCAGACCCATGTGGAAACAATGGAAGTGTTTGTCAGTGGATGAGTCAGTAAAGAAGAGGGGGTGGGGTGGGGGGTGGAGTGTGTGTGTGAATATTATTCAGCCAGAAGGAAGAAGGATATCCTGCCATTTGCAACAACATGGATGGACCTCGAAAGCATTATTCTGATTGAAATAAGTCAGATACAGAAAGACAAATACTGCATGTCACTTAAATGTGGAATCTATAAAAAAAGCTGAACTCATAGAAAAGAATATAGGCGTATCTTGTTTTATTGCACCTTGCTTTATTGTGCTTTGCAGATACTGTGATTTATTAATGGATTGAAGGTTTACGGCGACCCAGTAGCCAGAAGTTGTGTTGGTGTCCTTTTCCCAACAACACCTGCGCGCTTCATGTCTCTGTCACACTTTTATCATTCTTGCAACATTTAAAAAATTTTCATTGTTACATTTGTTATGGTGATCTGTAATCAGTGGTCTTTGATGTTACTACTGTGACTCCCTGAAGGCTTAGATAGTGGTTAGCATTTTTTTAGCAATAAAGTAGTTTGTAACTAAAGTATGTGTGCAAGTTGCTTAGTTGTATACGACTCTTGGCGACCCCATGAACTGTAACAGTCGGTGGAATTCTCCAGGCCAGAATACAGGAGTGGGTAGCCTTTCCCTTCTCCAGAGGATCTTCTCAACCCAGGGATCAAACCCAGGTCTTCCGCATTGCAGGTGGATTCTTTACCAGCTGGGCCACAAGGGAAGCCCAAGCTATGCATACTGTTTATTTAATATATCATACTATTACACTTGATAGACTACAGTATAGTATATGCACTAGGAAACAAAAAAATTGGGGTGACTTACTCTGTTGTGATACTCTCTTTATTGTGGAGGTCTGGAATGAACCTGTAGTACTTCACAGGTATGTCTGTGCTAGAATGGTAGTCACCGAGGGCTGGAGGGTGGAGGAAATCGGGAGATGTTGGTCAGAGGTACAGATTTTCAGTTATAAGTTCTGGGGATCCAGTGTGATTATAGGAAATAATACTGTATTATATTCTTGAAAGTTGCTAAGAGAGTAAATCTTAAATATTCTCACCACACACACATACACACACACACAAAACAGTGATTTGAACATGATGGAGGAGTTAGTGAAAACTGTGGTAATAAGCATTTTATAATATATGTGTATCAAATATACACATATCAACAAATCAACAGGTTGCACACCTTTAACTTACACAGTGTCAGTCATCTCTCAATAAAGCTGCGAAAAATGTGGATTGGTTGTCAAAAAGCTTAATGGGTTCAGCTGGCAGTTTTGGACACCATTCCTAGAGGCTGAGGGCTGTCGCAAGCTGCTGTTTGCACGTGTGGTTGTCAGGCAGAATGTGAATGGTGCTCCGACAGCAGAGCGCGTTTCTAAGAGTGTATTCCCAGTTGGCAGGCTGTATTTTTCATTCAGTTACAAGATGTTAATTTAGGAATACCACGGTAGGGATACGGGGAGATTCTGATAGAATTATGCATTTACTCATCTTAAGAGATGAGTAAAATAGAGTACAGAAATGCTTAAAATAGCAGCTGTAATTTTTAAATGCAATTTCCCAGATTGTGGGAGTTGTATTATATGAACAGAACTGATACCAAGTGAATCTGCAAGCTAGAGAGACGCAAGAGATTCCTGAGGAGTAATTTCCCTCCTTAAAAATAACTGTATCTGTTTCTAAAGCTTTTTTCTTTTTTTTGTGAGGGGATGCATGTTGTGAATTTTGAAACTAATGTGTTTGGCATTCGTTTTTGAGGAAGGTTCTTCTGAGTCTGTATTTACTGAGGAATTCTAGCCACTGAAAAAAATCTAGTCCTTGATGTTTTGCTATCTGGTGAGGAGACTGTAATTATGCCCCTGTCTCATGGTTGGTGATCTTTGTTTTGCAAAATGAGTAATCCTTTACTTCAAAAACAAAGTCTGTGTGGATTCATCACAGATGTAGCTGTAAGGAAGAAATCTTCAGCCCCTCCTTTCCCACATTCCTTTCTCTCTCTCAAGCTGTCTGGCTCACTGCACTGAGACTGTACGCAGCTGCCCACTTGAAAAGTGACCAAGACAACCATTTTTTAAATCATTATCTTCCATCTTTAACAAATGTTTTGTATTTTTATTTTTTAAATGTCAGTTAATTTTTGCCAATCTGATGGGCTAAGACTGGAATTTCTGCTAAATTCCTGGTATTTTGTTCAAATTCCTTCCCTGTTTTTGAATTGTATCGTTTGACTTTTTTAAATGTGTAAGACCTGTTTGTTACATATATATACATATTGCATATACTTCAGTTGTCTTTTAACTTTGTACATGGCATCTAATCACATATTTGAGATTTTTAAACTTGGTGTAATCATATGTGGATTTTTTTTTTCACCAGTTACAATTTGTAAGTTTCTTGTTTTGCTTAAGAAATAGTCTATCTCAAAGCTTATATGTCTTTTTTCCCCAATTACTATTTTGATTTTGTTTTTTATATTTAGGTTTTTCTTCTGTTTGAAATTTTTGCAATTTTAAAACTAATTCTTGATATTAATATTTATTATTAATTCAATTAATTATTGCCAATTAATTATTGATTGAGCATCTCCTCTGTGCCAGGCCTGGGGCTCTGCAGTGAGAGTTAAACAAACGTGGTCCCTCTACTAGTGGAGGCTGAAGTGGCAGAGACAGGCAGTAAATAAAGTAATCAGCAGATATGCAATTTTCATCCTGCTTGGTGCCATAAAGAAAACAGTGATAGAGAATACTGTGTGGTCCAGGGCCACAACCTAAGTGATGCTGAGGAATACAGCACGTCTGTGGAGGAATCCATAGACGTTAGCTTTGCATAAAGAGAGGGAGGTGGACTCTAACCAGCAGCAGATTCCAAGACCTTGAGGCAGATGTGAGGGTTGGTTAGTGGAGAGTTGAAGCTGGGGATGAGATGAAGGTCCAGAGGTGATGGATCCTTTGGGTCTTGGTGGAAAATTCTGAAAGAGATGGGAATACTAGACTATCTGACCTGCCTCTTGAGAAATCTGTATGCAGGTCAGGAAGCAACAGTTAGAACTGGACATGGAACAACAGATGGGAATAGG
>NW_011494826.1:6442348-6491157 GCF_000754665.1 Bison bison bison | reverse complement strand
CTGCAGATGGTGACTGCAGCCATGAAATTAAAAGACGCTTACTCCTTGCAAGGAAAGTTATGACCAACCTAGATAGCATATTGAAAAGCAGAGACGTTACTTTGCTAACAAAGGTCCATCTAGTCAAGTCTATGGTTTTTCCTGTGGTCATGTATGGATGTGAGAGTTGGACTGTGAAGAAGGCTGAGTGCCGAAGAATTGATGCTTTTGAACTGTGGTGTTGGAGAATACTCTTGAGAGTCCCTTGGACTGCAAGGAGATCCAACCAGTCCATTCTGAAGGAGATCAGCCCTGGGATTTCTTTGGAAGGAATGATGCTGAAGCTGAAACTCCAGTACTTTGGCCACCTCATGCGAAGAGTTGACTCATTGGAAAAGACTCTGATGCTGGGAGGGATTGGGGGCAGGAGGAGAAGGGGATGACAGAGAATGAGATGGCTGGATGGCATCACTGACTCGATGGACATGAGTCTGGGTGAACTCCAGGAATTGGTTATGGACAGGGAGGCCTGGTGTGCTGCAATTCATGGGGTCGCAAAGACTTGGACACGACTGAGCAACTGAACTGAACTGAACTGAAGGGGCCTTGGTTTTAATCTAGGTGTAGTAGGAAGCTCTTGGTGGGTTTAAAGAGAGAGATCCACGAAGGAAGAGGGTTTTTTGGCTTTAATATGGAGGGTGAAGATGGAAGCAAAGAGAACTTATGAGGCTACTGTAATAGGTTAGACCGGAGCTGCAGTGGCTTAGACTCAAGTGATGGTTAATTTTACGTGTTAAGTTGACTGAGCTACTGGGCCTAGATATGTGGTCAAACATTATTCTTGATGTTTATTTGAGGGTGTTTCTGGATGAGATTAAAATCTGAGCAGTGGAGTGTGAAGAACAGATTGTCCTTCATAATGCTAGTGGACCTCATCTAAATAGATTGAAAGCCTTAACAGAGCAAAGACTGTCCTCCCCAAGCAAGAGGGAATTCTGCAGGAGCCTTCAGACTTGAACTGTAGCATCAGCCTACCCTGCAGACTTTGTACTTGGCAGACTCTATAATCACATGAGTCAATTCTTTCAAATAAACAAACAAAAACACTCTGTACACACACAGACACACACACCCCCACAGAGATTCTGTTTTTCTGGACAATTCTAACTAATACAACAGAGGTAGTCACAGTGAAAATACAGAGAAGTGAACATACTTTGGAGGAAGAAACAGCAGGACTCACTAAAAAGAATAAATTGTAATTGAACAGACAGTGATGCCAGTCACTGAAGTGAAGGCAGTAGAGAGAAGCCAGTGTAGGGAAAAATTTAAGAGTTTTGTTTGGGACCTGCTTAGTTTGAGGTGCCAGTAAGGTATGAGTGGAAAGGCTGAGGGTATGAGTTGGTGATGTGATGCTAAAAGTCAGCAGTGTAGAGAGGGCGGAAGATTTAGGACTGAGCACTGGAGAACCCAGCGTTTAGAAAAAGACGAGGAGGAGAAACCAAGAGGGCTTCTTATGCTGAAAGATGAGAGCAGAGTGTCTCTCGAGCAGAAGGGAGGCTCTGACAACATCTTATGGTACTGAGTGGTATAGAAGATGAAGACCAAAGAAAAACAACTATTAAGATTTGACAGCTTGCAGATTGGTGGTTACACTGGCTAAAACATAGTTGATGGAGCAGTGGGAGCAAAGTGGAGGATGGAGTGGTCTGTGGAGTGAACGGGAGATGAGTGATGAGCACAACTGTGGCCGCTCTTTGGAGAAGTGCGGTGACGGGAAACAGCAAACCCAAGAGACCAGTAATTGAGGGTCTGCAGGGGTCAAGAAGGGTACCTCTTTTTTACTTTTTATTGATGGGTGATTGGAGAGCATGTTCACTTGCTGATGGAGATGATTCAGTAAAGTGGAAGTTTGATGAGGAGGAGAGAAGAGGGTGTGTAACTGAAGGAACAATTCTTGGGTAAAGGAAAGATGCGTCTCAGAGCACATGTAACTAACTGCCTGTGAACAGGAGTCTGGAGACAGAAGGGGAGGGAAGAACCTGGCTGCAGGCAGATGTGCATGTGGAGGGTGGGAGAGGGGTCGGGATGAGGGACTCCCATGGGTTTTCAAAGGGAATGGGATAGTAGGAAGGAAGCTTGAAGAAAGAGATGAAGAGGTAGATTGGGGAAGAAAGTTAATTCAAGAAACAGAATTGCTGGGTAGTGTTGAGAGCCTACTTGAGGGGTTGAGACTGATTTAGAGTGACACTAATCTATCTGTGTTTTTCCAGTGTAAATATTTTGCTGCTTGGCTGTGGCTATGGAAAAAGAAGAAAACTGGGTTAGAGTCTGACAGGCAGGACAGAGAGAAAAATTCTTACAGGAGAGATTAAAGTGATGGATGGAATTTCAGTGTGATGAGAAGAGTACTCATGGGTAATTAGAAACATCTAGCAACTGTGGTGAGAGGTTTTATGTATATGGTGTGAGGTAAGAGGTCCAGTTGTATTATTTTCAGGAGAAGCAGTTGTGTCCCACTCCTTTATTGAACAGTCCCTCCTTTCTTCACTGACTTGACTTGCTACTGTTGCCATTGGAGAAGGAAATGGCGACCCACTCCAGTGTTCTTGCCTGGAGAATCCCAGGGATGGGGGAGCCTGGTGGCTGCCGTCTATGGGGTCGCACAGAGTCGGACACGACTGAAATGACTTAGCAGTAGCAGTTGCCATATATTAACTTTCCATATAATGCATGGAGCCCTCTTGGCCTGTCCCCATTCTGCTCCTGGATCTCTTTGCCTCATGCTCTGTGGGCACATACTCTCTTACTCTGGGGCAGGCACATGTGAAATAGCTTTCCAGACCTACCACCTGGAATGGAGTTGCTTGGTAAGAGGTAAGTCCATCTTTTGCCATTGTGTGTTCAGTTGCTCCGTGGTGTCTGACTCTGCCACCCCATGGACTATAGTATGCCAGGCTTCTCTGTCCATGGGGTTTCCCAGGCAAGAATACTGGAGTGGGTTGCCATTCCCTTCTCCATGGGATCATCCCAACCCAGGGATCGAACCTGAGTCTCCTGCATTGCAGGCAAATTCTTTACCACTGAGCTATAGCTAATTTGTCTACAAGATGTTTGTAGCATTTTACACTCCTACCAGCAATATGCAAATTTCTGTTTCTCCACATTTCTACAAATATGTGATATTATCAGACTTGCATTTTGGGGAGCGGATTTTGCTGACCATCTCACTACATCATGCTGGAAGTCAGAAGGTTTTATATTTTAATGTAGTTGGATAAATCTGTTTCTTCTCCACTTTTTGTGGCTTTTGCTTTTGTGTCTCTTATTTAAGTCATCTTTCCCAGTGCTGATGCCATAGGAAGTTTATGATACTGTCTTTTAATATGTTTTAAGGTTTTCCTTTCCATAGTTAGGACTTTAAGCCATCTGGAATTTATTTTTGTGTAAGTTGTGAGCTAAGTAAGGATTGAATTTTGTTTTTCCATGTTGACAACTAGTGTTCTCTGCACTTTCATGTGGACCCACATATATAGCTCTCTATTCTCTTCCATTGGTCTGTTTATCCCTGTACAAGCATACCCCAGAGATATTGTGGATTTGGTTCCAAACCACAAAAGTAAAGCAAGTATTGAAATAAGGCAAGCCATACAGATTCATTGGTTTTCTAGTACATGTAAAACTTATACTTACATTATAGTGTAGTCGTTAAGTCTGAAGTAGCATTATGTCTTAAAAAAAAAAAGGAAAAAAGCTCAATACTTTAAAAATACTTTATTGCTAAAAAAAGAAATGCTTGTCATCATCTAAGCCTTCAGGGAATTGTAATCTTTGCAGTAGTAACATCAAAGATCATTCATCACAGATCGCCATAACAGATACAATAACTTGAAAAAGTTTGAAATATTGCAGAAATTACCAAAATGTAACACAGAGACATGAAGTGAGCAAATGTTGTTGGGAAAATGACACCAATTGACTTGTTTAATACAAGGCTGCCACAAACTTTCAATTTGTAAAAAAAAACGAACAAAAAATGCAGTTATCTGCAAAACGAAATAAAACAGGTATATACCAACATCATATTTTAATTACTGGACCTTTATGATAAATCCAAATGTTGAAAAGTCCCACACACCTTGTTCTTTAGGAATGTATTGACTATTCTTGGCTTTTTCCTCTTCCAAATGAGTTCTAGAATCAAATTGCCAGGTCCTACCAAAAGAAATTTTGTTAGAATTTTGATAGGATATGCCTGTAATTTATGGGCTTCCCTGGTAGCTCAGCGGAGAAGGCAATGGCACCCCACTCCAGTAGAGTCGGACACGACTGAGCAACTTCACTTTCACTTTTCACTTTCATGCATTGGAGAAGGAAATGGCAACCCACTCCAGTATTCTTGCCTGGAGAATCCCAGGGATGGGGGAGCCTGGTGGGCTGCTGTCTATGGGGTTGCACAGAGTTGGACACGACTGAAGCGACTTAGCAGCAGCAGCAGCTGGTAGCTCAGCTGGTAAAGAATCGCCTGCAATGCAGGAGACCCCAGTTCGATTCCTGGGTCAGAAGGATTCCCTGGAGAAAGGATAGGCTACCCATTCCAGTATTCAGGGGCTTCTCTACTGGCTCAGACTGTAAAGAATCTGCCTGCAATGTAGGAGACCTGGGTTTGATCCCTGAGTTGGGAAGATCCCCTGAAGAAGGGCATGGCAACCCACTCCAGTATTCTTGCCTGGAGAATCTCCTTGGACAGAGGAGCCTGGTGGGCTACAGTCCATGGGGCCGCAAAGAGTCAGGCATGAGCCACTAAGCATAGCTCACAACATGTAATTTATAGATCAATTTGGGGTAAAAGCTTTACAGTATTGAACATTCCTACCCATTAATATGACTTCTCTTTATTTAGGTTACTTTTTTATAACTTTTAATGAAGTTCATTTCCACAGGGATTTTTTCTTTTTAAAAATTTGGTCCTATATAACTTTTAGTTATAATTGCTATCATAAATAAATCTATTTTTAAAATTATGTTCATTTGTAAAATGGAGTGCTATTGATTTTTTTATATATCCATGCATATAGTTTTTTGGGTCCCGTTTTCTGCCTATTTTTTTTTTTATCAATTTTATCAATTTTATATTTTCTTTAAATATTACTCCTTTGCTCTGGATTTACGGACAAAGTTATCCATAATGTACACTTCGTATTTCTTTTAATCATTCACATCTGTAATAATACCCTTTTCTCTTACTAATGTTTTAGATTTTTATTTCTTTTTTCCTCTTTTTTTTTGCTGAAGTATTTTTTACTTACATTTTTCAAATAGCCGTATTTTTCCTTCACTTATTTTTCTGCTGCTTTTTGCTTAAATTTCACTAGTTTTAGCTCATATCTTTCCCTTCTTACAGTGTAATTCTTTAAACAAAAACACTTTCTTTACTGTCATGTATGAGCCAGAAGTTTCTGTCTTACTGCTCAAGGCCTGTCTCACGAGAATGATCACATGACATTTCTGAATCATCTTTAGTGACTGTTCTGGATGTCCCCGCATGTCCATGTTTGGAAACTGAATGTCTCAGTTCGGTGTGGGCTCAGGAGCCATTTCCTTCTGCTCCATTTGTGTGTTTCTTCTGTGTTTGGTCTGGGTCATTTCTCCTCATATGTCGCTGCTGGGAATCTCATTAAAGAAATAAGAACTTTGAGAATGACAGGTCCAGCTGATCATCTAAGATGGCAGATTCCCAAATTTAACTTAAGCATTTCTTTATTATCAAGAATTAATATTCTTGATAATAGAATGGAAAATTCTGTTTTAAATAATACTCTAATTAATCTACCCAATGCTTCATGGTTCTATTGATTTCTCAGAGTGTGGTTAGCAATGACCCTAGGTTTATAACTGGCAGGTATGAGTGAAAAAGCCCTGTTCTAAGCAATTAATAATCGTTTATAACATTTTCATTGTATTTATTCTGATTAACTTCAAACCCTACTAGTTATATAGACAGAAAAAGTTATTTTGATAAAATATGTGAATATACATGATAAACCAATCTCTCAGCTTTTTGTCCAAACTATATTTATGTATAATTTGCACTCAGTTTCCTGGGACCCAGGATTGCATTCTGCTCCACTGCAGGTCTTGTATATGGTCATGCCATGTATACAGGTGGTGCTCCATAAAGGTTATGTTGATGGATTGTACCTGCAGTTTACCTTCCCTGTAGAATCCACCTTACAGGTATGGCAACACTCGGTGTATTCACCTGGTAGATAGCAGGTCTGTATCAAGTCTGGGTGTCTTAGCAGTCAGCAGCTTTAAGTGTTTAATGAAGAATTTATATAAAACGGGGAGTAGTGATTTAAAGGCAGAATTCAAGGCCTTAAAATAAATGTTTATACTCTTTGCAGTCTAGTTTATTATTCATTTTTCAAATATTTGTTGTTGTTATATTTCTTACTGGAGGAAAACAGAATGTACTTCTAGGGTACTTTGCTTCGCTTCTGCCATAATCATAATCACACCATAATCACAGTGAGAACTCAAGACTGCTTGCTTGTATGCCAGATACTGTGCTGAGAACTTTTCATATATTTCCCTTTTTTCCCTCTCAGTGGTCTTATGAGGTCAGACTTTATCATCTCCATTTTTAGAATGATGAATCTGAGGCACCGAGTAATTAAGTAACCTCCCCACTACAGCTTACTCTTACAGCAGCAGGTCTGCCTGATGCCCAAGCCTGCTTTCATTAACGACCACATTATGTTTTCTTACAGTTTAGGGTGCAGTCTGGAATGAAGGAAAGAAATCTTATTAAAAGATGGCAAAAAGAACCAATGTAACTATCATTCAACCAAAAATACAATCCTGTGTGTTGAAATCTTGGATATTAGGATTTTGGAAAGTTGATGTAAGTGAGCATCCTCCAGTCCTGTTAGACTACTTTTGAATATTGAAGCAGGCTTCAGCAGAAGAACTGTTGGCATTTTTATTATCTTACATTGACATTTCAAACATTCTGATTGTTTGACTCACAGATTTTGCCCTGTCTAGAGGCCAGCGTGTGCTCAGTTGCTCAGTTGTGTCCAGCTCTTTGTGACACTGTGGGCTGTAGCCTACGAGGCTCCACTATCCGTGGGATTTCCCAGGCAGGAATACTGGAGTGGGTTGCCATATCCTACTCCAGGGATCTTCCCGACCCAGGGATGAAACTCCCATCTCTTGCGTCTCCTGCACTGGCAGGCAGATTCTTTACCACTGAGCCACCTGAGAAGCCCATAGAGGCCATTAGTGATCGTTATTAAGGAAACTGTCGAAGGATCTCACAAGTATGTTTGGATTTCACAGGCCACCATTTTTACATCAGAAAGGCACACAGAGTCATCTTTAATGTTAAAATACATGTGATCTGGACATAAAACACGACATAAAAGAATATCAGGCTTTGGTCTTTAAATGTATACCCCAGGCAGAGCACCGGCCTGTGCATGTGGAGCTCAGGAACTTTCTCTCTGCTAGGAACTCCAAAGAAATGATTTACTCTCTGAGCCTCAGTGAGGAAGCTGTAAAGTGACACTGTAAATTAGTCCTGTTTCCTGCACTTCTTCATGATTCATTATTCCATCAAAGTATGATTCTGGATTGGCTGGCTGTTTTTCCATAAGGATGTTACTTAGGAGAAATGTAGAAAACATAGAGAAAGATAAGCTGGAACCTACAACAGAGTTTTCTCCTTTTTTTTTAAGTAGGCTTGCAAGGTGCCTTCTACTTGGTTTAAGATAGCCTTTCATCCTGGGGTTTTAGACAATAATGTATCCAGTGGTGACAGTTATCCAGGAATGGTTTCAGGAATTTAAAAAGTGTAATGGGGTACTCTGCTTCTCAGTTCATGTTCCTGTGCACATTGAATTTTGTATGTATTCATTCAGCATTTACTAAGGGCCTACCACGTAGATGTTATTTTTCAAGAAAACTGTATTTCTCCCTGTATACTTTAGTTGAATTGTATTGTCAGACTCCACCTGAAACCATTCTGTTCTCATAGGCTCTCATCCGTGTAAACTGCGGAGTAATATGAAGTGAAGTGATGCTTTTGAGATGCTGAACGGCTTTTTTGCTCTCTTTAGTGGGTGGTTCAGTTGCATTGTGGTTTACCAAGATGCAGTTAGAAATGTTTACCGAGAATTTGACTAGCTAATTACTGACAGTAATCTCATGAACTCATGATCAATCAGTACACATTCTTTTTCTATAAAAGCTGAATTCTTCTTGCTGAGTCATTTTAAAGTTAAAACAGGCTTCTTGACGTTACAATATAATATTCACTATGATTGGAAAAGTGTGTTGAACATTCATTATGTACCAAGTTATTCTGTGTTCTTGATGCATTAACTCCTCTTATTTTCACAACCCAGTGAAGTAAGTTCTGTTACCCCATTTCACAGATGAGGGAAGTGAAGCGTGGAGACAGACACACGTGGGGTGTCTTGCCAGTGCCACACAGCTGGTAGGTGACAGTGCCAGGTCGCCAAAGCCCACACTCTTAACCATCTGAAAATTGCCCAGCTGCAACCGTGTAAGGTATTTTTATAAAGAAAGGCTCTCTTGTTGTCACCGAATAACAAGGAGGATGACAGTAAAAATGAAGTGTGTGTGTGTGTGTGTGCTCACTCACTGAGTCGTATTCAACTCTTTGCAATCCCATGGACTGTAGCCCGCCAGGCTCCTCTGTAAAGTAGATAGAAGATCATCCCTTTAGTAAAAAAATTATTTTAAGAAAGTTTGCCTGAAATGTAAAATCAGTCCTGCAGTTAGCAATTGCTTTTTGTCATTGTTGTTGCTTCGTTTTTGGTTTTTCTAGAAGAGCTTCCTACTGCCTCTCTCCCAGAAGTGTCAGTCTCCCCTTAGAGCATCTGTCTCATCTCTTACCTGTCAGCTGTCTTTCTTAGTGGAGATGTTCCTCCTGGACCCTCCACTCAGTGACTTCACTCAGAACTTGTTGCTCTCCAGGCCGCCTTACTCCCTGCCAGCAGCCTGCTTGCTGTCTCTGAAGGTGTCCCTGAAATCTAACGGTACCCAATTGTCTGTTCTCATGTGAGGCTGGGGTCTGGGTGTGGAGAGGGGACAGGCTCCTGTGGGAGTGGACTGCACGGCAGAAGATGGAGTTGGGGCAGGGCCGTATCTTCTGGGGGTTGCGTCTCCAGATGTGATGCAGCAAGAACGCAGGGACCTGGGACATACTCTTGACATCTTTGACCTGCATCTGATCCTTGAGAAACAGCCAGACAAATCCAGATCAGGGGGCATTATTACAAGATACCTGGACTCTTCAAAAACATCTGTTGTGGAAGACCAAAAACTTTTTAAAAACAGACAGTGGAGCTGTTCCTTATTAGAGGAGATTACATAGGCAGGAAGCCACACACAGTGTGTGATCGTTCTTCCGGTCCTGGACTTGTAAAAAATGCTATTAAAGTGCAATTTTTAACTACTTGGGGGACTTTGAATATGAGATGAAATAGATAATCATTGTATGAAGGTTAGTTCCTTGGGTGTGGTAATGGTGTGATGAATATGTAGGAAATTGCTGAAATATCTAGGAGTGAGGTATGATGTTGCAACTTACTCTGAAGTAGTTCAGCCAGAAAAAAAAAGTTTGTTTTTTAAAAGTTTATTTATTTGTGTTTCTCACCACACAAAACATACACACTGTACCTGTAGCTCACTTTCTCTATAAAGATAGATACCACACCGCCTGCCTACCTACCTGTTGGTTGAGAGAATGGGTGCACATGAACAAATGTGGCAAAAATGTTAACAATTTTGAATCCAGATAAAGACTATCTAAAGTTTTCTGTAGATTAGGATATGTCAGAATGAAGTTGGGGTGGAGACTTGACCTAGCATTTTTGTTATGGTGAGTCATATGGCTCTTCCCCTCAAGATCAATTCCGAGATTAAAACTGTTTCTAACTTGTGGTAACACACATTTATGAAGGAAGTCAAAGCACAACTTACTCTTTAAAGTGTAGAAGAGTTAGTGCTCGCTTTGGCAACAAATACATTAAAATGTAGAAGAATTAAAAGATGAGATACTGATTCTAAGAAATATATTTTCACATTTTAATAACTGAAATCAGAATATGATTTTACAAAATTTCACACCTAGTACTGTGTTGTAGTTTAATTAGCATTTCTTTTTTACTTGTGTTTTAGTGACACATTGAATTGTGATGTGTCTTATAATCAACAGTGTTCTTGGAATATAGTATTTAGCAGAAAACCTGATATCTGGACATAATAGAACTTAAAGATGGGAACATTGTATGTTTGGCTCTTCCCTTAATGGTGAATCCTGATAGCAGAGGCTGGTACCCAAAAGATGCTTGTGTGTGAAAGTGTTAGTCACTCAGTCATGTTTGACTCTTTGCAACCCCATGGACTGTAGCCCTCCAGGCTCCTCTGTCTGTGGAATTTTCCAGGCAAGAATACTGGAGTGGGTTGCCATTCCCTTTGCCAGAGATTGAACCTGGGTCTCCTGCATTGCAGGCAGATTATTTACTATCTGAGCCAAAAGTAAATGAATGGGGTGTGTTGATTTCAAATGTGTTACTTGATTTTTGCAACTTTTTACCATAAAATAATGAGTGACATTGTTGATTAATGATGATTTCCTGAGTATTGGACTTCATCCAGATTTGTTGTGAAACTTATCATTAAGCTAAAATTGTTGGTTAAATTTCATTTTTTATATCCATTTGTAACTGATGGAGTCTTGTTGTTAAATTGAAACCTCTGGTATCCGTTTTTGATGTACATTTCAGTAGTTCTGGCTTTCCTGAGTTTTGGGTCATTCCAGTGAATAAATAATGTGATTTTCTAGATAATGAAATGGATACTAAAGGGAGTTCTGGCATCAAACTTAAGATCAAGGAAAAGATGAGTGCATTTTTTTTTCTAATTGAGAGAAAATGGGCATGCTGAGAGGGTGTTGGATTGCTGATCATTAACACTTTGATGTGTATGTGTATAAATACCTATCTGTATACTTATATGTATTTGTATAGTGTGCGTGTGAGATGTATATATGTTGACATTCTCTGTATCTGTGAACTTCTGGGGATTATTTTATTTACTCAAAAACATTAGTGTTTACTTGTCAGAGTTGGACAATGAAGGACAAAAAATGATTCAGAATTCAGTGAATCAGTTGAAACACGATGGTTATAGGGTCACTTTCTTTATAACCCCTATCTCATATATATATATACAACAGGAGCTCCCACCTACCCTGAAGGGTAAAGAGAATCAGCTTCTACGGAAAGCAACTTTCTGCTGAGTTTTCTGAAGAAAGATGAAGAGTTAACTATGGTAAATGGGGAACTGGATAGAAAGATGGAGAGACAGTATAGGATGAAGGAAAAGCCAGAACAAAGGCCTTGTGGCTGGAAAAAATGATGAGGCTTCCTGCTTTTGCTCGGGGGGTGGTTGGGGACGGGGGGTGGGGTAGGTACAGAGACCCGAGTTGTAACCAGGGCCCAGCTCCCCAAAGGCTTGTCAGCCCCAATATCAGGCAGGCATCACCGACTCGATGGACAAGAGTTTGGGTGAACTCCGGGAGTTGGTGATGGACAGGGAGGCCTGGCGTGCTACAATTCATGGGGTCACAAAGAGTCGGACACGACTAAGCAACTGAACTGAACTGATGAGGGCTTTCAGCAGGGAACCAAGGCATGAAAGTCCCATTCTACAACAGCCACAGTGGTGATCTCCTTAGCATTATAGACATGGGCAGGGATTTCAGAGGTTGGTGAATACTTGGAGGTCAGTTAGGAGCTGTTGCAGCAGCCCAGGTAGGAGGTTGTGATGTCGTAGACTGAGGCGGTGGCAATGGGAATAGAGAGAAGTAGGCACATTAGAGTGATGCAGAGAGTAGATGAACTGGATGCTTGACTCCATCCTTAGATTCGTTGAATGTGGCAGGTGAATACAGAACAAGAAGACTAGAATGACATCTGAGCTTCTGGCTTGAGGACGTGGAGAGATGGTGTGAATCCTGGAGAAGGGCTGAGGGGGTAGGAAGACATGATTTCTGTTTTGGATGTGCTGAATTTGAGAACTTTGTGAGACTTACAAGTGCTGATTTTCTAAAGGCTCTAAGATGAATGGGTCGGGGGCTCAGAAGAGAGACTGGGATATGGTGAGGGAGTTAGAAAGATAGCTTTAGAGAGAACATGTGCCCCTGGAGGGAGCTGGAGGAAGAAGGAAAGCTTGGGAGCATAGATCAAGATAATGACTCAATGGAAGATTAAAATGAATATTTAAAAAGTAAAGCCATTCATTGGTTTGGAAAGTAAACACAGTTTTGTAGCTTCAAATAGTATTCCTGTGGGGCCAAAGATACAGCAGATGCCCCTGTCAAGTACAGCAAGGACCTCTCATGGCTGATGGGGGACATGTGCCTGGGACAGCACCCGCCTTGTGCCGGGTGCTGGATCTTGGGGTTAGGAAGGAGCTGGGGAAGGAAAGGGAGTGGTTAATTAAATGCAGTTGAAATAAAAGGCTATTCCAGGCTGCTTCCATGTCCTGGGTATTGTAAACAGTGCTGCAGTGAACAGTGGGGTGCATATGTCTCTTCAAATTATAGTTTTCCCCGGTTATATTGGAGAAGGCAATGGCACCCCACTCCAGTGTTCTTGCCTGGAGAATCCCATAGACAAAGAAGCCTGGTAGGCTACAGTCCATGGGGTCGCAAAGAGTTGGACACGACTGAGCGACTTCACTCACTCACTCCGGTTATATGGGATTGCTGGATCACATGGTAGTTCTGGTTTTGGTTTTTCAAGGAACCTCCATGGTTTGCCACTGTTTGTGGTTGTGCCAGTTTACATTTCCACCAATAATGTAGCAGGGTTCCTTTTTCTCCACACCCGCTCCAGCATTTATTATTTGTAGACTTTGATGATGGCCATTTTGACCAGAGTGAAGTAATACCTCATTATGGTTTTTATTTGCATTTCTCTCATAGTTAGCAACGTTGAGCATTAGGAAGCAGCTTAAATGTCCATTGACAGAGGAGTGGATAAAGAAAATGTGAGATAGATATGTAATAGAACATTACTCGACCATAAAAAGGAATGAAATAATGCTGTTTGCAGAAACATAGATGGACCTAGAGATTAAGGGAAGTCAGACAGAGAAAGACAAATACTATATAATATTGCTTATATGTGGAATTAAAAAGATACATATGAACTTTTTTATAAAACAGAAATAGACCCACAGACATAACAAAATAATTGTTACCAAAGGGGAAAGGGAGGGCAGAGGCATAAATTAGGAGATCCAGATTCATATATACACACTACTGTGTATAAAATAGGTAAGCAACAAGGGCCTACTGTACAGCGCGGGGAACTCTACTTAATATCTTGTAATAACCTATAAGGGAGAGAATCTGAAAAAGAATATATATGTGTGTATACACACTCATGCACACATATGTAGGTATGTGTAACTGAGTCACTGTGTTGCATATCTGAAACTAACATGACATTGTAAATCAACTATGCTTCAATTTTTTCTTTTAAAAGCTATTCTAAGTATCACAGGTGTTTAAGGAGGTAATTAGAGATTCAGACTTTTTTTTTCTTGTGAAGTAGTCAGTAACCATTATTTTGATGCAAGAGAAGACCACAGATAATCCAGCAAGGCACAGTTAGCTTGTACGCAAGAGTTCCCCAGCAGGGAGCTTGACAGGCATTCAGAGGGCTTACTCTCTCTGGAAGAGGCTGAGGACTGACGTCGCGCACCTCATTTACCAGGGTGTTTGCACTAGGAAGGTGGCCTAATCAGAACAAATGGAAATGTCAGGAACTTTCTAGTCTTCTGGTTACGGGGTCAGTGCCTCAAATTACTTCTCTTTACTTGATTTGAAAGGGTTTCGTTGTGACTTGTGACTAGAGTTAATCAGGGGAAAAAACAGTGTTTATATTAAATGTGGGTTTGCATATCACCCTTCCATTTCCTTTCTAAGGAAAAGATTTTTTTAAGTTATTCTTGGTTGAAAAAAATCTCTCCTGCTTTGTCCTCATTTTACAACAGTCTCCTTCACAAAGTGGATTATACTTGGTAAACCTTTTAAGAGCTTCCTCACAGCTGACGTCACTGTTCTGCTCGCAGCAGGTCCGCCAGTAAGTTGTCATCTCAGAGTTCAGTAAATGCCTTTCTTCATGTGCAAGCCTGGCCGTGATACTTCTATTTCCAGAATTCCATTAAAGGCCACTTGTTTTTCTGACGGCTCTACATTCCTAGAATACACAGAGTGGTTTCCCTTCAGATGTTTTAAAATAACATAAAAATCATGGATTTCACCACCAGCCCACGTCAGATTCTGTGACTTTTCCCATTCCTCCTTGAGCATTTTCTTTGTTTCCTGCTGTTTGGAGTTTTATCAGTCTAATAGCAATTTCCCTCTCGGTGTACGGCTCTCAGACACTGGCTGTTAACCTTTGATGCGGAACTCTGTCAAGTGTTTTCTGAATTCCGAGATCACTGCTGCTCCTTTTATTGAAGTTGTCGGTGCTCTCCTCAGCGGGGTTCACCACGTGCTCTGTGAGAATGGCTGTCCGTGCCCGAAAGCGGGCTGCCTATGTCGAATCAAGATGCATTCGACCAGTTATCAAATAAGGGCCCTGGTTTTCAGTGATTGAATGACTATTGGATTGTGAGTCTGCAGTGAAATCCTGGGAAGACAGAGGAAATTAATAACAGGAATTACCTACCACTCAAGAGCAGAGCGAACGTGGGGTTTTAAGATTCCAGAACTGCTTCGTTTCTCATGGCATTTAGACACATGCTAAGATGATGAGATCTGAATAAATAATATTCTTTGCACATTGCCAGCGAGGCCAGTAGAGCAAAAAATTACTGAATGGTATGTATAAACCCTAATATTGTTGTCACTGTCAACATATCACAGTCAGCACAGCTTTGCCCTGTTAGTTCCTGACTGTGTCCCGTCACTGCGTTAAGAACTTTCCACACGTTATCTTGTGTAATTGCCTCAGCAGATACATTTTGAGCATCTGCTATATTCCAGGTACTGTGGTAAGTCCTGGGGGTATTATAGGGCTTCCGTGGTAGCTCAGATGGTAATGAATCTGCCTGGGGATATTATGCTCCATGACCTCTAGGAATTTATAGTTTAGTTAGGAGGTCTGTGCAAGAAAATTAGAAGACCCACTAGAGCAGGATATGGCTGAGTTGCATTAGGCACAAGGACTGACTCCTCTAGCAGGTTCATTTTCCTCCACCAGACGGTATTTCCGTAGAAACATAGTATCGCACAGAATGGATAAGGCACAATGAGGCTTTATTGTCACTTTGACCCAGTGGGAGGAAAGGGATAGGGGGACCCGTAGCCAAAGACGGCTGACAAAGGCTCGCATGGCATCGCTTCCGTGGGCTTTCACAGCAGCTGATGGCTGAAAGGGGCACAGCTGCCAGGACAATTGAGGCCTGTCTCACCTGGTCAAAGGTTGGATGGCACCTGCAGTGGCAGAGTCCTCTGGCACAGAGCAGTATTCTGCCCCGGCGTGGCCCCCATTGCCTTTGCTGTCCTGGGGAGATGGCCATCGTGCTTGTTCTCCAGAAGGAGCCTGGATCCTTACCTAGATGACACATTGGATCTTCAGGAATTCAGGAATGAGGCTAACCAGGCAGACCTGAATCTCTCATCTTTTTCAGACTTGGAGGCGGTAGAAACCAGACACCTCGTGCGTGTCAGGCCTGGCCTTGGTGCCTACATGCAAAGTGCTGTCTGTGTTATCAGGTTGCGTCAGCCAGCTTTATAGAGAGAGCTTTAATTTGGGGGTAAGAGTCAGCCTGATGAGCAAAGGAAAAATCACTCTTGAGTGTCTGCCAGGATGAAGGAGGGCGCCAGTGGGGAGGGGGTTCTCAGGAGCACCTTCCCAAACTCCCTGACCGTAGCAGACAGGCATCGTGGGAGTGCCAAGCAGGGTAACCTGACCTGTTCTAAGCAACATGGCTCCAGACCTGAAAAATAAACCAGGGCGGAGACAGGGACTTGACAGCTGAGGTAGGCACAGCACAGCCTGCTCCAAGAATCAGAAGCATTTCCATTTGCCTAGAAGGAGAGGAGAGAGAGGAGACTGTTAGAAAGCTGTTGTATGTGTGTTTGTATTTGTCTTTCTCTCTATGTTGACATGTGCACTTATAGGTCAGAAGCAATGGTGGGTTGGGACTTCCCTGGTGGTCCAGTGGTTAAGACCTCACCTTCCAGTGCAGAGGATGTGGGAACCATCCTTGGTCTGAGAGCTAAGATCCCACATGCCTGTTGGCCAAAAAACCAAAACATAAAACAGTCAATATTGTAACAAGCTCAATAAAAGGACTAAAAATCGTCCAAAAAAAAAGCAGTGACGGGTAACACTCCTGGCACCTTAGCCTGAATCAAGGGACTGGCTCCAAAACAGTCATTTTATTCACAGCCATAAAAGCACCTGCAGTTTTGTTTTGTTTTGTTTTAAATGTGCTTTCACTAGTTGAATCCGTGAACGTGATTTTGATTAAATCTTGACCCTTCAGTATCGACTTTGTCTTACGCGTGAGGAAATGGAAAGTGCAGATGAAGAACTTGCCTCACCTACTGCAGGATGAGAGTCATCTTGAGAAAAAGCACTGGTGCAGTGTGGGTTTGCATCCTGGCCTCGCCACTCTAAGGGAACAGCATTTGCACTTAAAAGAATAGCATATACACGTGGTTACTCAGATTTGAGTATTTGCCACCTATATCCTAAACAAAAGCCATAGAGAGCTTTTGTTGCCTATGTTAAAATTCAAGCTTTCAAGTAAAAATTAGGATTCGAGAAAACTTGTATCTGCTATCAAGTCTTGATAGTTCCTAATACATAAGACTTCTCTGATGCGTGGGGTGATATTAATAAATACAAATTTTGATACATAACAAATGAGATGTGGAAGAACACATTTGGAAGAGCTGCATAACTCAGTCTTCTCTGGTGGCAGTAGTGATCAAGAACCCACCTGCCAATGCAGGAGACATAAGAGATGTAGGTTCAATCCCTGGATTGGGAAGAACCCCTAAAGGAGGGCATGGTAACCCACTCCAGTATCCTTGCCTGGAGAATCCCATGGACAGAGGAGCCTGGCGGGCTACAGTCCATAGGGTTGCAAAGAGTCGGACGAGACTGAAACCACTTAGCACACATACATATGTATGTACATAGTTTAAAGATCCATTCAAAGTATAGTTAAATCAATGAATTTTTATATGGTAATTCTATTTTTATTTTTTGAGGAATCAATACATACACATACACAATGCCAACCATGGTGTTTGTACCATTTTATATCCCCACCAACAGTGCATAGATGTTCCAATTTCTTTACATCCTTGACAAAATATATATATTTTTTTTGATAATAAACATCCTACTGGTTGTGAGGTAGTATCTCACTGTCTTTTCGGTTTGCATTTCTCTAATGATTTATTATGTTGAACATCTTTTTATATGCTTATTGGTCATTTGTATGTCTTCCTTGAAGAAATGTCTATTCAAGTTTTTTGCTCATTTTTTTTTACCAGGTTGTCTGATTTTTATTGTTGCATGATAGGAATTTTTAATTATTCTGGACTTTAACCCCTTACCAGATATATGATATGCTAGTATTTTCTCCCATTACAAGGCTGCCTTTTTACTCTGTTGATTGTGTACTTGGATGCACAGAAGTTTTAAATTTCGATATGATCCAATTTATCTGTTTTTTTCTTTTGTTTCCTGTGTTTTTATTGTCATGTCCAAAAAAGTATTGCCAAATCCAGTGTCATGAAACGTCTCCCCTCTGTTTTCTTCTAAGAATTTTGTAGTTTTTACTCTTACATTTAGGTCGTTAATCCATTTTGACTGATTTTTTTGTGTGTGGTATAACATAAGGGTTCAGCTGCACTCTTTGCATATTGATAGCCAGTTGTTCAAACCATTGGTTGAAAATACTTTTTTCCCCTCAAATAGGCCAGAAGATTTTAATGTGCCACAGTAAGAAAGGCTCAATGATGTGACTTCAGATTCCTCATTGCAACACATCTTTAAGAAAGGATGAGTTGTCCAGTTTTGGTATTGTATCATAAGAGTGTGGTAATAGTATTGCAGTTACGTAGAGCAAATGTCCCTCTTCATAAAAGGATTCTGAAGTAGATGGGGTGAAATGTCACATTTCAGATGGTTTAGCAGAAGAGAAATATGTATATGTAAAATGAGAGGGCAATGTGATGTATTGTTCAGTTCAGTTCAGTCTCTCAGTCGTGTCCGACTCTTTGTGACCCCATGAATCACAGCATGCCAGGCCTCCCTGTCCATCACCAACTCCTGGAGTTTACCCAATCATTGGTAAATTTAGGTAAAGGGTATACATATAGAGAGATTCACTGTACTATTTTTAAAAACCTTGTTTTAAACATTTACTTTTTTTGAAGTTTTTTCAAAATAAAATGTTGATGAAAAATATAATAGGATAAAAATAAATCTATCAGAGGCTTGGAAAATAAAAATATCTCCTACAATGTAAAACAGAAAGATAAAAATGATGGAAACTAAAAACAAAGTGAGGGAGGAAAAAAAGGCTCAATCTAGGAAGTCTAACATTGAGTAATTGTACATCTTAGCAAACTGGAAGAAAAAGAGTTATCAAAGGAAAAACAGAATAAAATGGGATAAAGTAACCCACAACTAACGAATCTCCAGACTGAAAATACGTACTAGGTGCACAACACAATGATGGAAGGAGAAAGCCACATCAAGGCACAGCATTGTGAAATTCACAAGAGTTGACTGGTTTTCTCCAGGATGGAAAGTCAATATTGAAGGAACGACAGGGCTGAGGATTCTGTTTTCATTTTAAACCTTACAGAAGGACTTGAGGTTTTTGGTTTTATTTTAGACTGTGTATACATGTGTTTCTTAAACAAAAGCAGGAGTTTGTGGTAAAATTAGTTCAAATTTAGGATTTCCAGGCATAAAGAAATGGTAAGACCCAGAGAACGGCCTTCGGAGTGGTGAATGGAGTGAAATCTTCACAATTAATGAGGTCAGAGAATTGAAAGATTAAGGTTCCTTCTGACCCCCAGGTGTGTTGAAATCGCCCACAAAAATGACAGGACTTGAGGTGCCAGACAAATAGTGCCTGGGGTCACTGTCTTCAGTCTGGAGCCTCATGTTCAGTAAGTAGAGATGCTGGGACTCAGCTGTTTCTGTCTGACCTGCAGCTGGATGTCTTGAGTTTTCCTTCACATAAATTAAATTATAAATAATTAAAAATAATTTGAATAGACTATTGTTACTTTGGTGGTACCTATTGCTCATTTCCTTGGTCTTAAATAACCACTAAGAATGTTTGGTGCGGCCCATACAATCTGAGCATATTGTGTGTGCAGGATTTCTAAGCTGCTAGAAAAATGCTACATAAGCCTGTCTATAGTTCTTTATCCTGCAGCACAACTGAGAAGCCATCATAAGGGAAGATAAAGCTCTCAGGTCTTTGGGCATTTGCTCCCTCACCTTCTCATCTCCTTCCTAACGATGGTAGAGGTGGCTCCCAGCCCTGAAGGAAATCCTGTTGGTCACTGTGAGTGCTGCTGATTCCATAGTTGCTGGCTGACTCATTCTGGCCACCAGAAAGGTCATCACAGAGTCCTAAGGTGATTTTTTTTTTTTTGGTTGGTAGGTGGGCTTCTGAGTTGAGATGTCACAGTTTTGCTGTGGTCACCTCCTGTGAAGTCTGTCCACCAGTCTCCACCCCTCCTGCCCTGGAATCCACAGGGTTAAATGCTGCAGTAGTATGCGTGCCTTCGTTGTTCGGTTGCTCAGTCGTGTCCGACTGTGCAACCCCCTGGACTGTAGCACGCCAGGCTTCCCTGTCCTTCACTGTCTCTTGGAGTTTGCTCAAACTCATGTCCATTGTGTCAGTGATGCCATCCAACCATCTCATCCTCTGTCGGTCCCTTCTCCTCCTGCCCTCAATCTTTCCTAGCGTTGGGGTCGGAAGAGACGACTCATTGGAAAAGACGCTGAAGCTGCGTATTCATTTGTGTGTCGTATAGAGCAGCTCTATAAGTGTCAGTATTGTTTTTCAGCCTCGTTAGGGTAGAGAACACATTTTATTGATATCTATATCATCTGCTCTAATTAGAGTACTCAGCATCTAGTGAAAAATGCACATTTTTGGTTAGATGGATGGGTGAATATAAATAAGATAGGCATTTAACTTACATCAATGTTTTAGAGAAATTTTCCTATAGAAGTATTAAATATTATATTTGTTATTCCCAGCTGGTAAGTTTGCCAGACAGTTGAATTCCAAGTCAGAGGTGGTGTGGGGGATACTAGTTAAAGACTCTAGGTTTACTTTTGTCTTTTTTTGTACGTATAGCCAAGTCACTTCTTTTCGTTTTTTTAAAGGGGGAAAAAGATCCCTGGTTTCAAAACTCAAAATCCATATGAATACATCCATGTTGGCTTTCCCTTGGTGGTACAGGTATAATTCTGTGGAACACTGAAATCAAAAACCCAAAGTCAAATAGCTGACTAGAACCTTCATTCAGGCAGGGAGCAGTGTATTCAAAAGAGCCTGTTACGCTCAGAATAGTTATGGTGGTCATTGTTTGAGGCAAAAAAAAGAAAAGCAAAAACTAACACTCTGAGAACTAGTTGTAAAAAAAAAGAGCAAGGCACTAAAACCAGCCGGAGGATGGAGACAGTTTCCTTGGATATTATGTGTCCAGAACCAACTAGGGGCCCACACCTGAAGTCCCTGAAACAGTCCATTCTTTCACTTTGTCAGGGCCTGGGCAGAACTGCTTTTTTCAAATTCTACATAGCTCTGCCTTTCAGAGGTATTACTGTGCTGTATTTTATTTTTTTCACTGAAAAATTTTCACTCTTTCCCGCTCAACTCCTGCCAGGACTGACTTTCCATAGGTTACAGACGTTGAGTCCCTGCTCCTGAAGAATCCTTGCTCTGGACCACTGCTTGTGCCGGGCAGACTGATCCTGGATCCCCGGGTGAGGCTCTGTTCTGGGACCCTGACCTCACAGGTTAGCTGAGCTCCTGCCAGGGAATTGGAAGACACGATATATGGGGTAAGGAAGGAAGGGGTGCTGGGCTGGACTTCCTGAGGACATCTGAAGTTCCTCTCTGCTGCCTTACAGATGCTTTTGGAGGAAGAAGATTGTGATTTGGGGTTCTATCACAGTCATGCAGGTGGGAGCTCCAAGGCCAGGCTCGTGTGGTCAATGTCTGAGGCTGTTACGGAGAGCAGTAAGTCTCACCATCACTCTGTCTTTCCTCAGCACCTCCTGCTTGCAAGTGTCCTGGAGACCAGATCAAGACAGGGACACACATTCCAGGGGTCAGCCTGGGCATGTACCCTCCAGGAGAAGGGGAGGCGTAAGCCATGGCTAAGAAATCAAACTGAGGCCGGTGGTCAGAGGCACCAGAGGTGCTGGGTGTGAAAGACAGGGGTCTGGAGGAGGGGGCTTGGCTGCACAGGCCACTTGTGCCCCTTTGGGAGCCCTGGGTCTGAAGGGAGTAGCCAGGGTCTCTTTCTAGACCTGCAGCCTGCCAGTCATTGCTCTTCACAAATCTTATGGCCTCTAAATTACCAAGTGACTGCACAGGCAGACTGCCTAGCCTATCAGATGAGAAAGAACACAGACTCTGGCCTTGGGAGACATCATTATCACTTCCTCAGGAATTAGAGACACCGCCTGGATAATGTTATCTATTCTCCTCCAACATGTGGGGATGAAGTTACAGTTTGTGTCATTATGAGTTTGCTTTTTATCTGCTTTGCATCCTGCCTTTTGGGCTCAAGCAGAAGTTTTGTACTGCAGAGGCAGAAGGAGATCCAGAAGAGAATTAACCCTTTAGAAGTCCAGGGGGCAGTGTACTTCAAGGGCATAGAAGGCATGGTCAGAGTTAGCAAGGGAGGGCAGGGGCAGACCCACTGTGCAGTTGAGTGCAGTTTCCAAAGTGCAAGAGGCATAAGTGGAAGATGATCTGGGATCAAAGCCTTGGGTGGACTCTTGTCCCTGAGAGTTTGGTGGTTTGATGATGAAGGAAAGACTGGTGGTGGTTTTTGGACAGAGGGGGCAAAAAATGAATTTGTTAGTGAGGTTAATAAGCCAGTTTCGCAGGGTATTAACGTAGCATGAATGAGGCTCGGGGTGAACATTATTGATAATGGGTAGGAAGATGCCAGCAAAAAGCTTAGCTTTATTTATTTTGGTGGTTTTCTCCTGAGGGTTGTATCAGTCTTCTGAACAACAAATAGAGGCCTTATGCAGTGGTAGATTTTTAAGGACTCATTTATAAGGCTTGCTCTAATGTCATTATGATTAAAACTCATAGATTCCAAACTGAGATACACAGGGATGTCTATAGTCTTAAATTAATTGGGATGCAGAACCAGAAAATCTGTCTTGCACTCTCATCCAGGCTCCGGGACCAGGGAACCAGGGAAGCCAGCCGAACTGGGAGTCTGCTGCTGTGAGGCTTGGAACTTGGGTGGGAGGAGGGGTCACGGGTTGGGAGGAGAGTGGCTAGGGGGTTGTGAGCCCTGTGCTGTGACTTTGCCAGGTGCCAGCTGAGTTTGGGTTAGAAAATGATGCTATTTTTTCCTTGAATTCATTTTTGAATGTTAATGACACTCACTAGTTGGACTGGTTTTGCGTGGGAAGTATTTGGAATGTCCATAGATGATAACATGCCCATGGTCATTGCTCTTGTAGAATATCCTCATTCATAGTCTTTCTTCTTCTTCCCAGTCTTCCTCCTGAGTGTGTCCACTGAGGTGAATTTTGTCAAACAATTGCTTCTTGGTTTGTTCTCTTGGTAGGTAGAGGATTCAGATCTATATGTCCCAGAGGGAGCTGAACTTAGAGTCCAGCTGCGTCAAGGGCAGCCTTGGAGGGGGCCACCCCTGGAGTTTGGAGGATGGATATTCACCTTTTTTAAAAAGTGGAACATTTAATATGTACTTTGCATCTGTAAGATATTTAGATATTGAAGGACCCCAAAACAGCATTTTGAGGTACTATGCTTGGTCAGCAGGAGAGAAGGTTATTTGGAAGGGAAGACTTTGAAAGGAGACCTTGAGAATGTTTTGAATGTCACACAGAGGGTGTCCTTTCAGACACTGGCTCCCACCTGTGGAGTATCAGGTAGCTCTGCTCTATGCTGGGGATGGATGGGCTAAGACAGGTCTTACCCTCAGGGATTTCCCAGCCTGGGGAGAAATGGCCAAGGAGATAAACAGTGAAGCTCTGAGTTTATCTCCTCACTTTGATAGAGGAGCTCATGGATGGAGTTGACTGCATGGGGTCAGTAGTCTACCTAATTCTTTTTTTTTTTTACTTAGAAATGCTGGAGGTTTTATTAACTTCTTTCACTTGAAGTCGAATCTTGAAAATTTTGAAGTAATGGTCACACACACAGTTGATTAGTAACCTGAGAAAAGGAGCTATCAGTAATTAATATCTGCCTTTTGCTTAACTTTAAGATGCTGACACATCTCATTTATGAATCTCATGCTTGTGACTATCTATGGTATAGTCTCACGTGGTATTATATGCGATGTCAAGACAGCTCTGTTTCAGTTTGATTTATGAAAACTCAGCACTTGAAATTGTTCTCTTTCTCATCCTTAGAAGTTGCTGAATAGGAAATAATTCTGTAGACTATTAATAATGTGTCTTGCAGGCTAAACCCTTTTCATGGAGCACCGAGGGCTTTGCGAGAGGGCATTCAGGGGTAGATATGCTCCCATACTGATGCTGAAGCAAAGCAACACACAGAGTAGCCAAATGAAGGGAAATGTTGCTGATTGCCTCGTGAGTGAATTTACTTTGGTGCTCTTTTCACACAGCTTTGGGTTCAAATAGCTGGGCAGAAGGAAGCAATACTTGTTTTCTAGATTTAAGACTCATTTAGAGCATTTAATGCTTTTTAAAAGCATCATTAGTGGGCTTCCCTGATGGTACAGTGGTTAACGATCCACCTGCCGGTACAGGGGACACAGGTTTAATCCTTGGTCTGGGAAGATCCCACATGCTGCAGAGCAGCTAAGCCCACACAAGGCAACTACTGACGCCTGTGTGCCCGGAGCCCCTGCTCCACAGCAGGAGAGGCCCAAGCACCACAAGAAGAGCAGCCCCTACTTACCAGAACCAGAGAAAGCCTGTGGGCAGCAATGAAGACCCAGCGTAGCCAAAGATGGATGATGGGTGGATGGATGGATAGATAATTAAAAAAAAAAAACATTAGTTCATGAATCAAGACTAAAGGATTTGATCAGAAAGAAAATAGACCAATTGTTGAAAGTTCACATTAGGTGTTAAACTATACTATTATTTGAAATGAAGTCTACATTTTGGTAGTAGAACACATGAATTAAGGAGCACTTTATTTTCAAAATCAACTGGATCTTAAAGAATCAGTCTTGAAATGTAGCCCAGTTTTACAAATACAGTTTGTAATTGAATTCATGGCTCTTTAATTATACCTGTCAGGTCCGGTCACTGTCACTTGTGGTGTGGAATTTAGGTACCCGAGGTTACTGAGGTTCAGTAAGTGACTTAAGCCTGCAGAGTATGACTGCGCGGTAATAGCATTGCAGTGGCTTATAGAAATCATGCGGTTTTGTTTTGTAGTCACGTTTCACGTTGTTATGATGCTGTGGAATACACGTCACATTTGTCCTAATGTTATAATTTTATTTTTTACATTTATTCTTAATTGAAGGACAGTTGCTTTACAGTATTGTGTTGTTTTCTGATAATTTTATTTTTACATGGGAAATACATGTCAACACTACTCAGGAACTTGCTTCATCTGGCTTATGTTTTGCAGAGGTGTCACCTCTCAACTTCCAAAGTAGCATTGAATTTTACACTTCCTGTTTAACAGCATTGTAGAAAAATTAAAACCAACCAAACAGAAACCTTGTTTACAGTGGCTAGTGCATTTGTGTTTTATGTAGCCATGAAATCATTCATCTTTTATTTGGTTCAGACTATGTGTGTGGGTGTGGAGGGGTCAGTTCTTAACTGGTGGTGGGGTGCTGTGTGCTGTGTTTAGTCACTCAGTCATGTTCAGCTCTTTGTGACCTCATGGACTGTAGCCCGCCAGGCTCCTCTGTACATGGAGATTCTCAAGCCAAGAATACTGGAGTGGGTTGCCATGCCCTCCTCCAGGGTATCTTCCCAACCCAGAGATCGAACCCAGGTCTCCTGCATTGCAGGCGGATTCTTTACCATCTGAGCCACCAGGGAAGCCCCTGAACACTGGAATGGGTAGCCTATCCCTTCTCCAGGGAATTTTCCCGACCCAGGAATCAAACTGGGATCTCCTGCATTGCCGGCGGATTCTTACCAGCTGAGCTACCAGGGAAGCCCTGGTGGTACAGCGGGGGCTGTTCAAAGTCTTGGAGTAATACTGGATTGCTTTTGTTTGTTGTGGTGTTATTTGTTAAAGTTCTTTTCTGTTTTATTTCCTGCTTTATAAGGCAGTTATGGAGTTACCCTGTGCTCAATCTTCTTCTCTTGATTCATTCCCAAGTTTATTATAACAGTATATTAAACTACTTGTTCAGCAGAGGATGAACTCGCATAGTTGAATATTCAGGCAGGACTGTTAATTGTAAAATACACATAATCATACCCAAAAAGGCATAGGCTGTTTCATGCCGCAAAGCATAGTAGCTTCTAAATGTGGATATTTCATGTGATTTGTAAAATTTTTGTCAAATGTTTAATTCTCTGTCTTAGCTGCAGTGCCTGAGTCTGCATACATTTGATGCTAGTTTTTCAATGAATACTGTTAGGCAGTTATAAACCAATTGTAAATTGCATTCATTTTCATCTCATTCAGAGGGAAGAAAGGAATAAAACTCTGCAGGGAGGGGCCATGTTCAGACTCCACTGTGCTCAGAATTCATGACATCGGGGCTCAGTGTTGTGGCTCCTCTGAAAAGCTAATTCAGTTTCTTTAGGCATCGACTTACCCAGCAGACAGTTGGCTCCCTGCCATAAGCTGTTGACAGTTATTGCTTCTCCTGAGGCTGATTAGCATGCAGTGTTACAATGTCCCGAAGAATCATTTTGCTTACCTATATAATAATTTAAGGGTTTAATCATTTCCAAACATGTCCTAAGTTATTCAGTCCTTTGTCAGCATCTCATTTCAGCTCTAGAAGTTGTTTGTTTGTTTTTTTTTTTAAGCATCTGCTGTAGGTATAATAGCGTGTTAATACATTAAGAAAAGTGTTCCAAATAGGTGGTTATTTCTAGTAATAGAATTCTTTCCATTCTTTTGCTGCTTTATAGTTTCACATACACCTCACTTGATGGCGATAACGAAATCTAAGCAGTGTATCTTCTTCCCTTTTTGCAGATGAGGCAAATGAGGCCTGGAGAGGGTGATGGGTTTGATCAGATCCACAGAGCATGTATGTGCTGTAGGTCAGCCTGTGACCCAGCAAGTCCTTCCACACCAGTAAACTGACCAGATTCGATTGGTGCTGTGTCGTTATGGGAAGAGGAGGATATTCCTGGCTTTGGAGAGAATGTGTCTAGCCTGGCCAGGGCTCCACTGGCTGCTGCCACTCTGAGTGACAGCTGAGGCCCGGATCATTCCTCCTTGCCCCACCCCCCAGCCCTGCTGCCTCAGGAAAGCCTTTCACACGTGCCATTTCTGACATTTGTATTAAAGGAAACACTTGATAATCTTTGATTCTGCTCCACGCTGAAAGCTAGACATATATTTCACTACAGGAAAAACAAAATGAAAAGCATGTAATAGAAAAAAGGCAATTTATACATTTTATCATCGCCTAACCTTTGAGGCTTGAACATTCTGGCAGCCATCTCTCTGTTCTCCTTTATTGTCGCTGTTCTGGTCTAATGTGGAGGCATTTCCTCTTGGTAGGCTTCCCTCTCTCCCTTCGGCATGCCCTTTACATCCCCGTCTTGCATGTCTTTCAGGGAACACTATTGGTGTTCTCAAGCCCTTGCTCAGCTAGCTAATAAAGGGCTCCTGCTTATTAAGGGTCATTTGTCCGGCAAGCACTTGGCTGAGCAGGTCTCAGAGGGCATCTCATATAATTCCTTCTAGCCACCACATCACTTGGTGTTCTAATGCATCCCCATTTTGTATTCCCACCCCCCTCCAAAAAAAAGAGTGTTGTGAAGAAACCTGCTCAGTATCACACAGCTAGCAAGTGACAAAGCTGGGATTCACCTGTTCTGTCTGCCACCAGAGCCGGTGGTCTGATAACACAGACTGACGGTGTCCCTGCCTGTGGCCGGTTCAGCAGCTGTGTGCTCTTATTATTTTGTGGGACATCTCCTTTCACAGAATGTAATCTGGGCTGTTTGTTTTAATAGCTAGCTGATTTTGCATTTGAGTTTTTTGTTGTTGCTGGCTTAATAGCTACCTGATTTTGCACTTAAAGATTTTCTCCTATTCTGATTGTCAAAATTAGTCTAGTGTTTAAAACATAAGCCAAGAATTTCATTTTCTTCTTATTTATACCTTTATGGTTGCAGAGCAGAGAAGTTTGCTTAGGTGGATCTTGTGTAACAAAAATGATTGGTTGTTGGAACCCACATTGCTGCTTTTCTTAATTATTGCCCATTTGGACATATTTGAGGACTGCATAGAAACCTTCTGTTGAATAGAAGTTTGTGTTTTGTGACAAATTTTAAGGCTAATTTACTACTGCCTACTCTTGTACCTCCTAGAAGTTTTCCTTTATTTTTTCCCCAGAGATGGAAATGTTATTCTGCATTGTGGGTAATACATTCTGAAAATCAGATGTGTGTGTGTTTATTGGTTTGTGTATGTGTGAGAGAGAGAGAGAGAGGGAAGAGAGGGCAGGGAGAGAAAAGAAGAAAGAGGAGGAGGAAGAAGAAGGAGAAGAGAAAGGGGAAGAAGAGTTAGGGGGAGAGGGAGGTAGATAGGACTTGATTTGCCAGAAAGATTATAGACTCAGCTACCAAAAGCTGTTGGTCTGAAGCCGTATCTGTAGTATACAGTATGATTCACACACAGAAAATGTGGTCACAATTAAATGTGATGAGAGTTTAGTTCTCAAGGATGACATATATGAAGAGGGTGGTTATGTCATGCTGTGAGCGTATAAAGCAGCTGACAACATTCTTGTGCTGCTTTTGCCTGGACTTTATAGGATGCCTGGTCCTTAACACTTTCTTGAGCATGACTAGGTTGATGATCCTCTTTTCCCTTTACCTTCTTTACTAATAGTAATCAGATTCCTAAGAAGTGAAAGTATCTTCAGACACAAGCCATTTGGTGTATCCTTGTCTCTTAATTCTTCATAGACTTTTTTCATTAATGTTAACTTTGCCCAAAGTTAAAAACTGTTTTCAACTCAAGTTCAACATTCTAGCTGTTTCCAGTGTCCAGGCCCCTTTTGTCATCCTTTTCCTCCCCCAATAGCTACTAGATGATCTGTTTTGCCCCTTAGTGCCCAGCTCCCACAGCTGTCTCTCACCTTCTGCAGCCACCTCTCCATCATCTGGAAGCAGCCTGCAGCAGTCAGGATCGGCAAGGAAGCCACTCAGGGGTCTGGGAGCTGCCAGATGCTACAAGGGGATCCTTAGCCCTACTCGCAGGGCTCATTTGTTGTTTTTAGACTCTTCTGAGCTGACTGATTATTCCAATAGATGGGAGAAATTACACTGCGATTGGCAAACTAAAGAGTGACCCGACTCAACTTCGTTTAATCCAGCTTCATTCATTTGTCTATTTCTGTGTCCTAGTACCCTGCCCTCTTCCTCTTCAGGTGTGAGACCACTGACATCCTCACAGAAAGTGCCCCTTGTTGTGTCTTTAAGGGACAGAGGCTCTTTAAAAAAGCTTGGGTTGAAAAACCTGCTGCATAAAAGATCACTTACGGGTTCTGCTAATGCTTTTCATTGCTCTGTCAATGCTCTATCAATCGGGAATCCGATTGTAAGCAGTCCAGGTAAACGGTGAACCAGCGCAGACACGGAGAACTTGTCTATTTCACCAAACATGTTTCTGACCTGCAGGCTGCAGACACTCAGCGGCAGCCTGTTCCTTGCATCTGATCTCTTCACAAGGCAGTGGATGAAGGGTACCTGCAGATGTGTTCCTGATGCTGGCCGTCTGTGATGGAGCAGCGTCACCAGCGCTGGGGCAACGGCGGTGGGCCACGCACCTGCAATGATGGTTTCATTCTCTGCAGCTCGGAAGGCAGATTAATTTCATTTGTGCACAGGCACACAGGCAGGGAAGTGTTCTACCGTTTGACACACAGATGACAGTCTGGCTGGAAGCTAGCAATTGGGGGGGAAATAGCTGAAAACAAAATGATAGTTTTGAAGGCAACATAGTTACAAGACCCAGTATGTACCTATCATTTTCTTCTGAAAATCAAAATTTTCACCATGGAAAAAGCACCCAGAAACCAAGCAGTGCCCTCCCTGTGTTTTAGCACTTATGTAACAGTTTGTATAGAAGGACACTGTTGTATGTATGGTTGGTTAATTTTGCCAAAAACCATGAGATGAAACAATTAGTATGTTTGCTCTTTTTGATTTGAAAATGTTAAGAGGATCTCAGTGTAAAGTAGGGGTGGGGGAGGGTGAAACCTGCAGAAGGGGGCAGTCACAGCTTGGTGGGAGCATCACTTGAAAATCCAGCTCTCTGCATGAATAATTGGTAGAGAGCCACCACCAAGCTCCGGAGGAGCTAACGGAGGGGCATGAAGTGGGAACTAGGAAGGAGAAGACATCCCCAAGTAGTGCCAACCTCAGGGACTGAAACCCAGAACCCTATAAGGACAAACAGCTGCGCAGTTGAACTTAACACAGATATTACACTTACTCACAGTTTTCAGAAATTCGTAAGTGCTGTGAAGGTGATGAGAGACACATCACCTGGTTGATGAGATGGACAAACAGCTAAGCCCCGTGCGCCATCAGGGCAGACAGACACAGCTACCCTCACTCTGGGAGCTGAGCTGTTTGGCAGACTGCACCTGAGACTGTCTGCCCCTAAAGCAAACACACACCATGTGGGAGACTTCATTTAGGCAGCTGAGGAGGAAGGCTGTTTAAGGAGCTCAGCCTCTCTCAGATTCTGAAAGGAATGGCTCAGGTGACTAGTTGAAGGAGTGACGAGCAGGTGGAGGTGAGGTGACCAGAGAGGGTCACATGAAGGATATGGAGAGGTGGGTTCCTGGCCCCAACCCTGAGGTGTTGGCAGCAGATGCTAAAGGTTTGCCTGGTAACTGTTGAAGCGAAAATCAGAAATAAGCACACTTTTCTCCAGTGTCCCAGCCTCCACCTAACCACGATGCTCAGGGATAATCATTTCATTTTATAAAACAAACCATAGAAGCCTCCTGTTTGCCTAACCTGGGGTCTAAAAGTGTCTGTAGCTGCCAGGATAGCAGGGTCTTACACCTTCAGTGACACTGAAGTGCAAACCCAGGGTTGCCAGAGACACTGGCATTGAGAAGTCTCCCGCCTTTTTCTTTTCTGTAGATGAGCAAAGGAAAATGTTACGCAAGGACACCTTCAGCTGTTCAAACATCAGTGATGAGTGATTCTGTACAGATGAGTTTTATAAGTAGCTGGTGGTGTAAGATTCCCATTTTATTTAATCTTTTGGGTTATTATGTTATTATTATATTGGGTTATTATATATTATTATCCCTCAACACATAGTTCATATTTGTTGTGCTTACTTCCCTTTTATGAAAGAGGGGTGACCGTGCCCAGCAAATAGAATTGTGACAAGCTCAGCGAACACATCCCAGTAGTGCGTGGCTGCCAGAGGAAGAACACGGTGAAGTTTAACTCCGCCTCTTCCCTCCCACAAAGAGAACACAGAGCCCTTGGGGCTGACTGCAGTAACAGTTATTTGTGTTAGGGTATATTCTCTCTAGGCATAATGGCCGTAGGCCACTGTCCTTTTTTAGTTTAGGACTGCTTTTGAATTTTTCTGCCTCCTCAAGTTTTTTAAAAAATAAAAGTTAACTGAGCTCCTGCTGTGTTATGCTAGGAGCTTTTATCTGTGTCAACTCATTTAATTTTCATGTAAAGGTATCCCCCTTCATTGGTTTTCATATGTATGGCTTAAAATTAAATACATTTTGTAGCTGTGATACATTTTTCCAGTTCCCGCAGTCGTTTTGCTTGATAAAGATCGGAGACAGCAAAGATTTAGTTCTCTTAATTCCTCTAAGGTAGATCTCTCTCATGTCATTATTGAAAGTATTGGAAATGCTAGGTAACGCCAGCATTGAATGGCACTTTAGAAGGTAAGAGTAACAACATCTCATATATTGAGTAGGTGGTTACCACATGCCAGGCACTGTTCAAAACTCGTTATTTATTTATTTCAATTAAAACAGCTCTATTTGACTTAAAGATGAACTCTGTCCACAAGAAAAGATGTGCTAATGTCATACTACGCCTTAAAATGAAAAATATTTTTATCAAAGAATGTAAAAAGATTTTGTTTTGAGGGAAGACCACTCTTTTTAGTTCATAATGCTGACATAAAAGGGCAGGGAACAGAGCTAGCCTTAGTCCTGTGGAGGAGAAAGTGGGGTGCTCTCTGGGCAGATGCTGTCCCTGGGCTGCCAGGCGTGGTTACAGGATGGTGCTTTGGTGCAAAGTAGGAAAAAGCCTCCTTTTCTCACAGTCCATCACCAGGGTGTGAGGCCAGAGAACCAAGCTGACTTTCAACCAGGCTGACTTTGAACCCCTTGTGTGTGAGACACAGCTTGGCTTTACTCTACAGGGCAGCTCTGGGGGATGGGTATTTGTATAGAGAGTGGACGGTGGGCGGGGGAAGGAGTGGATGGCACGCGGGGAGGAGGCTGCAAAGATGTCCATGGAGAAGGGGCAGGGAGTGAATCCAGGACAAAACAGGCAAATGATACATTGTTTGCTGGTTCCGGGTCTAAGGACTTTGAAAATGGGAGCAGGGAAGAATGGCTGTGCCTACTTCTGCTCAGGGCATGTAAGGCAATTTTGTTCCTGAAGTGACCCTTGATGCCATGACCTCATTCATCTCCAGAGGCTATGGGCAAAACCCACCAGGGGGACTCTGCAAACTCCAGGAAAGTTAGGCTGCTCTTAACCACCTCCTGCCTCCAGAACAGTTTTTCTTTCTTTAGCTTAACTTCCTTCCCTGGTCATTTTTTTTAATGGCAGCGTTTAAACACAGAGTTTAGTCCGAGGGGGCAGAGCTTATTCCTCAACTCCCAAGGCTTTCAGGGAGCATGGAAATAAGAGACATTGGAGGGCTGGGATGAAATGTGGTGGCTCTTTGACATTCTCCCCCTTGGTCATAGGTGGGTTCTCTTGAACAAACTGATTCCCTGCTACTGAATTTTCCTCAGCCCAGAGGTTGTGAGAGTTGTCCTTGGCCTTTGAAGAACAGCCGGGTCTATCCCTGCAAGAACCCCGCATATTACTCTCTTCCCCCTGTGGATTGCAGATGTTCGGAGAAAGGCCACAGCTGTGGGTTGGATGCAGTCCTAATAATAGGAAAGCAAAATACGGAAGCAAATACGGGTTGGATGCGGAGAAAGGAAAATCTAGTTGTAAAAGAGCCGATGTGTAAAAGGATACACATCTTGATTATTTCTTTTCATACTAGAAAATACTCGATCATTTATTCTTAGCTTCATTGAGAGCCAGATGCAGATTTTAATACCACATGTGGTAACTTTCTAAAATTACAGAAGGGTGCCAGAAATCACAGGAGTTTTTTTTCTTTTTTCATTTTTCACGTTCAGAAATAAACTCAAATTTCACCAGTCTGTTTGCTGCAGTTCTAGAAGATTAATTTGTGTGTGATTCACATAATACCTGTTTTCCTCCTCCCAACCCCCGTTTTGGCAAATGGAAATGTGTAAGGATGCTGAGATCAACATACTTCACAGCGCGTTTCTGAGGGAAAATAAATGACTTCGTGGTCTGAAAAGTAATGGGGCAATACAAATTGGTCTTATGTGGAAATACGAATGAACATGGCTTTTAAAAGGAGAGAAGAATTCCGAGGAGGTTCTGGTTTAGAACGCATGCCAGGTTCAGAAGTATCCGAAATAATACCTGGATGGTTTGGATTCCATTTGAATGGGCTGGTTTCACGCAGAGGGCTCCATGTTTGGTTGTAGGAATAGTACTTGGCTTTGGTAAAATGATTTAATATTGCTCTCAGACATGGAGACTTGTGAGTTAGACTCAGGGAAAAACACGGTCTTTGCTTGGGCACCCATTTACTTAATCTATCCCAAATCTCATATCCCAGCAAGGGGTGACCGTGGCTGGTGTGCTCTGCAGTATTTGTTAAGTTTGGGTTTCCTTACTAGGCAAGTCCACTGCTATCTTGCCCTCTAGTGGCTTTTTAAAAGCTCCTTAATAGTTCACTCTGAAACTTAGCTGGTAAAATTGTGGCTCTTGAGAAAAGGGTCATCTGTTCAAAGTTCATTAAGGACAGAATTCCTACAACGGAATATGATATGTTTTCTATCTTTCCTTTTAGAAACTGAGCTCATGGATGAGTTCCACTCACTCTGCTGCTGCTAAGTCACTTCAGTTGTGTCCGACTCTGTGTGACCCCATAGACGGCAGCCCACCAGGCTCCCCCGTCCCTGGGATTCTCCAGGGAAGAACACTGGAGTGGGTTGCCATTTCCTTCTCCAGTGCATGAAAGTGAAAAGTGAAAGTGAAGTCGCTCAGTAGTGTCCGACCCTCAGCGACCCCATGGACTGCAGCCTACCAGGCTCCTCTGTCCATGGGATTTTCCAGGCAGGAGTACTGGAGTGGGGTGCCATTGCCTTCTCCGTCCACTCACTCTAGTTCGTCAGAATTTTGTTTTCATTGTTAATCCGTGAACACAAGTCAAAACTTTCGTGGTATATTTTATGTGTAACAGAGAAGGTTTTGCTACCTTTGTGCAGGGTTTCTCATCTTCTGTTTTGAGAAGGTAAGCTTTTCTTCACTGGACTTGGGAGACTTGGAAAACATCAACATGTAAAGCTATAGTTGGATCAAAATGTAAAGACCTGGTTGCATGTCTTTTCCTCTGTCTGCTCCTCTGGGTCCCCTCATGTTCTGTACACAGTCCTGTCCCAGAGGAGTCGTGCTGCCCATCCATTGATTGTTTCTCCCTTGGTGCTCTGCATAATTTGGAGGTCTCAGGCTGTGAGATACCTGTGTGTCTTTGGTGTATGTGTCCCCAGAGCCTACCGTAATGCAGGGTGCTTTGTACACAGAAAGTGGGTAAGCACATGGACCCACATGTGTGTGATCAGTCCTTGGTAAAGACGACCAGAGAGAACAGAGTCTGACCTGGGAAACGGGGAAAGGGTTCCGAGCAGCTATATGAAATTGAGCTCTGGAGAGCCAGGCTGAGTTGGGCATCGGGCCAGTGTTAGGAGAGCAGTTTTGAAGCAAGGCAGAGGGGCTGGTTTCTCCAGAAATCTGGGTATCTGAGAATTCCAACTGAGCACTGAGCGAGAGAGGAAGGTAAAAGAAAAAAAAGAAGAAAAAGTGACAGTGACCCCAAGGCTCTTAAGAGCTAGAGGAGCAAGTGCAGATTAGAAAGAACCCTCACAGGAGGCCTCTGTGTGCTGAGCCCTTCCTGGAATTCCATGGATGGGGGAGGGTGCCACCGTTGACCTGGACTGGACGTGCTTTCAGATGGGGGCCTGTGCTGGTATATAAGGCATCGTGTCCTGGGCTGTGCTCCTGTGGATGTGCAGGGGAGCTGCAGTGAAGGAAGACAGGGGCCTTGGGCCCGGCCAGCAGTATTCCGTCTGCAGGAGAACCCTAGTCTACTGTGGGTCTTCTCCATTATATTTTTCTTGTCCTAGAGGAGCATGGGGGGAAATCTGGCCAGAAAAGCCTTCTGACTTGGGGCAGCCCCCAAAACTGCTTCCCCACAACTGCCCTTCCATGGTTGCCGACTTCCCCAGGGTGAGGAGAGGGGGGACTCCTTACTCTACTGATCCCCATTCTGGTGTTTAGGATCCATTATCATGTGGAAATGCAGCCCAGGATTGCTGCTCTCCATCTATGTGATGGGACCCCTCTGTCCACAAGACTCTCTGGATTCCAGTTATCAGGGGTAAAGAGGTGCCCTGTTAATTCCTCATTGTGCTTTTTTCCCTAAGCCACTTGGATGGATTTTGAGGCTTTCCTGGTGGCTCAGATGGTAAAGAATCTGCCTGCAGTGCTGGAGATCCAAGTTCGATCCCTGGGTCGGGAAGATCCCCTGGAGAAGGGAATGGCAACCCACTTCAGTATTCTTGCCTGGAGAATTCATGGACAGAGGAGCCTGGCGGGCTACAGTCCATGGCGTCACAAGAGGCAGACATAACTGAAGTGACTAACACTGGATGGATTTCAGACCAAATTTCTAAATAAATACACAGAGAATTAAATATCCCTACAATTCTGTTGATTTCACATGCTTGTACCCAAATTACTTGAATTCCTGGCTTACTCCTCCTTCCAGACATAGATGTATTGACACTTGGGTTAAGGTGACAGTTATTTGTGAGCTATTAAAACTTCCTGAATGGACCTTTTCATTCATTTTATTGGAGAAAAAAATCACGCTTTGGGGCTATGTTACAAAGGAATGGTGTTCTGTTTTATTTGCTTAGGCATAAGTTGTAAAATTCTAGGGTACATTGACTAGTATTTAGTGAACTTTATATCTTTAACCAGCACTTAAATGACCATGTTTTGTGAAAATCAACTTTTGCAGAACAGACACTTTAGGAGGGATTATTCACACTACAAAATGACTTTTTGCTATTAGTTATTATGAAATAACTTGCCATAGTGTTATTTTAAGTAGAAGGCCCCCAGGACTCTAAAATGAATTTTCTGTATAAAAACTTAAATGTCTGTGGAAATTTTCAGGTCTGTGACTGTTAAATAATGAAAATGTACCACTTGTCATTAGTTATATTTTATTTTTTTTAATTTGTCTTGCAGAGATTTCAGAGATGTACCAATCTGGCATTTTTCTTATACCTTTCTTCTTCTATATTAAAATTATTACCAAATTCTTCTTTCTACTTCCTCAGCAGTGGGACCAGGCAAGGTAGCTGTTTGTGTGGGAAAGAAGTGGGTGTAGACCATGGTGATGCAGCTGGGGTGAAGAGCGTGTCATCTTAGGAGGGCAGCCCAGCACTTCTGTCAGAGCCTGAGGGAGGCAGCCGCATGGGAGGAGGGGGCACGGCTGCGACCTAAGGAGGGCAGCCTGGTGTGGGGTGTTGGATCCTAGGGGTGAGATGGGACCGGGGTGGTGTGGCGTATGGCAGTATTAACCTGTTTGATGCCCAAATAGAATGAGGAGTGTTCCCCACCGGGATCAGTGTCAGCAGTGAGATGAAATACATGTAAGAAGTTGGACCAAATACGTTAAGTTCATCCAGGAAAATGGAAGCCAGATTTTTTACTTCTGAGAAGGGAAAATTATGGGAAGGGAGAAAACTAGAATAAATGCTGTGGTGCCAGGTTGAAATTGGATGGATTTCTATAAACTTGGACGTACAGAAATGCAGAGGACAGGCCTCTCGTTTCAGTGCAGTCCCCAGGGATGTTCACTGACAGCCCGAGGGAAGCAGCACTCCAGTGGCACTGAGCACTCCTAGGCTAGAGATCTTAGTCGCTATATCCCATTCTTCTCTGAAAGGAACCAGGACTCCTTGGGGAAATGGTCCAAGCCCAGGGCCTGAGGAGGGCAGGTACAAGGTGAGCCCCAATGCTATGTTGTGTGAAAAAGTAAGGAAGGGCTCAAAACATGGTGAAGACATGTCAGAGGGACTCGGGAGTTACTCCTTTCGTATCACCTCTTGACAGAAAGTTGATGCTGTAGCAAATGAGTTGTTAACTGCTCCAGAAGTAGTTAATAAGACCACAATGTTAAGAAAAAAATAGTAACCATGACAAATATAGTGTCAGAACATCTCTCTCCACATTCGGACACTTTTGACCAAAATCTTTAAAAACACATGTTTTTCTTAGAGGGAGACAGAAATCTTATTGTGATCGCTCAGTGTATGTGGTCTGCTCTTCTCGGCAGTGCTGTGGTAACTTTTGATAGGACCTTACCGCTTTAGGATTTGTTACACAGTCGTCGCCTGTTCTAAGGGGACTTTTCCCAAAATAAACCATCCTATATGAGCTGAGAGATAACGTGGATGTTTGCTTTTGTTTCCCAGCCGTGGATCATTTCCTGTGTTCACTGAATGAAATACTAGAGAGTTCTTAAATGTTTGTTCTGACCTTCCTGTCTCCTTTCTTGTACAGAATCCTCTGAACAGCATCAGTACACCCGTTGATGATTATCTTGGCCTTTGTGGTGGCCAAAAACAGGTCAAGATTGCAGGGATGGTTGCTGTGTTGTGATTGGGACTTTTCTGATGCCAGAAGAAACATCCTAGGGCTTTCTAGGTGGCTCAGTGATGTGGACTTGATCGCCAGGTCAGGAAGATCCCCTGGAGAAGGGCAGGGCAACCCACTACAGTATTCTTTCCTGGAGAATCCCATGGACAGAGGAGCCTGGCGGGCAACAGTCCACAGGGTCACAAAGAGTTGGACATGACTGAAGCGACTGAGGTCGCAAGAAACATCCTAGAACTAGGTCAGGTGGGGTTGACTGGGGACAAGGAGCTGTAAAGTCACCACTGAGAGTTCTTGGGGGAGTTTAGGGCAGCTGGGCCTCTCCTGTTCTTGCTTATTGTCTTTGTGAATCTACTCTGGTCTCCTTTCTCCCTCCATCTCTCTGCCATGTAGGTTCTCTGGTCTCCTTTCTCCCTCCATCTCTCTGCCATGTAGGTTCTCTGGTCTCCTTTCTCCCTCTATCTCTCTGCTGTGTAGGTTCTCCACTCTTGTGCCTTCAGCCTGGAGCTGGTCCCTGTTGTCTTCTGAAACCCCGCTTCACCTTGCCAGCTCTCATCTTCTCTCTGTGCTGAGGGGCAGTGTGTCTGTGTGTCACTTCGATGCCTTTTCAGAGCCAGGCCTAGAGCCACTGGGCAACCTGTGAACTGACTGCTCCAGACTCAGGCTGCCGGCCCTGCCGTGGTCACTTGTGTACAGGGCCTGGCCGTGTCAGAATCGTGCAGCCTGAGCCTCCCCACTCGGCATGCAGTGAGATAAGCAGGACCTGTTCATGGAGAGTCATGGCAGATCTAAATCTTGCAGTGTTATGAAAGGGTGGAGGATGAATGTTTTCATTTCTAATGCATGAACATCTCCCCTGCAGAAGAGAGCCATCTGCACAGTTTTCTAGTTGGCTCATCCCATCCTGCTTTTAAACCACAGAGGAGACGCTGAAGGGAGAGGCATTTATGCATACTTTCAGGTGAAAGGCATATCCTGTTTCTGGATGCTGGGGTTAGGTCTCTGTGTGCGCATGTGTGTGTGTGTGCTGCTTTTAATTCACGTGGATTAGTTTTATGACTATAGGAATCAAATTCTGGAAGTAGTTTAACTTCTGGAATTTGCTTTTGCATTTGTTTTGGTGCTAGTGGGACTCTACTCCCTCATGCCTCTTTGTCTGCATTTTCCTAGATATTTGGTGGGATATTGGAAGAGGTTGCATTAGGAGCTTCTAGCTGCATAACCTTGTTTTAACTTGACTGAACATTTGACAGGTTCAAAGCTCCAGTTTAGCATCTGTTCCCAGGTGTATTGCATCAGTCTAATAAACCTACTTCTATTCATCCCTCTGACTCATCACCATCCACTTTTGAGGGTTAGTAGTGTTTGGACCGTGGCAAACCTTCCCAAAGAAGGAACCATATGAGGCACCGCCAGGGTCCTGAACTTCCAGCAGCACCAGGTATCTTTTTATGGGGTCATTGAAACCAGTGGAACGAGAATGCTGCTGTCCTTGGATGACTTTACCTGACACACGTTCTATAGATGCACATTAGCATTAAAGTCGAGAGCGAAGGAAAGAGCATTGGGTAATGGAGAGTCCACTTTAAACTTGAGTTAACCTCTCTGTTTTACAGTGAAATTTCCCAGTGTTTGGTTTTGTTTTAGTTCCACATTCCATTAGCTGAAGACTCTGACTTGGAACCCATACCAGTGACCATTTCCCACTTTTTCCTCGATTGCCTTTGACAGTAAAAGTGGCAAATGAGTTTAGCGTGAGGATGAGAATTTCCAAGTGGCAGCAGCTGCTGCAGAATTCAGGTATCACTCTAACATGTTTTGTATTTGTTGTAATTTTTTCTTAACTCTTTTGTCAGTTTTAATAGAATCAGTTTCTAAGTTTGACCACTTCTGCCTATGCTGGGATGTTTCAGAATAAGCATACTTGTTGATTTAAAATACACGTTCAGGACTTCACTGGTGGTCCAGTGACTGAGACCTTGCCTTCCAATGCAGGGGGTGGGGGTTCGATCCTTGGTCAGGGAGCTAAGAGCCTACATGCCTTGTGGCTGAAAAAAACCAAACCCTAAAACAGAAGCAATATTGTAACAAATTCAATAAAGACTAAAACTGGTCCACTTAAAAAAGGTAAAACACGTGTATACAGGCCTGTATAGACAAGAACTTACACAGCCTTGTTCTAGCAACTCTTTGTATAGAAATAAGCTAGTCTAATGATTACCAGGAAGAGACTTTGATGCTCAGGTTTTGATTATGCTGTAAGTATTAACTTTTACAGCAGTTCTAATAGATGCTTTTGAAGAATGAATGAGACTCAGCCTATGCAGAATCCTGGCCAGCTTAGAGTATCGTGTATATGGTGGTACATGTTTATACATGTCTTCTGCTTCAATTCTGTTTTTGACAAATGCAGTAGCTAAAGCTTTTGTAATTCTGATTCTCTGTTGTCTTTGCTAGCTCTTAACTCATGGTGTCTGTGTGTGTTGTTGGAGTTTTTTTGTTTTGTTTTGTTTTTTTGAGTTTTCACTGTGAGTTCATAATCCTTGGATTCTCTCTGTGGGAATTTTCTGCCATCAGAGTTGAGGGTGAATTTCCCAAGAGAGCAATTGCCTTTGCTTCTCCCAGATGAATGGAGTCCTCTCCAACCCTCAGAATTCCTGGAAACTCAGCTCTCAGCTTGAGGTGTTTTGGAGCTCAAGTTATTTCTGCCACAAATTTGTATAAAGCCTGATTTGTGGTTCTGAATTCTTGGAGGTACAGGAATCTCCTCTCTTCACTTAGCACCAAGATTTGAGGCAGGCAATTGTCTTTGTAGTTCTGAAGTATCAGTTTACTTCTAGCAAACACTGAGGGTGTGCTCCTCTGGTTTGTCCCAAAAGATGTTCCTTCTGGGAGGTTTTTGTTTTGTTTTTCCCTGCCTCTAGCACCACTGTGAGACTGTGAAAGCAAAAGCGGAAGTCCACCCAGACCAGCATTTGTGCCCAAGATAGAAACCACTTCTAGTCTCTTCCTTGTGCGTGTGTGTGTGCTCAGATGCTTAGTTGAGTCCAAATCTTTGCAGCCCGTGGAATTTTCCAGGCAAGAGTACTGGAGTGGAGTGTCATTTCCTATTCCAAGAGATCTTTCTGACTCAGGGATCGAACAGGCGACGCTTGAGTCTCCTGCTTTCACTTAATCTTTGGCTTCCAATATGCCTTACTAACCAATCAGGTCATATCTAGCTATTTTTTAATGCTTTCCCCAGTATTTTGGGGTTTCAGTGTGAAAATCACTCAGAGCAATGACTTGGACAAACCGCTGGAAATGGATAAAGCTCTCAGTTGTTTCTTAATACTGCTTTGAACCTTTCTCAGTTTCACCGGTGTATTTGCCACTGGGGGACCTGACATCCGTTTTATAGAATCTTGTCAGACAGGCATCCAGACCCCACTTTAACATTCATCGCTCACCGCTTGTTTAGAATCCCATTCCATTCAGACAGGTCTGATGTTTAGATCCTTTTTTCTTCCACAAAACTAAATTCTAGCTCTCTTTAATTCTCCCGTTGCTTAATATTCTGCTCCTTGAAGCAAGACAAGGTAAATCTCCCTTTTTCATGTGGCATGATCTGAGATCTGCATCCCCAAACATCAGGATTGTTGATATCTCTACTTGGGATCTAGTTTGTCAGCTCCTCAGGCATTGCATATTCAGAACTGTATCAGATATTCTCAGGATCGCCTGATCATGGGTGGACTCCTAGCCACTCTCTGTGGCTTTCTTTAGTAGCTCTATCACCAGATTCATTCCGATTGACTCAGCTAATGATCAGTTCTTCCCTCCCCACTCTCGCTTCCTCCTGCTCCTCACCCTGATCTTTTTCATGCAAACTGTTTTCAGCCAGATCTTATTTATCCTGAAAGATTGGATAATGTGCACTTTAAAAAGGTAATTCCTTTTGGAATGGCCATAGTAAATAAACCCTGATATTATTTTATTTATCTTAAGAATAATTTCCTTGAATGGAAAATAATCTAGGAAACAAAAATTCTTCAGTTGTTGGTTTAAAACCCTAGCACATTGACTTGATATGTCGCCAGTCAATTCTGTCTGTAGAAGTTATTCACTTATAATTAATAACTAAATCCACTGAATTAATAATATGCCTCTTGCAGTTACAGTGACTCTTAAAAAATATTTTACAGAGGAGTTTCATTTACTATCCTTAATTTAAAGGAAGAGATTAAAGTTCTTAAAATTTCATTTTATCCAATGTATGATGTCAATTACTATTTTATAGTGACTGCATTAATTAGATTTCTGCTGATTTTGGCCTTCTAGTACATAATATAACAAAAAATCTATTACTTATAATTTAGGTTCTTGTCATAAATATTTTTAGAACACTGTGCCAGCAGGGGTGGTAGCCGTTAAAGATGTTCCAGTTTTTAATCCATCTCTACAGTTATTTTGCTCTTCTCGAAATAAAACCTTGATCCATCTTTTTTCTGTTGTGATTTCCTGACTTTTGACTGTGAGGCTTGTTAGTTTTGTGTAGATTGACCGTGGTTAAATGTCTGACAAGATACCTTCTAAATTTCAGACAATCAATTTGGGGTCTAATTAATCAGTTATTAAGCTGATTCATGAAACTAATTATACAGGGACATGCAGCATGTGTCTGAAAGCCAACCATGGCAGTTTCAGTGCCTGGGAACATGTTTGACAAAGATGTTAACCAGGAGGATTTGTGGGTTACAGTTATTTTAAGGAAATACCTTTGCTAGGAAAGGATTTGTTCGGTGAACTAGGAAGAGAAAATCCTTGCCTAGAGATGAGAGATTAGAAAAGCAACTATTTAGGAAGGTAGCTGAAAGCTTCCTTCCAAGTGATTAAAGCAACTCAAGCAATAAATTAAGCGTGCTTCATTGTTAATGGTGAAAAATGTTTTCTCATTGATTTTGGTTGGAAGCATGAATTAACGCTAAATCGTATCACCTATTTTTTGAAGAGGACTTTTTATGCTATCATGTGTTAGTCACCTGGGGATTTTATCTTAAAGTAGAAAATCCTCTTAATAAAAGGGCTAAAATAATGAAAACTTGGCAATGTTATTAAACCACAAGTGATAGTTACTGCTCACCGTGGTCTGTATAGTTTCAGAATTGCACAACAGTTGCCTTAATCAGTTTTAGATAATCTAGAAAAGAAGCAATATTCATATGTTCTTTCTTTGGAATTGAGAATAGGGAAATAGTCTTCAAGAAGAGAGTATCTTAGAATAGCTGCCATTTTAGAATTCTTGATCACCTTACAGGAGAAAGCCTGACTTAGGTCTTACTCCTATGTGACAGGTGAGAACTGACTTTTTAAAGAGCAAACAGGAATGTGGTAATGCCCTCTTTGGTTAAGCATGCTCTAGACTTTTACTTTTAAACCTGCCTTTGTTATACTAATAGCATTCTCTTCTCCCTTGATTTCCACAAGAGCTCTGAGAGGCAGAATAAGCATTACATTTACCCTGTGTGTACACACACACACATGCACACGTGACCGTATTGCAGCTCCTTTTAACAAATGAAGAAACCAAGATTCAGCCAAGTGAAAGACTTGAGTAGTTGTACAGAGTTTGTAGACTGGAGTCCAGGTCTTCTGAGTTCAGTGCTCCGTAGATGGGGCCCCCACGCCCCCACTGTCCCCTCCCCCAACTCTGTATGTACCGCCCAACTCTGTACGTACCTGTGGAGAGAAACTACCCTGGTTTGCACCTGTGCTTTGGGAAGCCCTATAGAAGAGCAAATGGAGCACAGAGCTCAGAGTGAGTCACGCTGGGCCCCTGAGGAAATGGATGACATTGAGCAAGTCCCCAACTCCACATTTCTTTATCTGTCATCAACTCTTGGTCCCATTTCTTAATAGAAATGACAAGGAGGATGGATCGTGTGGAATAGACAATGCAAGAACTAATCCACCAGGAGCAGAATGAGGTGGGGTTTAGAGATGAAGACCTAGATTCAGACTCTAGTCCTAGAGCTGGGGAACTGGCAGTGGCAGCAAGTCTCCTGACCCCTCTGAATGACCAATTTCTCATTCTTACCATTGGGCCAGATCGTGAAGGCTTTATATAAGCTATGATAATGATTTGGAAAATTATTTCAAGGGCAGTGAGATGCCACAAAAGTAGTTTAAGCAGGGGTGTGATGTCAAATTTGCATTTTAGGAATGTCATTCTAGGTGCTGTGCAGAGGGCAAGACTTGAACTGGGGAGGTCTGTTAGAGTAATCCAGTGGTGAAATAATGGAGAGAAGTGGATGGGTCACAGAGATGTAAAGGAGGTGAAATTGACCAGCTCAGTAATTGTCCAGGTATGTTAGGGTAAGGGGGAGATTGGAGACAAGGATGGTGCTGAAAGTGTGGACAAGGTTGTTACTGGTATTAGCAAGAAGAGTTTCATTGGCATTATGGGAGTGGGTGCCACATTTTAGAGAACTGATGAGTGAGGGGTTAATGAAGTCTTAGAATGCAAGAAGATTACTCTTTGTGGTTGCCTTCAAGATCTTAGTATAGAGTGATAAGCAGATGGAGATGAGGGTCAAGATAAAGTTAAGACAGGCAAGTCCTAAGCATGAGTTTGAATGCCAACTCAAGAAGGCAGCCAAGGAGAAAGGGAGAAGCTACAGATTGGGGCGTGCTGGGCAAATTTTCATTACTGACCTTTGTGGTTGGGAACTGTGCCCTCCTTGGGCTTCCTATGGATGATCTCTCTGAACATGTGTAGTAGCATCATTTATACTACGCATCTGTCCTATGAAATTCTTCTCTAGATTATAACATACCCTACTTGCCAGATGGTTTTGTAGTTCTTTTCTCTATTTTAAGCTCTCTTTATTTTTTGGTCATGCCATGCAGCTTGTGGGATCTTAGTTCCCCAACCAGGGATCAAACCTGAGTCCCTGACAGTGAAAGTGTGGAGTCCTAACCACTGGACTGCAAGAAGACTACTGAAGTCCCTGTAGTTATTTTTCTTAAAACCATGTATTTATAGTTTAAATTTTTTTAAAAAGTAATGTAAAACATGTGCCTGTTCTGTAGCAGCAGGAAAAATCTCTTTATTCCAGGACAGAGCAGGGCACAAGGACAGGGTGGTAAGAAGTCTTCCATCCCACAGCACAGGAGCCATTTCTGGGCACAAGATTTGGGCTGTGGGATGTGTACAGTCAGGGGCATCTCAGAGTGTCTGGTGAAGCTGAGTAGTCAACCTTTTTTTTAGGGAGGAAATACTGGTATTTGGAGTTTAAGAGTTGCTGGAGAAGGATTGCTTGTAGAGAGTCTAGAGGCCTCTTCGGAGAAGAGGGACTAAGTCCATCCTTTGCCCCCTGACACTCAAAGTCACAGAAGTATGTCAGGATGTGATGGTGACCACAGCCCGTCATCAGGGTCCACTTGGGTAGTGATCATGGCCCCTAATCATTATGGGGAGGAATGTATCCGGCTAGAGGAAAGGCCCCTGGTCTTTTTGGAAGTGTTTGCTAAGAGCAGGAAAATGGTACCTTATTGAAAATTGGGGATCAAGTGAATGCTCACATGCTGAATAGTAAGATCTTCTGTTGTCTTCCTTCTCTCGGTTTCTAAAACAGTAGAAGTGAGACCAGTAACATCAGCCAGGAAATCTGAGGATTCTTCTCTGAGGAAACCTACCAGACCTAGAGAAAAAGACCTACCAGCTGCCAAGTTTCAGAATTCTGTCCCCTTCAACAAAACAGATGAGACTCTTGATTACTCAGAGCTGGGCCTATAAGAAAGAAAGAACTAATAACTAAGTATTTGGTAACCAGAGGCTAAAGCAGCTTTCAGTGATAGTAAGATCAAGGTGAAGGTAGAACAGTGAGGAGGAAAAGAAAAAACACTTGGGAACCAATCAGTCAACTTATGAGTCCAACCCTTAACTAACGTGAGTTCCAGAAAACAGTAGTGGGGAGAAAACTACAAAGAAATGATTCAGGAAAATGCATGTGCCTCCAGATTAAACGGGCCCAGCAGGCACAGACAAACCTTGTTCTTTCGTTCCAGTTGAGCAACTGCTCTATGACAGAAATATGGAAGAAAAGAAATATATTCATTGTATATATATATATGAAGTCTATAAATATTTATACTCATATACTATAGACCCAGCTGTGGATATTATGTAGATAGTCATAACCATGACAGTGAATATTTAATAAAAAATTACTTTATATTAGCAAGATGAACGAGGGAAATCTGGCTGAGAAAGTTAAAGGCTCATCTTGCAAAATAGGAAGTCAAAACTAACATGTAACTGAAAACCGAGAGAGAGTACCTCGGTAGGTCATGTCACACTGAACCAACTGGCCGAGAAAGCCTGTGGAATTTCCACCCTGGTGTGACTTGAGACAGGATGGAAAGCAATCTTTCAAGCCTTTGCTGATGACTTCTATGACCGGATTTTGTCTCTGGGGTAGGTGGGGCGGCTTTATCGTAGTGAGATTCCTCAAGGAGCTATGCAAGCTTCTTAGGGCAGGCTTGTTTAACATACCCTTTCTAAGGAATACTCTTGGGTTACAAGGACTGCATCAGTGCATTCATCTTATTCTGACAAGCCCTGATCTCTGCAAGTTTCTTTTCTCCTATTTGAGAAGGAACATATTATGGGGAAAATACAGGCTCTGGAGTTGGACTGCCTGGTCCCACATCCTGGTTCTTTGTGACCTTGGGCAAGTGAAGACACACCCAAGTTTCCCCATCTATAAAACAGTGATGATAATACTGCCTCCTTCCTAAAGTGATTGTGAAAAGTGAATCAGTTAATATATTAAATAGGTAAAATCTTTCAACTAGTGTATGGCACATAGCATACAGTTGTACGTTATTTTATATTAATAGTTTTTTATTTAGTTAACTTTTTTATTTTCTGCTATTACACTGTTGTCTTCTTTATTCAGTTCACAAAAATGGACCAGTAATTTAGAAGCAATTCATTGAAAAATGAAAGGAGTGACAGAAATAGGAATGAAATACCACAGCTCAGAATAACATCATAAACATCAATAGCGACCAGAAACCCAGTGTAATTATAGAATGTGAATCTGCCAGGTTGATAGTTTTACTCAAATGACAGAAAAAGAAAAATTGTGAGCAGAAAGGAGCACAATGACTGTCTGAAAATTGAATTTTACTTGGCAGATCATTTTTTTGTCCACAGTCTCCAGTGCTTTCTCTGTTATGAAACTTTGTCAAATAGCGACATGAAACGCTCAACACTTTTGAGTCATTTTCAGGCAAAGTACAGTGGCCTTTCCTAGTAAGCCAGTTGTGTCTTCCCAGATCAAGTATACAATACTGTTTTCAGGGTGAAATTGATGAATGTTGTCGCTAAGGGCCCAGAATAGAATACCTCGGAGGCATGGTTCAGAATTCCATTCGTCATAGCCAAGGCAGATTTGCCGAGGAGTCTGCAACATCAGCCTCAAAGCTGATGGCAAATATACTCGAGAAAGAGGGACAAGCTTTTGGCGAAATCACTATATCAATTGCTGCTGTTGCCTGTCACATAACGTCAGTGGTACGGGAAAGTCATCTTGTGTGTGGGGGTGAATATTTTACTTTATAGCTTGTTGAAATCACTGATATACAGGGTACAAGTCAGTCCTTAGCATATATCTGATAACATATATCAGGGAGAAGGGTTCAGGAGTTTTTAGAGAGTTTTTTAGATGCTTATTTTGTGAGCTCTGATGTCAGTCAGGGGGTCCCTTAACATTCCTAATGGCAGAGCACCAGCTGAGTAAGCAGCTGGGAAGATGTGGCTATGTGGATGCTGGCCCTCATTTCCCTTTTCCACCAAAAGAGTGATGAAAGCTTCATCACTGAATGTGTCTTTCCTACTGGGCTCTACAAAGAAACATTCAACAATATCTCAGCTTTTTTATGTTGAATTTTGCTAGCTGTTGCTAGCTTATCTTTTATGAGATAAGATATGAAATAAAGTCTTTGTTCATAATCCTATTGTGAGCAAACACCATTTCTATGACTTCATTTGGATGAGGTGGCATATCATACAAGTATTTTTTCTTTTCTAATTTAGTCTCTCTTCCTGATCAATGACAGAAATAAGATACTGACGATTTTAGAAACTGGATGATGGCCTTGACAATTTGATCAGCAGGAATTTGACTCTTTACTAGCATATGCTGATTTTCGTCAAAAAAGCCAGGAAAACTTGTGGTTCAGTCACTAAGTCACGTCCGACTCTTTGTGACCGTCTTGGACTGCAGCACTCCAGTCTTCCCTGGAGTCCTTCCATGGCCTCCATTATCTCTCGGAATTTGCTCAAATTCACGTCCTTTGAGCCAGTGATGTTATCTAACCTCTCATCCTCTGCTGTCCCCTTCTCTGCTCAGTCTTTCCAGCTCAGTCTTTCCCAGCATCAAGGTCTTTTCCAGTGAGTTGACTCTTCACTCAGGTGGCCAAAGTATTGGAGCTTCATCATCAGTCCTTCCAGTGAATATTCAGGGTTGATTTCCTTTAAGATTGAATGGTTTGATCTCCTTAGGGTCCAAGAGACTCTCAATTTGAAAGCATCAATTCTTCGGTGGTCAGCCTACTTTATGGTCTAACTTTCATATGTGTACATGAATACTAGAAAAACCATAGCTTTGACTATATAGATCTTTTCCTTCCAAAGAGCAAGCATCTTTTAATTTCATAGCTGCAGTCACCATCTGCAGTGGTTTTGGAGCCCAAGAAAATAAAGTCTGTCACTGTTTCCACTTTTTCCCCTTCTATTTGCCATGAAGTGATAGGACTGGATGCCATGATTTAGTTTTTTGAATGTTGAGTTTTAAGCCAGCTTTTTTCACTCTCCTCTTTCACCCTCATGAACAGGCTCTTTAGTTCCTCTTCACTTTCTGCCATTAGGGTGGTATCATCTGCATATCTGAGATTGTTGATATGTGTAGCCCATTAATTATTTAAAGTCAACTACTACTCTTCCAATATACAGCCTTGATGTACTCCTTTTCCTATTTGGAACCAATCTGTTGTTCCATGTCCAGTTCTATCTGTTGCTTCCTGACCTGCATACAGATTTCTCAAGAGGCAGGTCAGGTGGTCTGGTATTCCCATCTCTTTCAGAATTTTCCACAGTTTATTGTGATCCACACACTCAAAGGCTTTGGCATAGTCAATAAAGCAGAAATAGATGTTTTTCTGGAACTCTCTTGCTTTTTCCATGATCCAGCAGATGTTGGCAATTTGATCTCTGGTTCCTCTGCCTTTTCTAAAACAAGCTTGAACATCAGGAAGTTC